>NC_073305.1:88105798-88405798 GCF_027595985.1 Sorex araneus
TTTCTATGAAGTTGGATGCAATGGATATAGCAGAAAGAGATTCATTCATTCTGTGGTCTCAATATTGTCTGTGGGGACACTGAAGACTCTGGTATATGAAGCTCCCTAGCTGGAGCTCTTGGGAGAGAAAGAGAGAGAGAGAGAGAGAGAGAGAGAGAGAGAGAGAGAGAGAGAGAGAGGAGAGAGGAGAGAGAGAGAGAGAGAGAGAGAGAGAGAGAGAGAGAGAGGAGAGAGGAGAGAGAGAGAGAGAGAGAGAGAGAGAGAGAGAGAGAGATGAGAGAGAGAGAGAGAGAGAGAGAGAGTTGGTTTTGGTTGTTTCAGTGCTAGGGATTGCACCCAAGGTGTCACACATGCAAGGCGAGTACTCCTATGAGGGGCTATCTTCCCGGCCCCAAAGCAGAAATGCATTCTAACAAACAACTTCCCTTTTTGAAAGGCTGGAGAAAGGAGACAAGGTTATTGACGAGCTTTGCACTTTCATATCTTGGCCAGATTTTGTAGAATTTCAGCACTTACCTCCTACCCTCCAAACGTATTTAACTCAGTGCATCTTTTTTTTTTTTGGGTTTGGTTGGTGTCCGTTTCACCGATCGTGTAATGGGGTTGACATTCTTCCTGGCATGCTCCTTAAATTTTTAATTATTATTAATAATTGATTATTTGCCTAGAAATACTCTCAACTCGAAGCATGAGTGACTGATTTGTGGAAGCCTTCTCTGAAACAGCCCCCCTCAGTTCGTACCCTCTTTTTGCTTTCTGGACCTTTCCTTTCTCACACAAACCCAGTTTGTAATTTTGTATTTGGGACCTCTCTTTCCCTCTCTGGAGGGCTGGATGCTTCTAGCCTTGCTCATCATCCTATTTTTTCTTTTTTTTTTTTCCTTTTGGGTCACACCCGATGATCCACAGGGGTTACTCCTGGATTTGCACTCAGGAATTAGTCCTGGCAAGTGCTCAGGGGGACCATATGGGATGCTGGTAATCAAACCTGGGACAGCCGCGTGCAAGGCAAATGCCCTACCCGCTGTGCTATCGCTCCAGCCCCCATCTTATTTTTCAAGTCCTGAGCACAAGGATGAATTCTGCGGCACTGGGAAAGTACTTGTTAAACTAATTAGACAGATGTGTGCTGTAGCCTTTAGCAAAATTTGAAGATAGCAGACTGGGAAAAAAAATGGGGGACAGGGGTCAGTACTCCCAGTGACATACAAGCAAAGTAGGACCTAGAATAGTATAAATGAGTTGAATATTTGTGGAAAAGCATTTTCTTTTTTCTCAGAAGGGTCCTAGAATATCCTTAGGCATGATAAGACCAAGCCAATAAAGACAAGGGGAAGAATATGACCAACCTGGGTCAGAATAACCTGGGCCTGGAGAGAGAAGACCATTAAGGCAGGTACCTTACACATGGCAAAGACCGATTGATTCCCAGTACCGTATTGGGCATCCTGAGCCCCGCCAGGAGTGATCCCTGAGCACAGAGCTAGGAGTAATCCCTGAGCACTGCCAGGTGTGACTCTCACCCCCCCAAAAAAAAAAAAACAAACAAAACCCAAGTAAGAATAACCAAGTTTACAGGATGCTCCACCCCAGCCTTGGGACTGGAGAGACTCCTGAGGGGACTCACACCAGGGTAGAGGGTTTTTTTTTTTAACTTCCTAAATAATTTATTTTATTCAGGTAGCAGCATTGGTATATGATAGTCTATGATATGTTTTACTTGTGCAATGTTGTCCAAAGAAGGAGGTTTCCTTAGTACTGTCTTACTGGATCATAGGTAGAACCCGGAAGGCAGTGCCGGAGAGGGCAGACCGTGAGTGTTTCATGTCCAGCCCTTCAGAAAATTTCAGGCACTGCAAAGAAACGTGTAAGAAACCCCAGAATGGCAGACCAACAATGACTGCAGTCATTTTTGGATACCAAAAAATATAGTATGAGACTAATATCCAAGAACCAAGGGCCAGAAAGAAACAAGGGCCAGGAAGACTATTCCACGTTTGGAAGCTTGCCAGAAGATGTCTCCAGACTTCATGGCGTTATAGGCTTGGGATAAAGGACCCATTTCTTTTTTGGCCATAGTGGCACACATCCATTCAGCCATTAACGGGGTGCCCAGGCTGCTGGGGTGTTTTCCTTCTCTTGACTGTTAGAAATAATGTTGCAATAAATATAGCCTGCAGATAATATTTCTAATTGGTCATTTTTTGTTAGGTACCTGAAGTTAGGTACCTGAAGCTAGGCAGTCACACCCACAAACTGCGCCTGGTGCTGTGTAACCCCATCAATGGGCAAGGTCCAGAGACTATGAAACAAAGCTCCCAGAAGCTCATATTGTCTCGTTCTCCCTCTCAGAGAACCTGGCAAGCTACTGAGAGTATCCTGCCCTCACAGAGGAGCCTGGCAAGCTTCCCATGGCTTATTCAATATGCCAAAAACAGTAAAAATGCTGGGTCTCATTCCCCTGGCCCTGAAAAAACATCCAATGTAGCACCGTTGGGAAGGACAAGTAAGGAGAGGCTGCTAAAATCTCAGGGCTAGGATGAATGGAGACATTACTGGCTCCCGCTCGAGCAAATCAATGAACAACGGGATGACAGTGATACAGTGATACCTGAAGTAGAACAGCTGGATCATATGGTTTAATCCAGTTTTAATGTTTTTTTTTTTTTTTGGTGGGGCAGGCAATGGGGATCAAATCCAGTGCCTCACACACACTGGCAAGGATATTCCTCTATTGCTGAGATACATCCTTGGTCTAGTCTTAACATTTTGTTTGCTTTGGGGTCGCACCTGGCAGAACTGGGGCCTGTTCCTGATTTTTTGCTAATGGACCACTGCCTTTGATGCTTATGAGAGACTGTTCAGTGCCAAAAATCCAACCAAGAGCTCATGCACACAAAGCAAGCATTCCAGCCCTGTCTGACCCTCGCCCCTGATCTTAATATTTGGAGGAATCTCTGAGATCATATCTTTGCTTTCAGTTTGCATTTTTTTTGAGGGGTGGAGGGCTATACCTAGTGGTGATCAGGGAATATTCTAGACTCTGCACTCAGAAATGACTTCGGGTGGTACTTGGGGACATATAAGGTGCTGGGGATTGAACCTGGGTTGGCTGTGTACAAGGCGAATGCCCCACCCACTGTCCTATTGGTCCTATTGCTCTGGCCTCAGGGCTTGCATTTTTTTTTTTTTGCTTTTTGGGTCACACCCGGCAATGCACAGGAGTTACTCCTGGCTCTGCACTCAGGAATTACCCCTGGTGGTGCTCAGGGGACCATATGGGATGCTGGGAATTGAACCCGGGTCGGCCGCGTGCAAGGCAAACGCCCTACCCGCTGTACTATTGCTCCAGCCCCAGGGCTTGCATTTTTTTTTTTTTGGCCATGGACAATGCCTTTATTTCTTCTACAAAAGGAACGGATACCTTCCCCAGATTGCTTTCCCTTTTTTGTTGTTGTTTTTTTATTAGTTCACCATGTGGAAAGTTACAAAGCTTTCAGGTTTAAGTCTCAGTTATACAATGCTCAAACACCCGTCCCTTCACCAGTGCATATATTCCACCACCAAGAATCATAATATACCTCCCCCCTTCCCCCCACTTCCCCAGCCCCCCACCCAGCATGTGTAACTGGCAAATTTCACTTTACTTTCACTTCACTTTGATTACATTCAATATTTCAATTAAAAAATTCACTATTATTGATTTGGAGTTTCTCCCCCCTAAAGTCGATCTGCTGAAAAGAAAGGATTTGGTAATTTGTTTTCCATTGCTGAGAATGAAGAGATATGAGGTCCGGAGGCCACACTAGCAGCAGCACAGTTTTGGATTTCTGTACTTTAGTAACTAAGTCTAGTGAAATGTCTGCCAGGAATCACAACATTGTAAGCTTGTACCTTTCAGCTACTTTATATTCCACATATGAGTGCGATCTTTCTATGTCTGTCTCTTTCTTTCTGACTCATTTCACTCAGCATGATACTTTTCATGTTGATCCACTTATATGCATTTTTTAATAGCATTGATTAACAACTTTTCATGTACCTGTTGGCCATCTGTATGTCTTTTTGTTCTTGTTACAAATGACTTTTTCATCTTCTTGTGAGCTGTAATGTAATTAAGAAAGTGTTTATTTGAGACTAGGAATTGTTATCCAGTTTACAACCAAGGGGCTTTCCCATGGTGCTACCATCAGTGGCCAGAAATGGGGGGGGGGGGGTGGCGTTTAAAGGACATGCAGGGAAG
The DNA here is from genome assembly GCF_027595985.1 of Sorex araneus. Lineage (NCBI taxonomy): Eukaryota > Metazoa > Chordata > Mammalia > Eulipotyphla > Soricidae > Sorex > Sorex araneus. Next base: position 88,110,042 of record NC_073305.1, read on the forward strand.
TGATAGAATAAGACTAAGATGATTGAAATTTCACCTTGGTTTTCAGGAATCAGAAAGAAGACTTCAATGTGGGGTCTTGTAAGCATTCAGCAAATAGCCTTCCTTTGCAGGAAGAACTCACAGTTAAGGAGAGGCAGGGTGTCGATTTTTTTCGTGGTCATCAATAAGAGAAATTGAGGAGAGGCTATTTTTTCATAATTGCTGATCAGGAGTTGAGTCAGGTGGCTGGTTTTTGTCCAGAAGTCTCATCATGGCAGACAAGGTGGAGTATCTTTGAATTAAAATAGTTTTCATAGTCTCTCGATACCAAAAATAGTATGTCAGAGTTGATTGTGATTCTTCCTGCATCTAACCTGCTTCATACTATTTCTGTACATTAAGAAATGTTTTTATCTGTTTTTAGAATTTCAAAACACAGAGGGATTTATTTTCTGATGCATTTGGACCCACCGTTTGGCAGCATCTTTATTTTTTAGTGTGTTTTCATTTGGCCTTGTTTTGACCCATATGGGTTGCACATGCATAAAAAAAGCTTCACTCAAGTATAAATTGCTTATTTAAATAACTAATATGCTATAAATGGGAACAAAAATATCCCACTTTATTTGTAAATTTTAAAAATAGCATTTCTAGGTTTAGTCAGTTTTATTATTGAATTTCTCAGGGAACCAATTGAACAAGCCCCAAATAACATCCTTTTATGACCAACTTGTGTGGACAGTTATAAATAGGGCAGAGTACTCTGTCTATAAGGCTACATGCCAAAAGTCTTTAAGAGTCATAAAAAGAGTGCTGTTCTTTGTGAATAGGCAATTATTTAAATGGCATTTCTAAAACTAGAGGCTTAATAAAACATTTTGTTGTAGACAATCTAATTTTTTTATTTGATAAAACTTTCGTTTAAGACTGATTTAGATACTGTACTCTGCATTCTGTTTGCATTTATACATGTAAAATTTATATCAGTGTAGACTTGACATTGATAGAGTGTTTATGTTTAAAATTTACCCAGAGGTCAGAGAGAGAGGGAGCACAGAGGGTAAGGCACTTGCCTTTCATGTGACTCACCCAGTTTGATCCCTGGTACCACATATGGTCTCCCAGGCATTGCCAAAAGTTACTCCTGAGCACCACAGGATATAGCTCTAATTAGTTTCCCCACAGAAATTAATACAGAACTGTGTTTTCAAAGACTTGTTCTTATAAGTTTTAAGTTTTATGCATATTTATGAAACTATTACCCCATATTGTAGAATGTACAATAAATCCATCAGAGATGAGCCAATCACGTAGATCCCAGAGAAGAATCCACGGGACTGACAATGTGAAGGGGTGTTTGCCTGAGCTCACACACGTGTATACTCGCGCCCTTGCTGTTCAAGCCCTTCCAGCCAGAGAGCCCATCCCAAGGGGATGGTGTAGGCAGACTGTCTTCCCCGCTAACCAGCTTGTGGCCTCAGACAAGTCACACACTTTCCACTTCCCTTAAGAAGGGCTGTACTAAATGAGATTCTATTCTAAGGAACCTGTTAGCCACTTATTTCTGATAAAACCCAGAGTACAATTTAATGAACTTCTTTAGTACCAGATAGAAAAATGGCTACAGTGAATAGAAGGCTGCCAAGTCACGGTGACACTTAGTGTATCCTAGGGGCTGGAGAAACAGTGCAGTAGGTAGAGCATTTGCCTTGCACATGGAGTTGCATTTGACCCATGACACCACATATAGTCCTCAGTGCCTCCCAGGAGTGGTCCTGAGCTCAGAGCCAGGAGTAAGCCTTGAGAACAGCTGGGTGTAGCTCTCAAAATAAAACAAAACAAAAAAGCTACTCTAATTAGGGCTGGAGCAATATAGCTCACAGGGCTCTGTGCATGCTTTGCACACAATATTCAGAAGATCTGGATTCAACCCCCAGCACTGCATGATCCCATGAGCACCTCCAGGTGCAACACCCAAAACCTGAACCAGGAATATGGCTCAAGCCTCCGTTTTCAAAAGTTACTATAAATACTATTATAGTAGTGGGTAAAAAATTGGAAACATCTGAATTACCCATAATTCAGACAATGTGTAAATATTAAGCTGTCTATGATAAAATATTACATAGTCAAAAAAGTAGTGTCCATCAACCGGAAATCAACTGGAAATCAGAGAAACTGGTTGCTTAATAGTGTTGCGAGGGTGCTGGCTGATGGTAGCTATGATAGGGATGGTGGGAACATGGTAGCTATGATAGGGATGGTGGGAACGATGGTTACAATCAATGGTCACCATTGGTGATGGAGATAAGTGGATGAAACCAGTTGAAGAAAAATTCCTCAATGCACACATGATTTTATTTTGCTTTTGAATCCTATAATCCGAGTTAATATGAAGAAACCCTTAATACTTTTCCAAATATATTTACTCACATTTCAAAATGATCATGAAGGGAATCAGCACATGCTTTGCATGTAGGAGGTGAGGATTCAATCCCAGGCACTGCATGCTTCCTTGAACACCATCACAGGTGACCCTCCAACACAAAGCAGGGAGTGACATCCGGGTACCACCACTGATGGCTCATAATGCTCTGGCAGGTTTTCTCAGTATTTGCTAAGGGTTTGAAACGTTAGTTGACCAGATGCCTTCTGACTGAAAATCTCCTCGAGCTCTCCTATTTAAGGTTGTTGGTGAAATCTAACAGGAAGTCCACTAATAGAGGCTCAGAATCCGGTGGCAGCTCTGAAGCAGATTTCTTCAGTGACCTTTGGTGTAGACTTTCAATGCCTCATTCTCCATCTAAAACCTAAGGAGGACAAGACCTACTTTTTCTGTGTTCTGCTGAAATGTGATCAAGATTAATGGCCTAATGTGGAAAGTGTTCCTAGCACTTTGAAAGACCAGGCAAAATATTCAATGCCTGACTCTATAAATCTGACTTTTTAAAAATAACCAGTCTACTTCACTAAATTTGTAGAAAATGGCCAATTATACTGTACAAAGAAAAATGTTCAAAACCACGGAAGTGTAGAACTTGGTGTACAAAACTGATCTCAGTCGATATTTTTCAGAATATCTTAGGGCCAGACAGTCTTAACTCAGATATAGGGGACTGGTTGAATGTCAGAGTGTATGGACTTGAAGTACATACATTATTAACTAAATCCGCTCTGGTCCCATCTCACTGTGGCTTTTTTTTCCCCACGCTAAGTTTATACTGCAGTTATTGAATTTGTGTAAACTGACTTTAAAACATTACAAAAACTATTGATTTTTTCTAGCCTTTAGAGTATGAGACATAGTTTTCTCTGAAATTAAAATAAAATTTCTGGCTGTGTGTTTACTGGCTTTAGCCCAAGGAGGAAATTTTTTGGGTTTTTTGCTTTTGTAACAGGTAAAAAAATAATTCAGGTTGCAGTTTTATTCCTTTTCCATTTTTTTAAAGTGTTAAACCATGAAATGCTTTGATCCAAACTGTGTTGAATAAATTAAGCTATACTATACTAACCAATAGAAGTGCACTCTTATAGGCATAGCTATGTTAGAATCAACTATAAGCAAGGAGGGAAAACAATCCTCCGCTCCTTTATATTCCTTCTGGGAAGGTGAAGCTCTGCCCTGTAATGCCTAATGTTAGGCGCAAGAATATTCCCTGTGTAGGTTGGGGTGATGGCTCAAAGGATTGGAACACATGCTTTGCATGCAGGAAGCTCAGGTTTGATCCCTGGCACAGAATGGACACCCAGCACACCAGAAGTGATTCCTAATTCCCAAGCAGTGAGCTGAGAGTAGCTCCCAGCAACACTGGGTATGGCCTACCAACTGAACCCCAAACGTTCTATGTAATGAGGGTTACTTTAAGCCAAGTGGTACGTTTAGCTTATTTCATTCTTGAGATTTCACTTCTGCCTTATGGATGAGAGTACTGAGGGTCTCAGAAATTCAGTATTTTACCCACAATCTCTCAAATGAAAACTCCTGCATATCAAAGAACCTTAAGTTATTCCATATCCTTAAAACAAAGGTGCTACATTTATTCTTACCTATTTTACACATAATCTGTTTTCTGACAGTACTTCTGTGTTTCTCATTACACTTAGACGGCTTACTAAGTCCCAGACCTAACAGTGTGACATCTCTGCTTGAAATCCTTAAATAAATCCTCACCCTGAGACCAGTGATTCTGGGAATATGGTACCTGCACCAGCAGCATAACCATCACCTGGGAACTGCAGGAAATGCAAATCCAAATGGAATGGAGGGGACTGACAAGAATGTGGACTAGAATAATCCCTCTGGTGAATCAAAGGCTGCACATTCCAGCTCCATCTTTAGAAGACAGTTGAGCCCCTGTGCGAAGGGCATTTCTTTAATCTTACCACACAGTTCACTGCTGCATGTCCTTTATATAGACTGTATCTGTGTGCTTAGATCACCAGTACCACACATGGTGGTGAGCACTATCGACATGGACTCCTGAGCAGAGTGCCAGAGTAAGCCCTGAATACTGCCAGGTGTGACCCTTTCCAAAAATCCTCCCCCATGTACATAAATATTATATATGTGTGTGCATATATAATATATATATATACACATATATACACACATGCACACTCACACACACAAAACCTAATCACAAAAGGTTACATTCTATTGCCACTTGAGGCTGAGAAAGAGATATTGGCATCCAGGTGGGAAGTCAGAAGACTCACATCCTCAAAGAACTATCTTGTCAGGGCTGGAGTGATAGCACAGTGGGCAGGGCATTTGCCTTGCACATGGCCAACCTGGGTTCGATTCCCAGCATCCCATATGGTCCCCTGAGCACCACCAGGAATAATTCCTGAGTGCCGAGCCAGGAGTAACCTCTGTGCTTCGCCAGGTGTGACCCAAAAAACCCCCCTCCAAAAAAAGAACTATTTTGTCTACAGGGTCCCGAGAAGGAAAATAACAGAGGAAAGGGTGGGCCACAGACTACTGGGCACCATGTACAGGATCAACAATGAAATCTCTTGGTGCGCTTGTCTCCTGAGGCAATCCTGGTCTTATCTACTCACCTAAACAAAGTGAAGGCGAGGCTAAACTAAGGACAGTCCGTTCTTTTGGTTTGGGGACAGTTGTCCTTGTCTGTTATTGATCTCTGGTTTCAATCCCTCCGCTCCCTCCTATCCAAGGACAGAACAACCTGGGGATGAACCACCACGATTCTGAAACTACCTGGTTCTGTAGTCCCCCCTGTGTCACTTGCTAGTAGTGTGACATTGGTCAACTTATCTAGTCTGAGACTTAGTCTCGTCATATAGAAAACAATGATCCAAGTAACGCTGTTGATGTTATTTACATCAGAAAGACTTAGATGAATTGCTGTATGTAGAATACCAAAAATAGTAGTAGATACTCCAGAATCACATTGTTATATTTGCTTGTAGTATTAATCTCCTGTGACTCTCATAATACATCGTACGTATGCAGTGCTTTTCTTTTCTTTTCTTAAAATTTTTTGGTGTTTGTGTCACACCCTGCTGTGCTCAAGGCTTACTCATAGTTCTGTGCTCAGCTTTACAAACAAGAGCAATCTATCTTTTATAGCTCTGGAAGCCAGACGTTCAACTACCTTTTTACTGGGTTGGGAACAAGGTGTTGGCAGGCTGGCACATACTTCCTTCAGAGACTCTAAGGTGAATCAGTTTCTTATCTCTCACTTCTGCTTTTGACACGCAGCCCCAGGCTTGTGGAGAGCCTTATAAAGTGGACCTCACATAGTCAATTCTTTTCCCATAGTCGTGAATTCTTGTCAGCCACTTTTTTCTTTTTCTTTATATTTTTTTAAACTGTCTGCATAGCTTTGCTTTTTCCCAGAATGTCACAGAGTGAGAATCACACTGTATGTGGCATTCTAAGGTTCCCTTCTTTCATTTGGCAACATGCACTTAATGTATTTCCACGTTGTTAGGTAGCTTGCACATTTATTTATTTATTTGACTTTTAGGATTATTATTACTTTTTACTACGCAGAATCTCCTCTGCATACTGACAAACACTCACCTGCCTGCATGAGATGATCAGACTTCTTCGTCAAGACCCTGAAAGAACGTTTCAATGCTCTTCATGCTCCTGGAGTGAGCAGACGCCATTGGGCTACACTAGGACGCGACAGGGTCGAGTGGAGGTATTACTGGAGCCTGCTCGAGCAAATCGATGAGCAACGGGATAACAAGTGATATTATGCAGAATATTTAATTAAAACTTTTTTCCCTTCAGGATCAAAGTAATGGTATAGTGGGTAGGGTGCTTGCTGTGCTTGCAACCGACCTGGGTTCGATTCCCAGCATCCCATATGCTCCCCCCACTGCTGCCAGGAATGATTCCTGAGTGCAGAGTCAGGAGTAATCCCTGAGCACTGCTGAGTGTGGGCCCGCCACCCCCCCCACACACACCAATTTTTTATTTCTTCATAGTAGATTTTATTGAGGCTCTGTGATTTACAATACTGTTAAGGAAGGTTTTGTGTGTACATCGTTCCCATACTGCCCCCAGCTCCACAGTGTCTGCTTCCCTAAATTCATTTATCTGGACCACAGAGTACTGTTTCATTATATGGATTTGCTTATCCATTCATTTAAATAAAGACAACATGATGATAGTTTTCAACTTTTAGAAGGTTTAAACAAGGCTGTTACAAAAATGTGTGTTTAGGTATTTGTGTGGACCTAAGTACCTTTCCTTGTTGTTGTTTTCTTTTATTTTGAGCACAACTGGTGATGCTCAGGGGTTTCTCCAGCTGTGCTCAGAGAACCATGTGGTGCCAGAGACTGCACCTGGGCCTCTTGCATTCAGAGCCTGCGCTTCTGTCTTCTGAGTTATCTCCACAGTCCCAATACATGTCCCAGTCCCTTGGGTAAGTACTAGTAGCATGATTGCGGCTTTTTCTTTGTTTGTTTTCTCTGGGGCCCACATCTGTCAATGTTTAGGAGTGACTCCTGGCTCTGCACTCAGAAATTATTCCTGGTAGTGCTCAGGGGACCATATGTGATGCCATGATGCCGGGGATTGAATCCTGTTGGACTGTGTGCCCTACCCACTGTACCAACACTCCAGCCCTTGGCTGTTGCATCTTATGACCAGAGTATATTTAGGATATTTTCGTTTGGTTTGGGTGCCACACCTGCAGTGCTCAAGCTCCTGGCGTGATGGTGGGGAGTAGACTCGACTTCTTGCACACAGTGCATAGATTCCAGCCTATTGCATTTTCTCTTTGGCCCCTGTATTTGGTTATTTTGGCAGAGGGAGTATGGAATTTAGACCTCTCACCAGCTGCTGCTTAGTGGTTATTTCTGGCTCTGTGTTCAGAGGTTACTCCTGCCTGTGCTTACCTTACGCTGTGCTAGGGATTGAACCTGTGTCAGGTACAATCTCCCCAGCCCCACCCTTGCTTAGTTTTGAAAAAGAGAAAAGAAACCTACCAAAATATCTCCCAAGTGGCTGTTACATTCTCCCCAGCAATGAGCGCAAGTTCCTGGCACTCTACATTCTCCCCAACAATTGTTGCTGTCAGCAGTTGGAATTTTGGGTGCTCTAGCAGGTCCGAAGTGCTGCCTTACTGCTGTTCTGATTTATTCCACAACAGCTGGAGATATGAAACATGCTGATTCACCATCTGTATAACTTCTTTGGGTGAGGGGCTTGCTTAAGTCTTTTGATCTTTTTAGAATTGGGTTTTTTGCATATTTACTGTTGAGGGTTTGTGTGTGTGTGTGTGTGTGTGTGTATTTTTTGTTTGGGGGGGCCATATCTGACTGTGGTTAGGGTTTATTCCTGGCCCTATGCTCAGGAATCACTCATGGCAGGACGTGGAGGGACCATATGGGGTGCTGCTGACAAAATCTGGATTAGCTACATGCAAGGCAACTGCCTTTTCCGCCATACTATGTCTTTGGACCCTACTGTTGATTTTTAATGGTTCTCTGTATGTTTCAGATTCAAGTCCTTTATCAGATGTATGTTTTCTAGTATATCTGATATGTCTCCCCAATGGGGCTGGAGAGATAGCACAACAGGCAGAGCGCATGCTCTGCATGTGAGAGGCCCAGATTTGATCCCTTGACCCCTCACTTCATGTGCCCCGAGCACTTGTGGAAGGTTCTCAAGCATGAAACAAGGCAAGGCTCTGACTACTGCGTAGTGTGGCCCCAAATACAAATAAACAAACAGAAGCGGTTTTCCGGTTTGATGTTAGTCTTTTCATTCTCTTTGTTTTGTGTACTTGTTTCTGGGTTAGTGCTCAGGGGTTGCTCGCAGCAATGAGGAGACCATGTACACTGGGGATCAAATCTGGGACTCCCACATATATACCAGGGGCTCCAGCACTTTGCATCACTTCCCTGACCACTCTTAGCTGCATCTTTGGGGCCAGAGAGATATAGGAAAGAGATTAAGGAGCTTGTCCCGCACACACGTAATCCTTGTTTGATTCCCAGCACCCAGCATTTTATTTGCCAGGAGTGACTGAGCAACTAGCCAGGAATGGTCCTGAGGACTTTTGGGTGTATCCCAAACTGTGCCCTCCACCCCCACACAACAAAGAAGCAATGCTGAAGAAATAGAACAGGGGATTTGGGTGACTGCCTTACATGGTTGATTCAGGTTTTATATTTATTTATTTATATTATTGAATTACCCTGGGAAACAAACACTGTCAGGAGTGAACCCTGAGCACAGAGCCAGGAGTAAGCCCTGAGCAAAGTTGGGTGCGGCCTCTAAATAAAGACAACCAGGGGGAAATTTCCAATCAACAATAGTGAGTTCTGTATGGAAATATGAAATGTACTCAATATATAGAGAGAATAATGGGAATATCATTAGCTACTTAGATGGGGGGTGGGGTGGGAGGGGGGTGTATTGGGGTTCTTGGTGGTGGAACGGGTGCACTGGTGAGGGATGGTGGTTTAATCAGTATTTGACTGTGACTTGAACCTGAAAGCTTTGTATTTTTTTTCTTGTTTTCACGGTGGTTCAATAAAATATTTCTTTAATAAAAAAAAAAAAAAGACAACCAATCTAACAAGCAAAAAACTGTGTCATTTGCAGAGCAGATGCTTTAAATATATACATTTTAAACCTTACCCATTTTTCTTTCATGGGTCATATACTTTCGAGGGTCTAAAAAAGACATTGCTAAACCTACAAAATGTCTGGATAAATCTGCATGTATATGTATGTAAGTATCTATTGATGCAAAACAAAAAGGGAAAAAGAAAGAAAAAATATTTATTGAGATTTCTCAGCTCTTGTGAGTTTGTAGTTTTACCTTTTGCATGTTGTATCTATGGTCCTGCTTGGGTTACGTCACCACCTTTTTTGTTTGGTTCTTGGGCCATACCAAGCCGTACTCAGGGGCTGTTTTCTACACTTCTTAGAGGATGACATGGTGCTGGGGATTGAACCTGGGCCTCCTGCATACAAAGCATATGCTCAGCCTATCCTTGGCCTACTGTGTGTGTGTGTGTGTGTGTGTGTGTGTGTGTGTGTGTGTGTGTTTGCACTTCGGGGATCGAAATTAGGTCTCGTATGCAAAGCATGTGCTTAACCACCGAGTCTTACCTGCCATCTCTTTATTGTCCCTGTCCCCTGCTCTGCAAACTCTACTGAAGATTGTAAGTGATGTCTTTTTATAGTTCTTCCTCCTCCTCTTCCTCCTCCTCCTCCTCCTCCTCCTCCTCCTCCTTCTCCTCCTCCACCTCCTCCTCCTCCTCCTCTGCCACTGCCTTCTCCTCTGTCTCCATTCAGGGGCTATTCTTGGCTTAGGAGTGACACCTGGTCATGATCATATGAAGTGCTGGACTTGAACTTGGGTCTGCTACAGGCCCGGCAAGTGCCTGTGTGATTCCCCTATTACCTTCATTCTGTCTATCCTGCCCCTGCACTACTTTTATATCCTAAGTAGGACTTCTAAAGCCATCTTTATCTTGCTCAGCCACTCACCCTTTTTTCTTTTTTTTTTTTTTTAATTTATTTTATTGAATCACCAAGTGGAAAGTTACAAAGTTCTCAGGCTTATATCTCAGTTACACAATGCTCAAACACCCATCCCTTCACCAGTGCCCATATTCCACCACCAATAAAAACAAAAACAAAAGCAAAAACAAAACAAACAAAAAGTATACATCCCACCCCTCACCCCCCAACCCACCCCGTACGTGAGTGATAATTTCACTTCCTTTTCTCTTTACCCTGATTACATTCCAGATTTCAACACATAACTCACTATTGTTGTTAGAGTTTCAAAACAGACTCACTATTTTTGTTGGAATTTATCCCCTAAGAATACAGCTCTATTAACAGGGAAATATTTGATAATAAGTTTTCCACTGATGAGAATGAAGAGATAAAATGTCGCGCAGCCGAGGTAGCGGCCGCGCGGTTTACAATTTCTGTATTATAGTAATTAAGTCCGCGAAGATTTAAGTTTGAAAATGAATCATTTCCCTTCCTGGAACAGCATGTAGCCAAAGTTAGTTCACAGTCTCCATACATGGGTGCAAGCACTTGCTGGAACCCCAATTCCTAAAGCTGTCTCTGGTTCCCGCTCGTTCCACATCCACCGGCTCTGCAGAGACATGGGCACCGGGGCCGAAAACCCGGCCGGCCGGAGCCGAGCCGCCGGCCCCAGCTGGGGCTGGCCCTGTATCCCGCGGCTGTTTCAAGTTCAAAGCACACATTTTTTTTTTTTTTCCGCGCCATAAGTTCATACCTTCTCAGCGGACCCACAAAATGTCGGACACCACGCCTTCTCCGGGAGGGGAGAGAGACCAAGAAGGAAGGTTATTTCCTCCGTTAGCCGGCGTGGGGCAAAAGCTTAGTTCACAGTCTCCATACATGAGTGCAAGCACTTGCTGGAACCCCAATTCCTAAAGCTATCTCTGGTTCCCGCTCGTTCCACATCCACCGGCTCTGCAGGGGCATGGGCGCCGGGGCCGAAAACCCGGCCGGCCGGAGCCGAGCCGCCGGCCCCGGCTCCACTCACCCTTTTTTCTAAGTTGCCTGGCTGCTGGAGGCTTGATCAGTATGAATATGACAGGGCTGGAGAGATTGTACCGTGGGGAAGGTATCTGCCTTGCATGTGACCAACCCAGGGTTGATCCCAGCATCACATGTGGGCTCCCCAAGCCCTGCCAGGGGTGATTCCTGAATACAGAGCTGGGTATAAGCCAGGTATGGTCCAAAAATAGGAAGGAAGGAAGGAAGGAAGGAAGGAAGGAAGGAAGGAAGGAAGGAAGGAAGGAAGGAAGGAAGGAAGGAAGGAAGGAAGGAAGGAAGGAAAGGGAAGGGAGGAAGGGAGGAAGGAGAGAGGGAAAGAGGAAGGGAGGGAGGGAGGGAGGGAGGAGAGGGGAGGGGAGGGAGGGAGGAGAGGGGAGGGGAGGGAGGGAGGAGAGGGGAGGGGAGGGAGAGAAGAGAAGGAGTGAGTGAGAGTGAGAGCGAGCTGTGTGATTTGAACTTCTGCTTCCTGTGCTGGGGAATACAAACCAGCTTGTTTTCTCAGACCTCCAAGGACTTGTGCAGTGGTGCATGAAGGTCTCTAGTGTCAATGATGCAGCTTCATTAAGTGACTAAGAATAGATGAAGCTTTATTTTCACGGGACTGACATCATTTCCAGTGGCACTGTACAAAGGAATGCCCCATGGAAACAGGTCAAGGTGGGATCGGAGAGGCCAGAAATCAGGGATTGGGTGGTCTTTTTCCTATACAGTCAGTGGGACTCAGATTTTCCTGAGTTAAATGAATTTTTCTATGTCTATGTCTCTGGATTGGCAAATAAAAGGAAACCCCCTAACCAGGAGGAGGAAACAGAATACTTTTGTCCTATTCTAAAGAAGATAAATAACTCTACCAAACAAATTTCTGGCTTTCGTGGAGAGCTAGACACAAAAATAAAATGCATGGATTTTTTTTAGAATAGTGTGACCAAATAGTGTGACCATAGTGATGAGGTGAGATGATCAGGGCAGAGATGACCATGCTGTGTTTCTGTTCAATCTTGGATTTGGAAAGGAATGTAGAAAAGCATCCAAGAGGGAAGTTTTTTTTTTTTTTTCCTTTTTGGGTCACACCTGGTGATGCACAGGAATTACTCCTAGCTCATGCACTCAGTAATTACTCCAGGCAGTGCTCAGGGTACCATATAGGATGCTGGGAATCGAACCCGGGTTGGCTGTGTGCAAGGCAAACACCCTACTCATAGTGCTATAGCTCCAGCCCCCCCAAGAGGAAAGTTTTGAGTTCACCATCAATTTCACTTTTTATGTCTAATCTTATTGGCTAGTAGGAGTAATGATCAAGAATCTGCTAGCTTCCAGGGAAATGAAAAGTCAGCAATGACTGATGTGATCTGAAGTGGAAAGGTCACTTTTCTAAGAAGCACTGATATATGAGAAGCTCATTACCCTCACCTCCACGCCCACTGTGCTAGCAAGCCAAATGTTCTAGGTACTTTAAATGTTTGGTTTTTAAATTTTGTACGTGGTTCTTGTTTTGGGGCAACATCTGACTTACTCCTGGCTCTGTGCTGAGGGATCACTCCTGGCAGGGCTTGGGGGATGGATGCCAGGGATTGAATGCATACAAGACAAGCATCTTAACCCTGCGTTATCCTTCCAGCTGCTTTCCCCAACCCCCTTTAAATAATCGTTTAAAATTATTTGTTGTTTGTTTGTTTTTTGGGCCATACCTGGTGGCACTTGGGTCTTTCTCCTGGCTCTGTGCTCAGGGATCACTCCTAGTAGGGCACAGGGGTCATATATGGTGCTAAGGATCGACTTTTGGACACTTTGTTTGGTATATAGGTCTGTTGAAAGAATAAAAGCCATCTCTCTCTCTCTCTCTCTCTCTCTCTCTCTCTCTCTCTCTCTCCTTCCTCAGATTATCTAAATAAAGCCTTTTTTTAAAGACAAAGAATGAAAGGATCTTCAAATACCTCCAACCAACTTCTTTGAAGGGTCCAACATTTTTACATAAGCCAACACTTGTGCAGCTTTTTCTTGTTACCACTTGGAAATAAATAGATATGCAGGAGCAGTGTCCTACACTGTGTTAAATGAGCAATTTGTTCCGTCAGTCCTGTGACAAATCTGCCTTTCACAAAGGCAAATGAGGAGGGCTCAGAAGAGATGACATTTCATTTAGCATAATTTATCCAGTGGAGGAAGTGATTCCAATCATGGTCAGAAGGACAGAAGTGGGTTTGATAATCAATAGGCTATGAGCTGCCTTTTTGTCAGTCTTTTTAATAACTTTAATCAAAACGGACACAGGCCAGATCAATCTTATTGTTTCTCAATTATGTGGAATGCAAGTAGGCTGAAATGAGTTTCTGAAGTCTGCCAGTAGTGGCCCCCGGCTGAAGGTTCGAGGTAATAATCAGCATGATCGTTTTGTATTGTATAGAGCAGAGCATCCTAGTTGACCAGTCACATTGAATTTCATCCTCGGGGGATGCTAAGATAAGTCAGATCACCTTGGACCTGAACCGGTAACGGATCTGGGTAACACTGTGTCTGTGAAACAGCTAATGCATAGTTAGCAACAGTGTACTCTGTATGTGTGCTCGTGCACACACGTGTGTGTGTGTGTGTGTGTGTGTGTGTGTCTGGATGTGTATGTGATGTATGTGATTATCTGTTTATGCATGGGTCTCATAACTAGCAGAAAGTCGAGCATTCTGTTTGGAGAGGGATGTGGGGAAGGGGGAATCACTCAGCTTGTCTTCTTCAGTTCTATAACGAATAAATTTCTGGAGCTAGAGCTATCGTTCTTTGGTAGAGCCCAGGGCTCAGCTGTATGAGACTCCAGATCTTATCTCAAGCAGAACAAACAAAGAATGAGAAGAGAAAAAAATTTTTTGAGGGGAGAGGTGGATTTTGGGGGGTCACATGTAGCAGCACTCAGGGGCTATTCCTGACTCTGTGCTCAGGAGTGACCCTTGGCAGTATGTCAGAGGGACCATATGTGGTACAAGGCTCGGCAGCATACAAGGCAAGTGCCTTGATCCCCGTGCATCTTTCCAGCCCCAAGAAAAGAATTTTCCTGGCAACTAGAAGATGCACCCAGTGTGCTAGGCAGAGCTGTTACTGTGAGTCCATTGAGAGTATAAGGAAAGAGCAAACTGGGTGGAGAGTGACCACAGATGAAAGATCTGTTATGTTTTCTGCTTTCATTAAGACACCCTTTGGAATGTGTGTTGCAGAATATTTCTACTAGCTTTATCTTTTCTTTTTTGGTTAAGTTTCCATTCTCATTTTCATTCATGGACCAGAACTGTTTTCTAATGCCCTGCAGAGACCTGGCTTTCCTCCCATCCTCCCGCTTACTCTTCTTGTTCCTACTTAGTGTGGATTTAGATCCCAACTCCAGCCAGATGGTGTCTGCGAGCCTCAGTGTCATCAGCCGGTTCTCAGGGACAAAACTGACTGTGTTCGCTATTAGGAAGATAAATGAGGCACCCGAATGGACTCCCGGGCAGGGCCTCGCACACAAAGGCCATCCATCTGTGTTTCTCTCTTTTCTCTTTGGCTCCACTTTTTCTCGCTGGTTCCTCTTTGTCATTAGGCGAGACTTGTCAAGACCAGCGGGCAGAAAGACATGGGCTTCCAATTGCGTCTGTCCTCCTGAGTACGCACCCCATCTCCACTACCCCGGGGAGCGGGGCAGGAGCACAGTGGCTGGTACTGAGCAGGCCACTGAAGTTGGTGCTCGGGGAAGAAAACTCATCTGGCCCATGAGATCATTCTTAGATCTCCCCTAAGTCCTACCCTACTGTGGCCTCAACCTGAGCGAATTACAAAAGTAGTTTTGTTTTTGTCCTTTTGCTTGTTTGGGGGCCACACCTGAGAGCGACTCCTGACTTGGTGATTAGGGTTTTTCCCGGTGGTGCTTGGAGCAACCTCCCATGCTGGGGATGGAAACCCCGGTTTTCTCAGACAGGCCACGCTCCCCAGCTGTGACCCATCTCCTCCCCTCTATCATTGCTTTGAGATTTCTCACGGTTCCCGCATTAGGTATTAACCCTACTCAAGATTTTTTTGACCAAGTAGCCACCCCCCACCTCTGGCTTCCTCCCTCTCCCCCAACCCCAAGCTTTGCATAACATATTGATGCAATTGGTACTAAACCACTTTGGGTGTGAGCCACGTCAGGCACAGGCTTAAGTGATTTTCTTTCCACAGAGCTCTGCTGCTCACCCAGTTGTGGCCCCTGAGCACCTCTGGATGCAGCCAAAAAGGAAAGAAGGAAGGAACGAAGGTTATTACTCTTTAAATGCTGCCTTTCCCAGGCCTGGGAGAGAGTCACAGGAGGAAGTACCCCCAGAGTACCACTAGGGCTGGCCCCTGACACTGCTTGGAAGGCACCCTACACCCCCCAAATCCACCTTTCCCAAGAAGCTTGTTTGTCTCTTTTTTTTGGGGGGAGGGTCACACCCGGAAATGCTCAGGGATTACTCCTGGATCTGCACTCAGAAATTACTGCTGGCAGTGCTCAGGGGACCATATGGGATGCTGGGAATCGAACCTGGTTGGCCACGTGCAAGACAAACAATCTACCCGCTGTGCTATTGCTCCAGCTCCCACCCATTTGCCTCTTACGTAGTGGAGGGTTCTGCCAAAACAATGCTTTCATTCCTCTTGAAATACTAATGTTTTGATTTGCAGACTCATGCACATATAGCGATAGCACAGTGGGTAGGGTGTTTGTCTTGCACACAGCCGCCCAGGTTCGATTCCTCCGTCCCTCTCAGAGAGCCTGGCAAGCTACTAAGAGTATCCAGCCCGCAAGGAAGAACCTGGAAAGCTCCCCGTGGGCATATTTGATATGCCAAAAACAGTAACAAGTTTCACAATGGAGATGTTACTGGTGCCTGCTCGAGCAAATCGATGAACAAATTGGACTATAGTGCTACAGTGCTACCCTGATCTCTCCCAGAAAACAATCAGGGTGGGACTTTGCACTTGAGTTCTATCTGTATCTCTGTAGAGACCCCAATGGACAGTTCTTGGAGGTTCAAATGGCTGTAGTTTCCATACTGTTCTTGGACCATCCCACCCTCCTTACCCAACTGTCCTTTCCAGTGGGGGCAATGTCTTGACTGAATTGAATTAAGCTTTTTTTCCCCCTTATTGTAGAGAAAGCTCGTTTGTTTGATACTTTTCTTGTCTAGTAGTTCCAACACTTTTCTTTAGTAAAGCACTTGGAAATAAAAACTTTTGCTTGAAAAGGAAAAGACAGGGGCTGGAGCAATAGCACAGCAGGTAGGTCGTTTGCCTTGCATGCGACCAACCTGGGTTCGATTCCCAGCATAGCATATGGTCCCTGAGCACCGCCAGGAGTAATTCCTGAGTGCATGAGCCAGGAGTAAGCCCTGTGCATTGCCGGGTGTCACCCAAAAAAAGCAAAAGAGAAAAAGACAATTGCTAATGAATTTTTCTTTGTTCTATAAATAGACCTCATTTTAATGTAGATAAGACTTAAATTTTGTAATTCACTATGGGGTGATATCTTCTAAAGATACCAGCATGTATTTCTGGCTTATTTTGAAAGCATCCAATATTTACTTGATGATATATCTCCCACTTTTTCTTGCCTTTTAGGATATACTATACTATTTCCTTTTTACTTTTTCTTATTATATGAAATATTCTATTTAATCTAGTTTCAGATTTTTTAAAAATCTAGTTTTATTGCCTATAAAAAGTTTCTACCACCATTTTTTGACATCCTTCTCCTCCTCCACCTCCTCCTCCTCTTCCTCCTTCTTCTTCTTGTCTTCGTCCTTGTCTTTGTTGTCTAAGTCATCTTTATTGTCTTTGTCATCTTCGTCGTCTTTGTGGCTTTTTGAGTCACACCTGATGATGCTCAGGATTACTCCTGGCTCTGAATTGAGGAATCACTACTGGCAGTGCTGGGGTCCATATGAAATGCTGGGGATCAAACCAAGGTCTTCTGCATGCAAGGCAAATGTCCTACCCACTGTACTATTGCTCTGGCCCTGAGATTTTCTTTAAAAGCAATAACTTGATAATCAAAACCACCCATCCATTTGTGTTACTGAGGACTATATTGAGCTCATTGATGACTTGCTATATGCTTTGAATAGATTTTTTTTTAATTTTTGGGTCACACCCGGCGATGCACCTGGATTACTCCTGGCTTATGCACTCAGGAATTACTCCTGGTGGTGCTCAGGGGACCATATGGAATGCTGGGAATCAAACCCGGGTCGGCTCTGTGCAAGGCAAACGCCCTACCTGGTGTGCTATCACTCCAGCCCCATGAATATATTTTTTTTAATCATTATGCCAATTGATTAGTTAAGTTACTTATTTTTAGAGCTGAGAGCATTGCAAGCGCGCACACACACACACACACACACACACACACACACATACACACATGACACTGTTTTCCCTGTAAACCTTGGGTTCTTTACTGCAATGGAAAGCACTTTTTTGCTTTTCTATTTGATTTGGCACTAGACCCTGTGCTTAGGGCTTACTCCTGGTTCTGTGCCCAGGGATCACTCCTAGCAGTACTCAGGGGCCCTGTGTGCCAGGGATGGAACCAGGATCAGCTGTATGCAAAGCACCTTATCCATTGTAATATCTCTCCAGCCCAGTTTTTTGTTTATCTTAAATAGAATTGATAATGTGGCATTTCAATTTTCTTAATTCTTTAGCTGAAGTGATGCTCATGTAACACCTAACAATATGCACATGATATCCTTGTGCAGAAGGAATTTTACACAATAATTGTTGATGAAATGTAACATAATTCCTTTCCGGCCCTGCGCGAGATCGACCCCGGAGGCAACTGAACCACTTTGGACACGAGCGGCGCCCCCAAAATGCCTCCAAACTGTGTGCTCGGAGCTTCTGGCCCAGGCGCTGCCAGCGAGTGATGCAATTACCAAAAGAATTTTCCCTGGACTTCATATAGAAATCCAAAACCTAATATCTCTTGATTGTCAGCAACGTGTAAATGTTCCTTTTTGGCAGGGCTTACCGTGGGGGGAAACTCCAAACAATAGTACTGAGTTTTTTGTTGAAGGGTAAAAGATTGTAACGATAGAATTTTAGGCAGAATTTTCCCTGGACTTTATATAGAAACCCAAAACCGCACGGCCTCGGCAGCCTAATGTCATCTAATCATCAGCAATATGAAATGGTTCCTTTGTAATGGGTTGGACTTTGGGGGGACCATAATAGGGTTAAAGTTTGTAGCGACGTGTAATTTCTGGCTGTACTTTTCCTGGACTTTATGCAGAAATTCAAAGCCGCAAGGCCGCTGCCATGGCCGAGCAACCTATTGTCATTTAATCATCACCAATATGAAATGGTTCCTTCTTAACGGGTCGGACTTTGGTGGGAAATCCTAACAAGAATAGTAAGTCTTTTGCTGAAATATTGAAGGCTACCAAAGTGGTAGCCATCTCTATAGGCTGAACTAAGCCATATCCCCACGCCGGCTGAGAAGAAATATCCTTCTTTCTCGGGAAGAAACGCGGCATGGCGTTAACCATAGTATGATGTCCATTAAGCTGACATGGACCTGGTGGCGTGGGAATGGGATACAAGGGAATAAATTATTATGTACTTGGAACAACGGGATGCTGGTGGAATCTCGAGCCGGGGCCGATACCAGCGTATTACTTTTGGTTCCAGAAACTGCTTGCAGACATTCTACCAGACTATCAACTAAGCCAGAGCCCCACGCCGGCTGATGACGGGAAATAACCATCTTTTTTGGTTTGTTTTCCCTTTGTCAGGCAGCGTGGTGATTACTAAACAGGCGTGATCTCGGTGGCGCGGGACGAGGGGGGAAAAAAATAGAAAAGTTATGTAACAAACAGCGGGACTTAATATCTCTACATTCTCAGCAATGGAGAGCCATCAAATGCTTCCTTGACAGTGGGACTGTCTTTTCTTTTTTGGGGGAAACCCTAGCAACAATAGTGAGTTATGTGTTGAAACATGGACTGTAACCAAGATAAAGCGTAAACGAAGTTAAACTTATCACTTACAAGGGCGGGGACTGGGGGGGCGGGAGGGGGCGGGAGGTTTAATGGGGTGGTTGGTGATGGAATATGGGCATGGGTGGAGGGAAGGGTGTTTGAGTATTGTATAACTGACATAATCCTGAGAACTATGTAACCCTCCACATGGTGATTCAATAAAATTTAAATTTTAAAAAAAATGTAACATAATTAGTGCTAATCAGTAAATTGGACCTTAAGGATTTTCTGAAATGATACTCCCATAATATGGAAGAATGATATTAATGTATCAATAAAATATAATCATTGAGTACAATCATTATTTGTGCAATTAGGGGTTTTTGTAATGTTTTGTTTTTGGATTCCCAGGGGTTATTCCTGGCTCTGTACTCAGGTATTACTCCTGGTGTTGGTTGGGGAACCATAAGGGATGGTCAGGTCAACCCTGAGTTTTGCTGAGGCAAACGTCCTACCCGCTGTACTATCACTCTGGTCCACAATTAGGTATTTTAAAAACCAATATCTAGAATATTTGGTTATATTTACAAATGTTTCCGTAGCAAAGCAAATTTTTTTAACAGTGGAGTTTAAAAACAGATGATGGTCATCTCTATACCAGAATAAGCAGAGTTATGAAGCAAAAGTCATTATGGTATTGGAATTTGTCCTTTAAATTGAAATATGTCCTTACATACTGCTCTTAAAGAATTTCATGGGAATTTTTATGGGGACAGAACTGAACCAATATAGTGATTTATGTAGGATGGTCATTTTAATAATGTTAATCCTTCTAGTTCATGAAAATACAATGGGGTTGTATTTTCATTTCCTTATGTCTTCTTTGTTTTTTACTCCAATACCAAGTTGTTTAAATTACTTTCACTTTGTGGTATAATTTGAAGTCCAACAACATAGCACTTCTTTTTTTTTCCCCCCCTTCCCCTCATGATTGTCTGATATTCAAGGCCTTTTGCAATTTAAAATAAGTTTTTGAATTTTCTTTAGTTGGCTCTATTTCTGTGAAGAATACAGTTGGGATTTTGATTTGCTTTGTGTCAAGTATTTATTTTAGGTAATACAGTCATTTTGATGATATTTATTCCATATTGTTGGAGGCACTAGAGGAAGTTGTAAATAAATGGAACTATATTGTCATGTGTTTAGGTGCCGGTGGGTGGCTGGGTAGTGTTGGGGCTATGAGTGGGTGGTTCTCAGACTCTCTCCTGGCGATAGCTCAGGGGACCATGTGTAGGTGCCAAGATTTAAACTGGGGTCCACATGCAAAACAAGTTTCTTAATCTCTCTATTATCTTTCCCAGACAGTCCTTTATTTCTGAATATTTCTGAACTCATGAAAAGCAGCTTTATTGGGTCACCACGCCTTACATTTTTACAACACTATTAGTGATAGGGTTTTATGCATACGACATTCCAGGGCCACACCCTCCACCAACGTCCATTCCCTCCACCATTGTTTTCAGATCTTCTCTGCCCACCCACCCTCCCACCCACGACTCACTACCTTTAAATCCTCTTTTCTGTAGACTGAATTCTCAGGCTCTGTTGCTCTTGGTCTTTATTATCATTATTACTAATAGTAGTAGTAGTAGTGGCCGACTTGGTGCCTTACGGAGGCTCTTTTTGTCATGCCATGCCTTTTTTTTTTTAATAAGAATTTTATTTTATTGAATCACCATGTGAAAAATTACAATGCTTTCAGGTTTAAGTCTTAGTCATACAATGCTGAAACAACCATCCCTTCACCAGTGCCCATATCCCACCACCAAAAAAAAACAAAAAACAACACAGTACACCTCCCATCCCGCCCACCCACGCACCCATACCCCCACCTTGTAACTGATAAATTTCACTTTACTTTCTATTTGCTTTGGTTACATTCAATATTTCAACACAAACCTCACCATTATTATTAGGAGCACCCCACTAGAGTCAGACCTGTTGTGAAGAGAAATGAGGTCGTGCGGTTTTGGATTTCTGTACTTTAACAACTAAGTCCAGGGAGATTTCTTCCGGATATTGGATCATTGCAAGCTTGTAAACCCCATCTGTGGTCGTCTTAATATGGAGGGCCCCGCGCCCTTCATCCCCGGAACAGGAGAGGCGAGGGAGAGAAATACCTTTCCCCTCCTGGGCGGGCATGGGGTCGCGGCTTAGTTCTCAGGCTGGAGACATTCTGCAAGGAGCTTCCCATGTCAAAAGTGGTTCAGCTGGGTCTGGATTCATGCTCGTGCAGCTGCGGAGGAGCCGCACACGCGTGCGGCCCCCAGGGTCACATTTTGGCGGCGGCCCACGCCATGCCTTTGACAAACAAAACTCAAGTTAGATTGTTTTCCTTCGAGAGCCTGTAAAAGGCCATGACCCACACATTCACTCTGAGGTATTAATGGTCTCTATGGAAAGGTGCTTTTTACCTCTTGTACTTGTCTTCGGTAGAGCCTGGCAAGCTCCCCGTGGCGTATTCGATGTGCCTAATACAGTAACAATGATGGGTCTCATTCCCCTGACCCTGAAAGAGCCTCCAATGTGGCACCACTTGGAAGAAAACGAGTAAAGAGAGACTGCTAAAATCTCAGGGCTAGGACAAATGGAGACGTTACTGGTGCCTGCTCAAGCAAATCGATGATCAATGGGATGACAGTGATACACTGATTAGTAGTAGTAGTATTCCTTTCCTGTGCCTCTTCCCTGAAATGTCACCTTGGTATGAAGAACAAAAGATCGGCACAGGTCTCTTGAGCTCAGGAAGCCTGTCACCTTTGTTCTGGAAAGCCATCGATGATTGATTTTTGGTCTGGGAGCCAGAGGGAACTGAACACAGCCTCCCACACACATAGCATGTGCTTGGCCTGCTGGGATTTTCTCCAAGGCATGCCCTTTAGGTAAAAAAAAAAAACCAAGACGCTGATAAGAAGCTCTTGTCCTTATCTCAGTTCTTCTCACTTTTTTCTAATCAAATGTCACTTCTCCCCTTCTATGACCCAGAAGAATGTCATTTGGGGTGGGGGGTGGTATTATCCGGATATAGTTTTCTCAGTGAAAACTGAGAAAAACTATCTGGGAAACTCATGTTTTGACTGTAGAGATTAAAAAGATGAGGCTATTCTCTCCTTGATGCCCTAGATCTCCTGGAACTGTGTGCAGTCCTGGATTCTATACTGAGCATTGCTAGCACTGTAGCACTGTCTAGCACTATCGTCCTGTTGTTCATCGATTTGCTCAAGCGGGCACCAGTAACGTCTCCATTGTGAGACTTCTTGTTACTGTTTTTGGCATATTGAATATGCCACAGGTAGCTTGCCAGGCTCTGCCGTGCAGGGGGGATACTCTCAGTAGCTTGCCGGGTTCTCTGAGAGGGATGGAGGAATCAAACCCGGGTTGGCAAGGCAAATGCCCTACCCGCTGTCCTATTGCTCCACCCGCTTGGCACTGCTAAATAAGCAAACAAACAAAATTATAATGCTTTTCTTTGGGGGGACATTAGGGAGTTTGGGCCACATCCGGCAGTGCTGGGGCTTACTCCTGGCTCTGGGCCCAGGGCTCACTGGTGGCAGGGCTGGAGGATCATCTGCAGTGCCGAGGAGGACACCTGGGTTGGCTGTGTGTAAGATGTGAGTCAGCACCTTACCCCAGCGCTATCTCTCCAGCCCGACACAAAGTTTTTCTATTGACATCATGCTGCCAGACGCCAGGGAATCCTCCAGGGGTGAGTGAAGATCATCACAGACTGAGCTTCTGCCGGAGGCAGAGAGGGAGTGTGGGTGGGGGTGAGGCCTATTGTTCCACCAGAAAAGTCCAAAGATGAAATAATTACTAGCTGGAAAATGGCAACCACAAAGTATTAAACTACGGGCCTGACCACAGACCCGAGAGGTGAGCCAATGAGTAGACTGTCCAAAGACGGGACGTTGGAGAGGAAGTGGAAAATCACATAAAACAGAGGGTGTTCTCCACTCTGGGGTTGCCCGAACCCCACCTCTGAGCGCGGCATCTCTCCACTGCTCAGCAGCAGTGAGACTGGACTTCCGTGTCCTGTGGGGGTGGGTGGGGGGGCTTGTTTTCTTCCTTTCCCTATGGCCTTTTTTCTCCTCTCCAGGAGAATAGCACTTATCATTCGAAGTAGTCCCTGGCCTTAGGGGATGCAGGGCATAGGGCATCTGTTTTCCATGCTGCTGACCTGAGCTCCACCCCCAGAATCTCAAATGATCCCTCAAGCACCACTAGGATTGATCCCTGAGCATCTCTATGCGTGGCCCCCAAATAAAAAACAGTAACAACAAAAGGAGCATCTATACTAGATTTTTTTTTTAAGTTATTTTACTTAAAAAAAAAAGTCGGAGCGATAGCACAGCAGGTAGGGTGTTTGCCTTGCACACGGCCTACCTGGGCCGTCCCTCTTGGAGAGCCCGGCAAGCTACCAAGAGTGTCCCGCCCACACGGCAGAGCCTGGTAAGCTACCCATGGTGTATTCTATATGCCAAAAGTAGTAACAAAAAGTCTCACAATGGAGATGTTACTGGTGCCTGCTTGAGCAAATCCAAGAGCAACGGGATGATGGTGATACAGTGATTTTACTTAGGGACAGAGATTAGTTCAGGGCTTGGTTAAGGAGCTTGCCTTGCTGGAGACTTAGCCCAGAACTAGCCCAGTTCAATTCCCCAGCAATTCCTGGTCTCCAGATCATTGCCTGGTGTAGCCCCCGCCCCCAGCCGCATCCCTTCCCAACAACCTCACAAAACTTTTGTTGTTGTGTTGAGTCACACTGGGTATTGCTCTTGCTCAGGACTTATTCCTGACTTTGCACTCAGGGGTCACTCCTAGCAAACTCAGGGACCTTTTTTTCCTTTTTGGGTCACACCCAGCGATGCACAGGGGTTGCTCCTGGCTCATGTAGTCAGGAATTACTCCTGGCGGTGCTCCGGGGACCATATGGTATGCTTAGAATCGAACCCGGATTGGCCGCATGCAAGGCAAAAGCCCTACCTGCTGTGCTATCGCTCCAGCCCCAACTCAGGGACCATTTGGGATACTGGGGATAAAACCTGGGTAGGCCGTGTACAAGGCAAGTAATATACCCACTATGCTATTTCTTCTAACCCCAAAAAATGTTTTTACTTCAAATGAAGACATCAAAAAGAGACGGGTACAGTGAGGCAGAGGAGGGCTTTTCTGGATTTCGAGGGAGCATTTGTCCAGAGGTTGCTGGAGAAGATGAGAGGACCGGCGGCTCTGGGCCGGCAGGCAGCAAAAGGCACCGCTGAGAGGAACTTCACCTCTTGGCCAGGGTTGGAGAATGAAATGCTCAGACTTTGTTTTGGGTTTGGGACCATACCTGATGATGCTCGGGGAATACTTCTGGCTCTGCACTCAGGAACTACTCCTGGAGAGGGCTAGGGGACCATATGGGATGCCTGAGACCAAACCCAGGTTGGCCTCATGCAAGGCAAGTGCCCTACCCACTGCACTATCACTCTGGGTCCCAAACATTCAGACTTTAAATCAGGCCAGAGGAGGCACAGGGACAGTGGTGGAAGGTCCTGGACACATTGGTGGTGAAGAAGTGAGTTAACATTGTACGCTGAGCCTACAAAATTTAACACTATTGTCACCATGTTACCTAAATGCAAGTCATAATGCTCCAAAGCAGTGAAGGAGAGAGAGAGAGAGAGAGAGAGAGAGAGAGAGAGAGAGAGAGAGAGAGAGAGCCTGCCATAGAGGCAATAGAGGCAGGCTGGGTGGGGGGTGGCAGGAGGGATATTGGGGACATTGGTGGTGGGAAATACACTGGTGGAGGTTTGGTGTTAGAACATTGCATGACTAACCTGATCATGAACAGTTTTGTAACTCTGTGTCTCACTGTGATTCAATTTTTTAAAAATAATACTTTTTAAAAGTATGATAAATACACACATTCAGACTTTATCATGGGCATCGGGTAGGAATCTGCAGTAATAGCTAAGACTCAATGAGGTGCTACTCACCCCACTCCCCACCCTCCCTTACCTCTGAATTCCTCAGTTACTTATGGGGAACTATTCTTGGCAGTCTTGGGACTCATCCTTGTGGTGCCTACTGAACTGCATCAGAGCTGATTTGTGTCTTGCACTAGGACACAAAACTCGTCCAAAGAAATGTCTTAATCTCTTTGGCATTTTAGAACAGCCACAAAATTGGCTCAGCATTCCAGCTATTTGGTAGGCAGTGTCAGCAAGGAATCACGCAAACTAGAAGGCTTTCTTGAGTCAGAAAGAAGATGAAATGAGATTATTAGACAAAAGAAAGCGATGGTGGTTTAGGGCAAAGCCTGCTTCCCTTACAGGAAAGGCACTTGGTCTCCTGAAGTTGCACCTGCTCTCACAGACCTGGGGATTCTGGAGGGACTGGCTGCTCTACAGTGGCGTTCTCGGGAGAGGTGGAAGTTGCAGCTATATTAGGCTGTAGGTTTGGAGGCAGGGCAGCATAAAGGACTCCGTGCTGGGCCTATTGTTTCTTTTAGCACAATTATTGCTAAATGTCTGTCTGTCGTGTGTGTGTGTGTGTGTGTGTGTGTGTGTGTGTGTGTAATCTAGAGCAGAACAGGTGGCTTGGAAGTCCTCTTTTAGCGAATCCGATTTTCCTAGAAGTAATTTCCTCCTAAAAACTCAACCTGGTGTAGAAGGAAAGCACAAGAGAAAATAAGCAGTATGGTAGAGTGAGAGCGAGACCTAGGCTGGGGGTGTGGCTGGCTAACAGCCAGAGCACGTGCCTTGCATGTTGGAGTCCCTGCGATTGGTTCCTGGCACCACAGAAAGGATAAATGTAGATGACTCAGGCACTTTGTTGATGGTGAGGTGAGGTAACTGCACACTAGGGTCAGAAATGGCAACACCATTGTAAACACATTACCTAAATGATGATGAATTTTCACTGTCTGTCACTGTATCACTGTCATCCCATTGCTCATCGATTTGCTCGAGCGGGCACCAGTAACGTCTCCGTTGTGAGACTTGTTATGGTTTTGGCATATTGAATATGCCATGGAGAACTTGCCAGCCTCTGCTGTGCAGGTGAGATACTCTCGGTAGCTTGCCGGGCTCTCCGAGAGGGACGGAGGAATAGAACCCGGGTTAGCCGAGTGCCAGGGAAACACCCTACCTGCTGTGCTATTGCTCCAGCCCTATAGACCTAGATAACTAATATAAATAACCATGTTTCTAAGTTAAATAAATTATGAAATCAGGAGGGAAAAGACAATAGAGAAATGAAAAATGTCAGCAAGTCATTCCCTCTTCTACTGGTTCATTTCCTTCCTATACTTATCATGACTTCAGTTGCCTAAGGGGTTACAGAAATCTTGTTACAAAAGTGATCGACTGATGCTGATGGAGGGTTCTGATGTTGTGTGGCAGTGAGAAATGATGTGAACAAGGCAAGAAGCAGGAAAAGAGGACAATTAAGCTACTATAACGGGCCCAGAAGGATCTGAGAAGGACCGGAGAGCCAAAGCAGCAGGCTCTGGTGTCCGGTGGTACAGAATAAAGATATGGTGGGGGCTTGGAAATGGACACTCTGGGGAGGGTGTGGTACTGAATTGTGTTATGCATGAAATTCTGTCATTAACAGTACTGTTCACAGTACTGACTGTTCCCATGAAAGACCATGAAGGGTCATGATATGCTGAAGGTGGGAGGGGGTGGGGAAGAGTAGTAATGGCTGCATTGATGAATTTTATTTAATTTTATTTCAGGGGGGGTGGGGTGGGGGGTTGGGCCACACCCAGGTGTACTCAGGGCTTACCCGTGGCTCTGTACTCAGGAAATCACTCCTAGTTGTGCTTGAAGGACCACACAGAAAGCTGAGATGGAACCAGGGTCAGCTGCATGTAAGACAAATGTCTTAACTCCTGCACTATCTCTCTAGCCTGCAAACTTCAATTTAAAAAAAATCCATATGTACTTTTTTTTTTTAAAGAAAGGAAATACTATACCAAATGTTCAACATGCTAAACATTCCCAATTGCAAGTCTGACTAAAGCTCTCTTCTGAGCCTCAGGCTTATGGCCGCTTAATCAACCCCTCAATGATGACCCATTTCATATCAGATGTGTAAAACATTCACCATGGGGGCTGGAGAGGTAGTACAGGAGGTAGGGCACTTGCCCTGCTCACAGCTGACTAGGGTTCAATCCCCGGTATCCCATATATGGGCACCTGAGCACCACCAGAAATGAATCTTGGGTATAGAACCAGAAATAGCCCCTGAGCATCGCTGAGTGTGACCCCATACTTGAGAAATGAACTAAAACATCACCATGGAATGCTGGGTTTTCTGTGCATAATTAATTCATAATCTAGTCTTTTCCAACTATTGTTATCTTGGACAAAACATCCAACAATTTTCCTGTGACATTCACTTTTTATCCCTTCACCCAACACATTCTCTCAAGGGGCCCTGCAGACTCTGTCAAATGCTCCTTGCCCTGGTGCCTCACTGCTGCCTCTCCTCAGCTTCCAAACTCCTGTTCTCACCTCTCACTCCAGGCTTTAAATCTTGTCTTTCTCTATTCCATACTAATCTTTAGGAAAGTATCTAAAGCCTACATGGAAATCAGTTGTAATCTCTGTGAAATAGATATCATCATCATCATCATCATCATCATCCCATTGATTGTCGAATTTCTCAAACGTCTCAGTAACGTCTCCATTCGTCCTAGCCCTGAGATTTTTAGAAGCCTCTCCTTACTCGTCCTTCCCAACAATGCCACATTGGAGGCTCTTTCAGGGTTAGGGGAATGAGACCCAACATTGTTACTGGTTTTGGCATATGAATACACCATGGGGAGTTTGCAAGGCTCTCCCATGTGGGCAGGAAACTCTCAGTAGCCTGCTGGTTCTCCCAGAGGGAGAACTAGGTTATAAGATGTCTTCTGGGAGCTTGCTTTTAAGTCTCTGGATGTTGGCCATTGGTAGGATTTCACAGAGCCAGGGGCAGTCCCTGGGTGTGACCACCTAGCTACTAGAAAATGGGGAATCTGGGCTGAAGAGATCCAGTCCTGATCCAACCAGGCTTGGAGGTCTCAGCCCTGGGTCCCACACACCTGGGTTCCTCTGCCAATTCCTTCATGCGTGAGGCTCATCCGAACGTATGGAGAGGGGCCTTGAGCATGGCTGTGGCTAAGCTCTGGAGGTCTTCAGCCGCTGGGAGCTCTGCTCGAGGTGGGGAGGGAAGCTTGAGCCCACCCTCTCTGAGGGGCCCCAGGGAAGACAGCCAGGCACTCGGGCCAGAGACTCTCTGCCTGAAATAGATAATCCTTCAGAATTTGTTCGTATAACTGAGTTCTGATTCTGACTTACAGTTTCCTGGCCCTCCCCCATCAAGACTACGGTTCGCTTTTATCTTCAGTATGCTCTGGATGTGGAGACTTTCTCCGTCTCATAGTGCTTCAGCCCCCTTCCTGCCTCAGGGCTCCTGTCATTCCTTCCCCTCTGCCTGCATGCGTCATTCAGCCACATGCGAGGGGATGTGCCTTAACCCCCTGCATGATCTCCCTGGTCCTGGTAACTCACATTTCAACTGGCACTTGAAGAATGAGGAGAATGATCACTGTATCACTGTCATCCTGTTGATCATTGAGTTGCTTGAGCGGGTGCCAGTAATGTCTCCATTCGTCCTAGCCCTGAGATTTTAGCAGTCTCTCTTTACTCGTTTTCTTCCAAGTGGTGCTGCATTGGAGCCTCTTTCAGGGTCAGGGGAATGAGACTCATCATTGTTACTGTATTTGGCATATCGAATATGCCACGGGTAATCAATCACTTTCAACTTTTCCTGATGATCTCAGTTTTTGAGGGCTGCTAGAACTAAGCACAATAAACAGGATCAATTGAAACAGCAGAACTGTGTGCTTTCACGTCATCTTTCTGGAGGATAGAAATCTGAAACCCAGGAACGCTCCTTCCAAAGCCTGTAGGCAAGCAAACTTCCCCTCTCTCTTGCTCTGGCTTCAAGCCTTCCTTGGCAGGCCTTCACTTATGGTCTGAGGACTCCAATATCCCCAGCTTCAACATGGCATTCTTCCCCTGAGTGGATTCATCTCTAAATCACTGGATTAAGAACCACCCTACGTAAGTGACACCTGCAGACTTCTTTTCAGATAAGGCCCCATTCATAGATAGTGGGGATTAGAGTTTGAATGCAACAATTCCAGTTCAGCCTGCAGCACAGATTTCTGTCAGTAGTCTGTGCCTAGAGTGGAGTGAAGCGACTAGAAATCAGTTTTTCTTGAGGTAAGAAGGCACAACTCTGTACATGAAGATTATGTGGTGCCAGGATCAAATTCCAGGCCTCCTGCATGCAAAGCATGCATCCAGCCCTTTGAATGATATGTCTAAAAAAGAATTCAGTCTTTTATTTATTTATTTATTTATAATTATTATTATTTTTTTTCTTTTGGGTCACACCTGGTGATGCACAGGAGTTACTCCTGGCTCTGCACTCAGGAATTACTCCCGGCGGTGCTCGAAGAACCATGTGGGATGCCGGGAATCAAACCTGGGTTGGCCGCGTGCAAGGCAAACACCCTCCCCACTGTGCTATTGCTCCAGCCCCAAATTCAGTCTTTCTTTTCAGACTTTTTTAGATTTCCAACCCAAATTCTAGAATTCTATATATATGGAAATGGAGGTACAAGGACGTCAGGGAACATGTGCAGGTCACAGCAGTCAGATGTCCGGTCTCTGTTGATCTCATCTCTGCTCTCCCATCTCCCTTCCTTGCCAAGGCCTTTTTCTCTCTACTCACGTTCACCTGCATTTCTTGTGGCTTTACTGGGGAGAATGAAGAAGGATCAGGGAGCCACTGCAGCTCGAGGTAGGAGCTTGGTCAGCCTGGAGACACTGTGTCCACGGTGGTGAGACCAGGTCAGCTCGAGGACATGGGGCTAGGCGAGGGAGGGAGGATGGTCTGTCTTTTGCAGGACAGAGCTCAGACTGGCCCAAACGTGGGAGCCTCTTCTTTGCTGGGTGACCAGAAAGGGAACCCCACTGTGGGAAACTGAAGAATGCTAAGCAACTTTTTAAAAGCTTTGATGTGGTCCTGTTTCAAAAACTGTCAGGGAGGGACAGAGAGAGGGTACAGAGGGGTGGGTGCTTGCCTTGCATGCAGGCTGGCTAGGACCCATCCCTGGCACTGCATATGGTTGCCTGAGCACTGCCAGCAGTGACCTTTGAGCACAGAGCCAGGGGTTAGCCCTGAACAGCACCAGGTGCAGCCCCCAAACCAGAAATAAACACACAAAAAAACTGGGAAAGCATCTTAAATAGGAGTGGAGTGAGTTTCATCAACTGGCTTACTGTGAGTAATCCTGAGGATACACTTCACTGAGAGTGACAATCTCTTTTTTTTTTCTTTTTGGGTCACACCCAGCGATGCACAGGGGTTACTACTGGCTTTTCACTCAGAAATCACTCCTGGTGGTGCTCAAGGGACCATATGGGATGCTGGGAATCGAACCCAGGTCAGCCGTGTGCAAGGCAAATGCCCTACCCGCTGTGCTATCTCTCCAGCCTCTAGAGCGACAGCCTCTTAAGGAAACTGGGTGTAGTTCTGTCTGTGGCCTTGGCTGTGGGACTGATGCAGTCCTTCTCTGTTCACTGAGGCATGCTCCGTGCTCTCTGGACCAGCTCAGACATGATTTATTTTAGACAGATGGTTCCTGAATTGAGGTGTTTTGACTTGCAATGGCACAAGAATGATGTGCATTCAGTAGAGACTGTACTGTAAATTTTGATCTTTTTATAATATGCTATACACTGTTACACACACACACACACACACACACACACACACACCCTGCTAGTGTGTCTGAAGGTTACACGACACTCTACACAAGAGATCAAAGAGATCATGATACTCTCTGATGTACTTTTTTTTTTTTTTTTTTTGCTTTTTGGGTCTCACCCAGCGATGCTCAGGGGTTACTCCTGGCTCTGCACTCAGGAATTACTCCTGGCGGTGCTTGTGGGACCATATGGGATGCCGGGGATCGAACCCGGGTCGGCTGCATGCAAGGCAAACGCCCTACCCGCTGTGCTATCGCTCCGGCCCTCTGATGTACGTTTTTGCCAGCAAGAAATAGTCAGCTGTAACAGTTCTTCTGGAATTGCTCTTGTGTGAGAGGGCTTCACCCAACTGGAGGCTGTGAGAAATGTTCCTGCATGCTGATGGTGTGTTGGGCTAAGCTATGGTATTAGATCAATGAACTGTGTTAACGTGCATTTTCAATATAACGGCACTTCCCGTGTTGGGGCCTGTTTATCAGTACCTAAGCCCAGCAGAAGGCCAGGAAGATCAAAACGGGGAGAAAATAGTTGAAAGATTTTGGATGCCATGTCAGGGATTGCAGTCACCAAAGCAAACACAGATCCTCCTATCGGGCTCATTTTTCAGATAGCATCTTACGAGTCTTCAATTTAGAAAAAGGTTGCCCCGCGGCTCAGTTTCGAAAGCGATGATGCTTCTTTGGCCTTTGCTTCAGAGCAAGTCCCAGTCGTTCTTCCGCCAGCTCCCAGTGACTGTCTCAAGTGTTCGCAGGAGGCCTGTGCCCTCCCATACATCTGTGAACCGGGCAGCTCGGCTGTGGCTCCAAAAGAGGAGCAGTGCCTCTACCTGATGGGGGCGTTGGATGCCTTGAGACAGCAGAGCCGTGGGCATGCAGCCGCTGCAGTGAGGGAAAGGGCCTTCTCTGTCTCAGAGTTCTCTTTTGGGGGGGATGAGAGGAAAGCTCTGTGCTCAAAGGACACACCTGGCGGTGCTTTGGGGATCCTACGTGGTGCCAGGACTTGAACTATATTAGCATGTCTTTGGAGTTCTACATTTTTTTTTTTTTTGGTAAAAAAGGTAGTAAAAAAGAGAGACTAGTGGGGTTGGAGCAATAGCGCAGTGGGTAGGGCATTTGCCTTGCACACGGCTGACCCAGGTTTGATTCCCAGATGCCATATGGTCCCCCAGCACCTCCAGGAGTAATTTCTGAGTGCATGAGCCAGGAGTAACCCCTGTGCATCGCTGGATATGACCCTTGGTCAACATGGGTAGCCGGGAGAGGGTGCGCGAGTGAAAAGGAGACAGACACAAGAAGAAAGAGGCAGACACAGACAGACACAGAATGGGAGCAAGCTCCAACTTTACTTATCCTAAGCTAGTCTTTTATAATTGATTATATGAGGAAGTGGGCAGAATGGGAGAATAGCAAAGAATGCAAACGTTTAATGAAACTAGATGTGGGCCCTGGTGGCAGTTTCCCTGGGCATTGTTCTGCAACCTTTCCCAAGAACGGTTGTTCCTTAGTTACAGGGCAGTTTGTACTGACATATTGGTTCCCAGGCATAGGTTTCTGGCCGTTCCCAGGCATTGGTTCCCAGTAAAAAGACAGACTAGTGTCCACTCTTCTAAGAAGCTTTGAGGGAACAGCTCTCTGCAGGAGAGTGACAGGAATCCAGAACATATATGTTTAAGCTGTGAAAAAAATCTGTGTGTTACAAGCCCTGTGTGTGGCACTTGGAATTCGTGCATCAGAAGGATGATTCTAGAGACTGTGGGGAGGGCTGGAGAGCCCCCCCTATTTGATCCCTGGCACTACATGGTCCCCTGTTCCCCCCCTCAGGGTTCTTGGGTCAGGATATGGCATAGGGGGAGAATGCACATGGACCTGGTGTGAGGCCCTCGATTCCGTGACTGGGGTGTGGGTGGAGTCTGGTTGCTGAGGGCCAGCAGGAATTGTCTGCCTGGTCACCCTGTACTTCCTGTTTGACCATCGCAGGGACTGAATGGACATTTAATAAATGTTTGTTGGCCAGATGTAACTTACCACTTGAATGAGGTCTCCAGGATCAAAATAATTTCTCAGGTACTCTGGGACCCGGAGACCTGAGAATCTTTTTTTTTTTTTCTAAATTAAGAGGGCAATTTAATGCTTCATCTAGAATTGAGAGATTAAAAGAACCCTTCGCCCCCACCCCATGCCACCCTAACATAATGTCTACCTAGTGGTCCAGAAATTCTCCCAGTGGACTTTTTTTTTGCTTGTGTGATCCCCACAGAAGCCTTTTGAAGTACCAAGAAAAAGGGCAGCACACGGGCCCTTGGGTCTTTGAGGATAGTGAGCCAGTTCTATGAGCTTTTCTCCATGGCAGCAGTCATCAGGAGGAAGCAGATACACAGTTGGAACCACGATACCCACCCGGTCCCAACATCCCCACAGTGTGTGGGCTCAAGTTTCTCTAGGGTCGGGGATGCGGTTCTCTGATAAAGCACATACTTCGCAAGTCTGTCTGAGTTCCTGGACATCCCCCCACAAAAAAAGAGTTCTTTGGGAATAGTGATAATCACTGGGCCACACGCCCAATCTCTTCTCCACATTTGCACAGGCCCAGAGAAGGTTCTGTTCTGATTAGACAGCTGCCATTGTGTCTGGGTTTTTCCCTCTCTTCTTTCTGATGCCAGGGATAAAACCCAGGGCCTCATATAGACAAAACTATTGAGCTACCTCCCACGCTGTTTTTGTGGTTTGTTAGAACACCGATAGAGATGTCCTCTTTCAAAAGCTAACCTTGGTGTTCTAACAGTTTGTGTTTGGGACCAGCCAAAGGTCACTTGCAAGGCCAAGGCAAGGTTGACACTCAACAAGCATCTGCTCTGTGCTGGGCACCCGGCCAGATGGTCGCATCCTGCAGGAAGTGACTGTCCTAGGTGGATGTTATCACTTCCATGTTTACTGAAAATGAAGCTGAGAGAAAACAAATATTCCCAGGGTCAGGGAGCTGGCTTGAATTCAGAAAGCCAGTTTTTGTCTACAGCAAAGGAAGGCAGGCCCTTTGCACAGGAGGTTAGGGACCAGGTCGTGCATTAGGGCCCCTTGAACTTTGCCCAGCACTGTGGTATCTTACATAGGAAATGCTTAACAGAAATCTACTCAAAGGGAACTTATGTGAAAACGAGAGTTTATTGGGAGGGCTATTAGGTAGTTTTGGGCAGGAAATGGAAGATATTTAAGAAGCAGTCGCTCCACAGCACGGGTTCTTGAGTTTTCTCTTTAAACCTCCACACTGACTTCCTCTCCCTTGTTTACTAATCACTGGTCCCTGTCTTAGGGACCTAGAGTCCTTAAGTTTTTTAGCCCATTGATTCTGGGCAGTCAATCATCTCCTTTGAAGTCAGATGTTCACCTCTTGTCCAATCAGCTCTCACAGTTCTTTCTTAGCTAAAGGGGCTAGATTGCAATCAATATCCGCCCTGTGTTAAGCAGACAGCCAGATAGAGGTCTCGATGCTACTTGGACATGACTCAACGCATGTTCATTGCTTGATCTGTTGCTTCATTTTGACAAAATTGTGATAGAATCATCCTTCTGTTTTTATTTTTATTTTTAAAGGGGCCCACACCTGACCGTGCTCAAGGCTTACTCCTGGCTCTGCACTCGAGAACCATCCTGGTGGGTTCAGGAGACCATATGGGGTGCAGGAGATCTAACCAGGGTCAACAGTCAACATTGATCTAACAAGGTTCAATGCAAGCACCTTACCCGCTGTCCTATCTCTGTGACCCCAGTATGTTACTTTTTTAAAAATCCAGCTCATGGGGGCTGGATTGATAGCACAGCAGGTAGGGCGTTTGCCTTGCACGCTGCCAACCCAGGTTCAAATCCAAGCATCCCATAATGGTCCCCTGAGCACCACCAGGGGTAATTCCTGAGTGCATGAGCCAGGAGTAATCCCGGTGCATCACCGGGTGTGACTCAAAAAGCAAAAAAAATCCAGTTCACAGGTAATGTGGCCCCCCTGCAGATCCCCCACCACCTCCCAAATAATGTGGGCTGGCCATGTGGCTCTATAATAATAAAGAGTATTATTCTATGCCTGAGACCTGGATTCGACCCCCAGCACCACACACACACACACACACACACACACACACACACACACACAGAGCTATCTATATGCCAATTGTCCCCTTGTTTACACCCATGAAGCAAATCAAGAAAGGGAAAAAATCAAACTATTTATTCTCAAAGGCTTGGGTTCAAGGGAACAGAGGAAATGGGAAAACATGTGTGCATGGGGCCATTGTCTGCTGCTGGAAGCCTACCAAGGCCAGTTATTAAGTGGGTGGGCAGCAACAAGTAGGGGCTTTGTTTTCCATAGGAAGTGATTTCTGTCAGTTTTTGCAACACTTGTTAAATTTCTTTTGTCTCTGGGTGAAAATCCTGGATGTCCACAACTTGTTTTACTCTTCCCCACCCCACGAATGCCCTACTTTTTGCATTTTACACAACCCCAGTGGGGCTCAAAAGCTGAATCCATGTAGTTTACAAATTACCGCCTTCATGCAGGAAGCCGCTGTACGTTGATTAGTCTTATGCTGCCACCACCAGGGGGCTCCTGGAATTCCAGGTAATTTGTGGATTTTTTTTTTTTTTTTTTAATTTTGGCT
Source organism: Sorex araneus (assembly GCF_027595985.1). Classification (NCBI taxonomy): domain Eukaryota; kingdom Metazoa; phylum Chordata; class Mammalia; order Eulipotyphla; family Soricidae; genus Sorex; species Sorex araneus. The sequence continues at coordinate 88,145,544 of NC_073305.1, forward strand.
TTGTTTGGGGGCCACACCTGGCTGGAATAAGTGCTCTGGACTTACTCCTGATTTACTCCAGGGTTGTTCAGGGGACCATATGTGGTGGTGGGGATGAAACCCAGGTGGACTGCATGCAAGGCAAGTGCCCTACTGCCTTGCTATCTCTCCACATACCAATTTGTTATCAAATGTGAAGTTTCAGAAAGTAAGAAAATTTTAAAATAATCTTTTTTTGGGGGGAGGAAGGAGGATGCTCCCAAGTGATGCAGAGTTCTGGGGTCCCACCAGCGATTCTTGACCAAGCAGGTTATTGGTTAAATGCAAAGTCCCAAGAATGGATATTAAGGCAGTGCTGAGGGCTGCCAGGGGTCCAGAGGGGCAGGTGGCGCAAGGCATACTCAGCCTGCTATGACCACCATAGCTTCCTGTCCCTAAAGAAATGAACTTCTGCAAGGCTGCCAAGGGATGGATTACATGGCCAGGGACATCTGAATGATGGTGAGGACTTGAGACATGCCTCAACCAGCATCATTAGGCAGGGTCTCTAAGGCCAGACATTTATTTTTTTTAAGTCACAAAAGTATAAGTAGAGGGCCCCTCCGCAGCTTGCACGAGTGTGAATCCAGACCCAGCAAAACCTCTTTCGGCATGGGCAACTCCTCGCAGAATGTCTCCAGCCTGAGAACTAAGCCTCTGCCCCGTGCCCGCACAGGAGGGGAAAGGTATTTCTCTCTTTCTCTCTCTCTCTCTCTCTCTCTCTCTCTCTCTCTCTCTCTCTCTCTCTCTCTCTCTCTCTCTCTCTCTCTCTCTCTCTCTCTCTCGCCTCTTTCTCTCCGGGGATGAAGGGCGCGGTGTCCGCCATATTAAGATGACCACAGATGGGATTTTCAAGCCTGCAATGATCCAATATCTGCCAATATCTGGTAGAAATCTCCCTGGACTTAGTTGTTAAAGTATGGAAATTCAAAACCGCGCAGCCGCACTAGCACTCATTTGTCTTCACAGTAGGTCTGAATGTAGTGGGGTACTCCTAACAACAATAGTGAGGTTTGTGTTGAAATATTGAATTTAACCAAAGTAAACAGAAAGTAAAATGAAACTTATCAGTTACAAGGCGGGGGGTGGGGGGGCGGGATGGGAGGTGTACTGTGTGGATTTTTTTTGGTGGTGGTATATGGGCACTGGTGAAGGGATGGTTGTTTCAGCATTGTATAACTGAGACCTAAGCCTGAAAGCATTGTAATCTTCCACATGGTGATTTAATAAAATAAATTTTTTTCTTTTATTTTTTTAAATAAATTTATTTATTTTTAATTAATGAATCACTATGAGGGTACAGTTACGGATTTATACACATCTGTGCTTATGCTTCCCCCATACAAAGTTCGGGAACCCATCCCTTCACCAGTGCCCATACTCCACCACCAGTAAACCCAGCATCCCTCCCATCCTCCCCAATCCCATCTCCCCCCACCCCACCCTGTCACTGTGGCAGGGCATTCCCTTCTGTTCTCTCCCTCTAATTAGCTATTGTGGTTTGCAATAAAGGTGTTGAGTGGCCACTGTGCTCAGTCTCTAGCCCTCATTCAGCCCGCAACTCCCTTCTCCCACATGGCCTTCGACTACATTATAGTTGGTGATCCCTTCTCTGAGTTGCCCTTTCCCCAGAATGTGAGTCCAGCCTCCTAGCCATGGAGTCAACCTCCTGGTAGTTGTTTCTACAATTCTTGGGTGTTAGTCTCCCACTCTGTTATTCTATATGTCATAGATGAGTGCAATCTTTCTATGTCTGTCTCTCTCTTTCTGACTCATTTCACTTAGCATGAAACTTTTCATGCCGATCCACTTAAATAAAAAATTTGTGACCTCCTTTTTTCTAACAGCTGCATAGTATTCCATTGTATAGATGTACCAAAGTTTCCTCAACCAGTCATCCGTTCTAGGGCATTCGGTTTTTTTCCAGATTCTGGCTATTGTAAACAGTGCTGCGATGAACATACATGTGCAGATGCCATTTCGATTATACTTTTTTGCCTCTCTGGGATATATTCCCAGCAGTGGTATTGCTGGGTCAAATGGGAGCTCAACCTCTAATTTTTTGAGAATCGTCCATATTGTTTTCCAGAAGGGCTGAACCAGTTGGCATTCCCACCAGCAGTGTAGAATGGTCCCTTTCTCGCCACATCCTCTCCAACAGCGGTTGCTTTTGTTCTTTTGGATGTGCGCTAGTCTCTGTGGTGTGAGGTGGTATCTTGTGGTTGTTTTGATCTGCATCTCTCTGATGATTAGTGATGTAGAGCACTTTTTCATGTGCCTTTTGGCCATTCGTATTTCTTCTTTGGTAAAGTTTCTGTTCATTTCTTTGCCCCATTTTTTGATGGGGTTGGATGTTTTCTTCTTGTAGAGTTCAACCAGTGCTTTATATACCATTGATATCAACCCCTTATCTGATGGGTATTGTGTAAATATCCTTTCCCATTCTGTAGATAGTCTTTGGGTTCTGGTCACTGTATCTTTTGCGGTGCAGAAGCTTTTTAGTTTAATGTAGTCCCATTTGTTGATCTCTGTTTTTACTAGATTGCTTAGTTCTGTGTCACCTTTGAAGATACCTTTATCTTCAACATCGTGGAGGGTTTTGCCGACCTTGTCTTCAATGTACCTTATGGTTTGTGGTCTAATGTTGAGGTCTTTAATCCATTTTGATCTGACTTTTGTGCATGGTGTCAGGTCAAGGTCTATGCCCATTTTTTTGCATGTGGTTGTCCAGTTGTGCCAGCACCATTTGTTAAAGAGGCTTTCCTTGCTCCACTTCACATCTCTTGCTCCCTTATCAAAGATTAGATGATCATACATTTGGGGTTGTGTGTAAGGGTATTCCACCCTGTTCCATTGGTCTACGGCTCTGCCTTTGTTCCAGTACCATGCTGTTTTAATTGTTACTGCTTTGTAGTAAAGATTGAGGTTGGGGAGGGTGATACCTCCCATCGTCTTTTTCCCAAGAATTGTTTTAGCTATCCTTGGACGTTTGTTGTTCCATATGAATTTTAGGATTGCTTGATCCATTTCTTTGAAGAATGTCATGGGTATACTTATAGGGATCGCGTTGAATCTGTATAATGCTTTGGGGAGTATTGCCAATAAAATAAAATTTTTGTTAAAAAAAAAGTATAAGTAGAGCTGGCTGTATTCATGCCACTGGGTTTTGTGTTGATGAAGCGGCCGTGTCTGTATGGGGGCATCACTGGGGCGTGGAGAGGACACTATTCACTATGGCTACTGTTATCATCTGAAACTGGCCATGCCTGAGAGCACTGGGCAAGCTCCTGGTAAAAGAGATAAAGGTGAGGATGGTGGCCATCAGGAGCCCCACTAGGGCCAAGGGCTCGGCATGTGGCCTGCAGAGGAAGCCCCCATACTTGGAAGGTTCTGAAGAGGAGAGGGTGGAAGGGCGAGAACTCTCCCTAGTGAGCATCTGGGAACAGAAGCAGTTTATTCTTTTGTTTTACAACCGCCAAAATAGAGAATGCTCCTGTGGTAAGAACTCCTGCGAGGTGCTCCAGTTTCTTCTGAGTGGGGCAGACAGGTTGGATCTCCTTTAAAGCTACACTGTGGCTCTCCGCTGCTGCACGAGCACAATCCTGGAGGCCAAACTGAACTACTTTGGACATGAACAGCTCGCAAAAAATGCCTCCAGACTGTAAACTGAGCCATTGCCCCATGTGGCTCCAGCAGGCAAGGGTTTCTCTCTCCAGGCTTTTCCATTTTATGTTCACCACAAAAGGGAAGTAAAAGCTTGCAGTGATGCAATTTCTGGCAGAATTTTCCCTGGACTTTATACAGAAATCCAAAACCTAATATCTCTTAATTGTCAGCAATGTGAAACGGTTCCTGACAGGTCTGACTTTGGGGGGAAACTCCAAACAATAATAGTGAGTGTTTTGTTGAAATGTTGAAGGTAATCAAAGTAGCAGCCATTTCTCTAGACTTAACTAAGCCATAGCCCCACGCCGGCTGAGGAGAGGAAATATCCTTCTTTCTCGGTTCTTTTCCCTTTTCGGGGAGAAATGCGGCGTGGTGTTCGCCATATTATGAGGTCTATTAAGCAGGCACGAACTTGGGAAAAAAAAGGAAAAAAAAAACTATGTACTTGGAACAGTGGGACACTTGGGCAGTCTTGGGCCGGGGCCACTACCAGCACACGCTCCACTGAGATTTGACCCTGGTGGCCACACCTTTGTGTGGCTGCTTTGCTGCTGACCAAACAGAATTCAGAGGCTAACTAGACTACTTTTGGTTCCAGAAACTGCTTGCAGCCATGTCTCTAGACTGTGAACTAAGCCATAGCCCAGACTGTGAACTAAGCCATAGCCCCATGCCGGCCCAGGAGGAGAAATAGCCTTCTTTCTTGTTTTTTTTTTTTCCCCCTTGTCGGGTGGCGTGGCATCAACCATATTATGAGGACTATTAAGCAGGCACGAACTTGGTGGTGCGGGAAGGAGGGAAAAAAAAGAGAGTTATGTACTTGGAACAGCGGGACTTCATATCTCTTCATTCTCAGCAATGGAAAACAAATTATCAAATGCTTTCTTGGCAGTAGGGCTGTCTTTTTTTGGGAGAAACACCAACAACAATAGTGAGTTTTGTGTTGAAATATGGAATGTAATCAAGGTAAAAAGAAAATGAAGTGAAACTTATCATTTATGCAGGAGGGGGTGGGAAGGCGGGGGGTGGGAGGTATACTGGGGATTTTGGTGGTGGAATATGGGCACTGGTGAAGGGATGGGTGTTTGAGTATTGTATAACTGAGACATAAGCCTGAGAACTTTGTAACTTTCTTCATGGTGATTCAATAAAAAAATAAAATAAAGCTACACTGTGGACCGCTCTTTCGTGTCTCTACAGCTATTGGTGTCCTCACTCTGTGACTCCATGAAAAAAGAACTCTTATGATGAAATGCAGCTCTTACCTCCTGTTATCTGTGTGTGTGTGTTTGGATAGTATTTTGCAGTGCTCAGGGACTATTCTCAGGGACTTTTTGCTCCAGAGTTGCTTTCGGTGGTACTCAGGAGACCGTATGTGGTGCTGGGGTTCGAACCCAGGTCTCCTGCATGCAAAGCATGTGTTCTGGCTCACTGAGCCCTATTCCTGACTCCATCTGTTTTATTTATTTTTTAGTGTGCTTTTAAATTTTTTTTATTTTGTTTTGTTTTGGACTGGAGCAATAGCACAGTGGGTAGGGCGTTTGCGTTGTTCGTGGTCGAACCAGGTTCAATTCCTCTGTCCCTCTGGGAGAGCCCAGCAAGCTACTGAGAGTATCTCACCCACACTGCAGAGCCTGGCAAGCTACCCGTGGCATATTCATTATACCAAAAACAGCAACAACAAGTCTCACAATGGAGATGTTACTGGTGCCCGCTTGAGCAAATTGATGAACAATGGGATGACAGTGCTACAGTGCTACAGTTGTTTTGTTTTGGACCACACCTGGTAATGCTCAGCGGTTACTCCTGGCTCTGCACTCAGGGATCACTTCCGGCAGTGCTCAGGGGACCATATGGGATGCCAGGGACTGACCCTGGGTCTGCTGCATGCAAAGCAAGCACCCTACCCACTGTACTATTGCTCCAGCCCTAGTGTGCTTTTAAATTTATAATTTATTGGGGAGTGGGGGTGGGAGTGGGGGTTGGGCCACACATGGCTGTGTTCAGGGTGTACTCCTGGCTGTGTGCTCAAAGACCACTCCTGGCTGCTCTTAGGGGACTGTATGTGGTGCCAAGTATCGACTGTGTTAACCACATGCAAAGCAAGTATCTTACCTTCTGTACTCTCTCTCCAGCCACATCCACCTAATTTTTAAAAATTAAACTCTGATGTGGGATAATTTTAGAGTCACATGCAATTGTAAGAGATAATAGAGAAAGGTCCTATGTTACATTTACCTGATTGACTCCAGTGAAAACTGACAGAACTAAAGTTTGATGTTACAACCAGACAATGGCTTTGATGTGGTCTGCTGATTTTACTGTTTTCCAGTGTTACTTGTGTGTGTGTATGTGTATGTGTGTGTGTGTGTGTAGGTTTATGTTTATGTACCGTTTTATCACAGTACAGGTTCTTGTGTCCATCACTGCAGTCTAGATGAGACTAGATGTGTCCCATCCTCCATGGAAATCCTGTCTCACCCTCCTTTTATTACTCCCTCCATTTCTCTCCTTCACCCTCACCCCTCCCCCACCCCTGCCCCATCCCTACACTCTAGCAACCACACTTGGAATTGGACTTCTTTTCACTCAGCATAATTCACTGAAATTAATCTAGATCCTTGTTTGTGTCAATCTGTTTGTTTGTTTGGGAGCTGCACGCAGCTGTACTCAGGACTCTGTGCTCAGGGATCACTCCTGGTGCGCCAACCGTATGGGGTGTCAGGGATGAAACCAAACCTGGGTTAACCACTTGCGAAGCAAACTCCTCTCCCATTGTACTATCTCTCCTGCCCAATTGTTCCTTTTTTTCTTGCTGAAGCTATAGCTGCATCTCTGTTGAACTATTGACCCCTGAAGGACATATGGATTATTTCCTGTGTTTTGATACCAGAAAAAAATTTCTATGAATTCAGAGTAAATGTAAACTGTCATTTCCCTGACCCCCAAATGAAACAAAGATAAGACTTACTCTCTGGCCGGGCCAGAGAGGGGTCAGTGGGTTGAGTGCATGTTGCCTGGGTTTATTCCCTGGCATTGCAAATGGTCTTCCACATACTACCAATAGCAAGCTCAGAGCTGGGAGTACCTAGAGAACTGTTAGGTATGCCCCCCCCACACACAAACAAAACTTATTATATCCCTATAATGAGCAGAGATTGTTCTATGCTTCTAAGCAAGCAAAGTGAAGATATTTAGTGGGACCTGCACATCAGCAGCCCTCTGAGATACATTATACATGCTAGGGTGATACTTCTATAGATTTATCTGGTTTCATAGTTATGAAATATATCCTGAGTTGAAGTCATTTGTTTTCATCTAAACAAATGATCCTATTGAGTACATTCTAATTCACTTTGATTCAGCTGGTTGGTAAAGAAAAAGACTAATGCTCTGGTAAGCATTTTAAGTGACCTGTTTGGGATATTCAGGGAAAGGCAGGAAAAGCGCAATTTCTAGGTAAAATAGGAGAAATACAATAGATGCAAAGAAACGATTTTTAAAGATGAGCCTGATTATCTTATGGGGCCAAGGTCATATTTATATGCACTTTAACTGAAGTCTGATTAGCGTCAGTAGTGAGGCTAGTTGTGTGTCAATAAATAGTGTTAATATGAAATTTATTATTTCTTAGGTTCTACTGAGACTGGTTGATTTGAAGTCAGCTGTAAAAATTGATGTGAAAATGATAACTGAACTTTCCTCAATAGAGATATAAAATAGACTTCTATGAAACATCAGTTCCTGGGGTAACTTCAAATCCATACTGGCCCTGAAATGTCAAATGAAACTTTAGTGGTAGGATGTGCACTGATCTTTTTATTTGTCATCTTACACACCCCTACACTCTGCTTTCTAGGCCCACATTTAACTTTAAGGTAGAACCAATAATTACAGGCGTATTAATTTAAGAAGGACTGAAGCAATAGCACAGCGGGTAAGGCATTTGCCTTGTACACGGCCGACCCGGGTTCAATTCCTGCGTCCCTCTCGGAGAGCCCGGCAAGCTACCGAGAGTATCCCGCCCACATGGCAGAGCCTGGCAAGCTACCCATGGCATATTCAACATGCCAAAAAACAGTAACAAGTCTCACAGTGGAGACATTACTGGTGCCTGCTCGAGCAAATCAATGAACAATGGTATGACAGTGCTACAGTGCTAATTTAGGAAATGTTGAGTTGTAGACTGAGAGATTAAATGGTGCTCTGTGGCTTGTACAGTGTAATAAATAAGACTTGGATTATATGCCTGTGGTCTTCTTACATTAGGCCATGATGGGGGTGGGTAATAAATATTCTGGAAACTAGTGGGATGGTGCCTCTTGAAGCAGAAATCCTAAGACATTTAAGGGATGAGTTCCGGGTGAGTGGTTGGCTTCATCCTGATTTGGGTGTTGGGATGAGGCCAAGATGGCAAAATTCGTAAGACAGCAAAGGAGACATCTGAAATCATAAATAGAAGTTATTGGGATTTGGAGGGCCTTCTTGAGTTGGTGTGGTGGCACCTTGGGATGTACCTTATCAAACATTTCATCTACATTGACACAGAGTTAGCATACTGACCAATAGGTCTAGGTATAATAGATATTTGAATTTAAATGAAGTTGTGTTATCATTGTTAGAAATCATAGTATGAGGTGTTCCAAGGACTGATACAGCTCTCATACAGATCAGGGATACAGGTCTGATAAAGGTCAGGGAATAGGGTTTGCCTATGATATTGAGTCAGTTGATTACTGATATAAATGTAATGGTCAGAATTGTAATCAAGAGAAGTCTTACTATTGTTGAATTAGAGACACAATCTTTGTTTTCTTGAGGGGTGTTATGTTTTGATAGTTTTAAATTCTGGATTTGAACATAGGTATATTTTGAGATTTTTAACTGAAATAAATAAGTATAGATATGATGGTAATAGACCATAGATACATTACAGCATATCATTGGAAAGGTAATCTCTCACTCTTGCTATTTAACTTCTTGACAATATACATACAATTTTCTGAACTGGCTTAATGGCATAAACTCAGCATTGGTTTTAAAACTGGTTTGTTCTAAGTAGAGAGAGAGTATGGGGAATATTGTCTGCCATGGAGGCAGGGGAGGGTGGGAAAGGGGGATATACTGGGGATATCGGTGGTGGGGAATGTGCACTGGTGGAGGAATGGGTGTTTGATCACTGAGTGATTGTAACCCAAACATGAAAGCTTATAACTATCTCACGGTGATTCAATAAAATTTTTTAAAAAATCTGGTTTGTTCTGTAGGTTTCTTAACACTGCTTATAATAAAAACCTAGTTGTGTGGTTAATGAGACTTGACTTAAGTATCTTTGAATGTCATATTTTTTGTTTTTGTTTTTGGACCATACCTGGCAGTGCTCTGGGGCCACTCCTGGCTCAGTGCTTGGGAGACCATGCAGTACTGGAATCAAATCTGGGTCTCTGCATGCGAAGCCTGCCCTTAACCCACTGATCTAGCTCCCGGACCTGGAATGGCATGTTTTTAATCCTAGAGAAGAAATAGCTCATGTCTTTCCTATGACATCTTCATACAAAATAAGCACATGTAGGGGCTGGATCGATAGCACAGCGGGTAGGGTGTTTGCCTTCCACGTGGCCGACCCGGGTTGATTCCCAGCATCCCATATGGTCCCCCAAGCACTGCCAGGAGTTAATTCCTGAGTGCAAAGACAGGAGTAACCCCTGAGCATTGCCGGATGTGACCCAAAAAGAAAAAAAAAAGTGCACGCAGTTATTTCTATCAGCATACTGCTGATACACGATTTTCAACATCTATTATAATTTATTTTTTCCCTGCTCCCATGAAATCCCAGCGAGTGAGCCCAAGTCTTTTGCATGCAAAGCATGAGCTCAGTCTGTGGAATCCTTGAATTGTGGGGTCACGTCCCTTAAATCATTTGCGAATTAAAGTGCACATCCTCAGAGTCTATAGACCCACAGCTTTAGTAACACTGGCAGCCCACAGGTTTTACAGTGAAGAGACAGGGTTTATTAATTGCATTATAGATAAAAAAAAAAAATCGGCAGCTGAGCACACCTTATAGGTGTAAGGTCAAGGGTTTTGCTGGCAGAAATGTTCAAATCTTTTCTACTTCTCAGGCATCTACTGTTTGAATTAATTTGTTCACAAGTGAACTAGAACAGCATTTCTCAGCCTTTTCCCAAACATGGTCCCTCTGATCTTGTATACTTCCGGTGGCCCCTAGTCTTATGCCTTGTCACCCCCCTGGTCCCCCATGCCGTTTTTACCTGTATCTGTATAAAGTACTGAAAGTCCAAGAATTCTACAAAGGTGACACTGTGTCTTCAAAGCCCAATCAAAATGGACATTCTAGAGCCATGGAGATACAAAGAGCGTGAACTCATTACTTCACTTTGACAATTGGTTTTATTTGCCCTCTTTTCAAATATAGTTCTTTATTATACTTTGGAACAAATGTGTTGCTTTAGCATAACTATTAGATTTTAATTTCATTCAGAAGGAAAGGAAATAAAGATTCAGAGAGGGTAAAAATAATCTCACAAGTTGAGCCTATCTTTCATTTTTTTCCCCCTCAAAAATGTCAGAATACAAAGAGATAGTTCAATGATTTGTGCACATACTTTGCCTATAAGAGGCCCCAGTTCTTTCCCTGAGCACTGCCAAGAGGAGTCCCTGAGTAGCCCTGGACATACATTGCTGTATTCCCCACAAACAAAAAATTTTAAAGACATATTCTTGAAAAATGTCATGAGGCACTATTAGAACTCTGAGAAAAAGCTTCGTCTACACTAACCTTCTGAACACTACCTTAATTTTTCTTAATAGTTTATTTTTAACTAGTGAGTCAACATGAGGGTACAGTTACAGATTTATACATTTTTGTGCTCATGTTTCCCCCATACTGAACACTACCTTATTTATAAGAAACCATTTCACCTAAACTGCTTTTAGGGGACCATATGTGGTGCCAGAGATTTCAACCAGGGTTAGCGGGATGCATAGCAAGAAAGGGTGTGTTTCTGTGTGGGTTTTGGCTTTTGACCTTGCTATGGCCATCCTGGGGCTGTTCCCAGCTCTGGTGGTGCTTGGGGAGCCCTGCGGTACCTAGGCTCAAACCCCAGCCTCCCACATACGTGTCAGCCCATTGAGCTCTCTCAGCCCCAAGGCAGTAGTTTTAAAATCATCACTGGTGGCAGTCATGAGTTCCAGGAGTTTATGTTCTAGTTGCTTCCTTAATTCTTTTGCTGATTGTTGACTTTTGGCACATTCTTGCAGCTTGGTTTTCTCTCCTGTACATGGGACCCTGAAGCTTCATCTCCTCTTTTTTTTTAAATTTAATTTTATTTTTATTAAATCACCATGTGGAAAGTTATAGTTTCCAGGCTACACACTGCTCGAACACCCGTCCCTTCACCAGTGCCCATATTCCATCACCAAAAACCCCAGTATACCTCCCACCCCCCCAACCCCCACCCACGCTTGCGTAGCTGATAAATTTCACTTCAATTTCTCTTTACCTTGGTTACTTTCCATATTTCAACACAATATTCACTATTGTTGTTGGAGTTTCCCCTCAAAAAAAAAAAAAAAGCCCTGCTGACAAAAAAGCACTTGATAGTTTTCCATTGCTGAGAATGAAGAGATATAAAGTCGCGTGGCTGCGATAGTGGCCGTGGGGTTTAGGATTTCTGTTTAGGATTTTTAGGATTTAGTAGTTAAGTCCAGTGAGATTTATGTTAGAAATTGCATCAATTCCCTTCCTGGGGCAGCATGGGGCTCTGGCTTAGTTCAGTCTAGAGACATTGGTGGAAGCAGTTGCTGGTACCAAAAGTAGTCTAGCTGTCCTCCAGGTTGTGGTCATCAGCAGCACAGTGGCCACACAAATAAACATGTGGCCACTTGGGTCGCATCTCGGCAGAGCGCGTACCACTATCGCCCCAGCCCAAGACTGCCCACACGCGTCCCGCTGTTTTAAGTTCCAACCTCTCTCTTTTTCTTTCCCGTGCCACCAAGTTCAGTCCTCATAATATGGTGGACACCACGCCGCTTTCCCCTAGGAGGGGAAAGCAAACCGAGAAAGATCTTTCTCCTCCTAGGCCGGCATGGGGCTCTGGCTTAGTTCACAGTCTAGAGACATTGGTGGAAGCAGTTGCTGGTACCAAAAGTAGTCTAGCTGTCCTCTGGATCATGGTCATCAGCAGCAGAGCGGCCGCACACATAAACATGTGGCCACTCGAGTGCGCACCGCTATCCCATTTCCTCTTATGTACATGGGATCGTGGTTGTGAGTGCCCAGCAGTCCCAGAGGGCTATTAGAGAAACAGGTTAGACTCCACTGCATGCTAGAAAAGGTGACAGAAATGAAAGGCATCATGTGATCTAATTTTCTTACTGAAGAGATGGAATAACATCAGCTTGATGTTCAGATTCCATGTCTGGGAAGGGGTCCGTTTTCTATTCTCCAGGGCATATCCTGCCTGTGGACAATCGTCTTTTATTGAGAAAGACACAATGATTCTAAGTTGACTTGAAACCAGCGAGAGGAGGCGGTTTCTTCCTTATTTTTGTTTTCTGGGGCCACGCACAATGATGCTCCAGGCTTGAATCGGTGGTCAGCTGCACGCATGGTGCACCTCGACCCTCTTTTCTCCCCGGGCCCTCCCTTTTTCCTCATGTTTACAAGAGTTCGTTCTTGAATGGGATATGGCCAAGGACCCCATGCAGTCATTTGATGTGTTTATAAACATAGCAAGATCTGTAGCTGTGCTATCTCATGTTAGAACAAAAACCTGTTTCTGTTTTATTTTTTTGGTGTGTGGGGGGAGCGCTTTCCCAGGAGTACAACATGGTCCTTCCTTCCCACTTGTGGGGCAGGTGGTGCCAGGAATGAAACTCAGAGTCTCATGCATGCATGGCTTACACGTTCAGTGCTCTGAACCATCTCCCTGGCTCCCAATTCCTATTTTAAAACTGTTTTTATGCCATACTTGGTGGTGCTCAGGGGTCCCTCTTACTGCCCAAGGGACCCTATGTGGTGCCAGGGCACAAGATAAGAGCACTGGCTACTGTACTATTGCTCCAGTCCCCCGATTTCCATTTAAAAATGAGTATAAGTACACTTCAATAAGGAATTTTACTTTGCAAATCAATGAAAAAAGGGCAACTCTAGAACAGACCACTAGAGGGCACTATTACCACTAGCCATATTTTATCTTGGAAAACAAACTGAAGTAAAAATACATACACTGGAACAGACCTGAGAGTACTGAGATTTTTCTTCCTGCATGGTGCAAATGAGACAGCTGAGGTAAAAAGAGGACAAACAACTTGGCCGTCATGCGATAGTGACATGATTAAACCGCCTCTTTGACTCTTCCAGTGTGTCATGATTTCTTATGAACCCACAATGACAGGAGACGACCTATGGGCATAAGTGACAAGCAATTTTCCTGGGGGCTGCCCAGCCTGCAGGGGAGGGGTGTGTGTGCTCTCAGAGCTGTTCCAGACGTGCGGGGGGTGGGGGTGGGGAGTAGGAGGAGGAGGCTGAGGGAGAGGGAGAATGTATTCTTTAGAGAAAGCCAGTGAAAACAGAGTCAAGCACAGGCCTCGAATCAGGATCTGGTGGCATTTAAGAGACCTATTACCACTCCCTACAAATACAAAGCTCTGCTTAAAACTAGTCACCGTGGGGGCTGGAGTAATAGCACAGTGGGTAGGGCGTTTGCCTTGCACAAACCAACGCGGGTTTGATTTCGATTCTCAGCATCCCATATGGTTCCCCAGAGCACTGCCAGGAGCAATTCTGGAGTGCAGAGCCAGGAGTAGCCCCTGTGCATCGCCAGGTTTGACCCAAAAAAAGAAAAAAATAACTAGTCAGACCTCTGATGACTACGTCACCTGTTATGTCATCTGTCGGTGCATGTCCTTGTCACCTGTGTGGGGTTTCCCTGTCATTGGTAGCCCAAACTCTTGAATATATCAAAGTTTCTCTACTTTGCAAGAAGCCAATACATAAATAGTATTTATAAGTTTTTTAAATGATTTTTTTTTTTTGTATGTGGCTTTGGGGTAGCAGTCAGAGGTGCTCCAGGGACACCAGCAATCGCACCTCTGCTTCTTACATGCAAACCATGTGTTCAGTTTTCTTTTAGAAAAGGGGGTAGAAATAGTCTCTAGGAAACTTCCCAGGGCTATCTGGAAGGTGATGACTCTGAAGAAACACGACCGATTTCATTTGCTTCATTTTATTTCTCTCAGAAGTGTTAAGTTTCACTTATCCTTATGTGTATGTGTATTTTTTTCTGACTTCACAGCATTCTTGGAAGGGCAAGTTATTTCAAAGGAGGATGCTGAGAATATGTTGGTAGAAAGCAGCAGGTTTTGTCACCTTTAATAGTTGTGTTACCCTCTGAATTTCTAGGGGTAAAGCTAGAAACACTCTACTGGACCAGTTTATGCACTTCACTATTGTGTGCTGACCTCAGTTCCACCACAAAGAAACTTTGCAAAGTATCCTCACATCCCTTTTACAGATGAAAAACAGCACTGCCTAAAATCAGCAGCAAACATAAGGAATTGAACTCATCTCTGCTCCTACTTTTATGCCTGAAGTGAGTTACATGTAGTCCCTCCAACCCTGAATTTGATCATTCTTCCTAGGGACTCAGAACACAATAGTTTGGATTGAAATGTCACCAAGATGAAAGCACAAGGTATTCAAATGGAATGAAACGTCATTTAAAACACCTTATCACACCATATGGCATAGAGCTGGGTTTTGCTCATAAGGGTTTTTTTAAAATTTTCATTCCTTTATTCCTGCTTAAAGCATTACACTCATGTGTAAAATGCACTCATTTGCAGTAAATACCTGAGTGGTTTACACTTACTTACATTTACAAATCATCAGCCAGATTTACCAGATTCAGATGAAAACCCCGACTAACACTCTAGAAGTTTCTCCTGTCTTTCCAACTGGCAGCTGTCTATAGCCTCTGAAAGGGTCTTCAGTCTCTTAAGCTCATCTCTTCTTGCATGTCTAAGTGGAACTGCAAAGCTTCCAAAGCAGTGGCTCCTTTATTCCATGGATTGTGGCTGGCCCCGACTCTTCTTTCTATTCTCCCCTTGTGTTATCCCGCCCCTTGCTCTCTTACTTCAATCTTGTGACTCAGATTTGTCTCACTTCACATTGTTTGGCATGCGAACATCTTTAACGATCATGCAGTCTTTAGTTTCCACTAGCTAAAAAAGGGTACAGGGGGCCAGAATGATAGTATAGAGGGCAGGGGGCTTGCCTTGCATGCAGTAGATGTGGGTTCATTCAATCTTGAGCTCTCTACTTGGTCCCCTGAGCCCCACCAGAAGTAGGTGATCCCAGAGCCCAGAGCCAGGAGTAAGCCCTAATACTGCAGGGTGTGGGCAGAACCGCACCCAGAGTCCTTGCAAACACCAAAGAAAGAAAGAAATGGGAGCACAGCCCTGAGACTCCTACCCAGCCACGGCTGCTCACTCCTGGTCCAGCCTCATCAGACCCTGCCTAAGCAGCCCCTTTCTCAATATTCCTTGGCAAGTATTTTTCCTGTCGATATGGAATGTTAAATATTTACTTGAGAGAATAATGGAGGTGGGACGCAGCTGGCAGTGCTCGGCCACTTACTTATCTTCAGGAGAAGGGACGGGCTGGCCCTGAATCGACGCAGCTCTGGAGTCCCTTGGAGCTGAGTGCTGACCCTTCACGGACCGTTCCGGAAACCCTTATGCAGCAGGGCTGAGACAGGACAGGACACGCTTCCCATTCCCCACCCCCAGCCCTGGCTGCTTGAAGCATATCGCCATCATTTACCCCCGCCCCCCAAATTGGGCTCCAAGGAGCCCAATTAAAAAAGCAATTTCATGGAATATCTGTACTAATTGTAAGAGCAAACCCCACCATCCTCCATTGAGTTTCAGAGCTCAGACATTCGAGAGTTTCCAGAATGCTAATTTCATATTTATTTCCTCACACCACTAACAATTCATCTGTCCTTTAACAACCTGATTTACACAAGCAAACTGCAAATGAAAAACAGGCAGTCCTTTGAGTCCTTCGAAACGCGCGTATGTAATAGAGCACAAGCCCAAGTGTTTACACAGGAATAAGCTGAAGCAGCTTTTGTCCAACATGAAATTAGCATTACAATTTAAATATTCATGCCCGCAAAGGTTTGTATGATCTAATATACATAGTTATTGAAGACTTTTAGCTGGGGGGGAAAATGTCAACAAAAAGCTAACCATTATGTAAAATTATTTACAATTAAACATTCAGGATCCTGATTCACAAAGCTTAGTGCATTGTCATGATTTAATTATGCATTTTATTTATGAGCTTCAGAGAGAGGGGTAAGTAACTGTAGAATATTTCTCAGGTGAAAATCTAAAGTGAGTGGCTTTTAGAAGACTGCCAAGATGCTTAATGCAAACTGGGAAAAAAAAATTAACAAAACATACTCCTCAGCAACTGCATGTGATTTGAAAATTTCAGTACGCAGTAGCAATCAGAATAAACAGGCCAGAAAAAAAGAACGAGAGCCATTTCTAACAATATTCTTGGTATGTACATGAAGAAAACATATTCTTCCTCTTGTGCCCTTAAAAAAAAGTCACCACCAAAAATGACTGCATATGAACCCATGCAAGAGCCTCTCCTTCCTTTCTGCACAGCAGTCTTGAAATGTCTGAATCAGGAAATCTGAACAAGGAAAGAATGAAAATGCCCTATACAAGAGCAACCAGCTCAGCAGCTCTCACTTATTTCATGGTGAAAGCTGAGATAGAGTGACCAAGTGGTGAACTATTCTGATTACAAAAGAAGAACGTGTAAGATTACCCAGGAAGCACTCCAATGATTCAATAGTGATTTTATGTCTTCAACAAAGGAGATGACTCAAAGAAAAGTAACAAGACAAACTTTTCAAATTTCAGTGAATCAGGTCCTAGATATAAGTCTCTTAGAGAAAATGTACAGTAAACATTTTAAACTCTGGAATGCAGATATAGTACAATTACTGGTACATTACATTTACAAAATTGCTCAGGCAGCAGTTGCCCCAGAGTTATGAACTGAAAAATGTACAAGCCAGTTCATAATGACTTTAGATACAATGTTATTAAAATACATTGTTAATCATAAAAATACTTTACTATGTACATGTACACTGTATAAATTCTAAATTCACCTATGAAAGGAAGCCTGGAAGTTCACTTCTGGCCCACTGACCCAGGAAACAGTGCAGTTTGGTCTTCCCACCATGTACACGGGCTGAGTAAGTCCTGCAAAGTGGCACTCCATTCTTCGACAGTAATGCACTTTTCCTTCTGCAGGACACTTAGTTGGAAGAGTCAGTTTTACTTCCGCTGTATTTTGCTTTCCGAAATGCTGGTCCAAGTAACTCTGGGCATTCACACAATTCATTTGCAATTTGGTTACACTTCAAAAGAAGGCTATAGTTCATTTCATCAGTTATTACACTATCTTGCTTGTAGCTGGGATGGCTTGCAATAAACTCCCTCATCCATCTGGCCACTGTCATTAGTTCTCCTGGAGAAAAGAATTTTATAGCAATGGAAGTTTTTGGAAAAAAAAGCTGACAATAGCGACTACTTAAAACACAATCTTGAAGAAAAGTTAGTAAGACCTTCTGGTGTAATGCATAGTAGTGGTTTTGAAACAAGATATTATCTATCTTGTGTTAGAAGAATTGTGAGGAATTCTAAGTTGCAGATAGGCTAACTAGAGCAAATGATGGCACCTCTCACATGCTACCCACACACTATCGAGGCCAACTCCTGAGGAAAGGGAACCACCCGTCACTGCTGTGCTTGGCCTCCCCTCTGACCAGTGACCGGCTCCAAGGGTGGTGAGATTCTGAGTGGCCAAGGGGTAGAGAGAAAATCTAGCAGTGCTACTGTCTGAGAGGCTACCCCTTATGGCTCCAAGAAGGTTTAACTAACGTCTCGAGGGAAACAGACTCCACACTGCAACTGCTACTCTTATTCACAGCTTGAAGTTCCCTTGTGCCAGGCACCTGGAAGGTCTCGCTGAGGTGAGCCCCTGGCAGCTACTAAAGGGCATCCTTCAGGTGCCCAGTTTGGAAACAGATGGAAGAACCACCCATCCTCACTGTGCTGCTTCGTCTATGAAGTTACTTAGCAACAGAAAGAGCCCGTGATCATGTCCACAAACACCACTGAACATAAAACACAAATGCAATCCAGATATTGTATTTTGGATTCCATTATCTCAGATGCCATCGACATAAGGGGGGGAGCTAGTGAGGTAACTCAAAAGCACTGAGCACGCATACTGTGCAGACACAGAAGGCACTACTCGGGCCCTAAGTGCCACCACGCACTATGGCCCCAAAACTGAAAAGCGCAAAAGGTGCACCTAACCAAAAAGGTCAAAATGCGAAAAAGCACGGATTAGAAAGAACACACACTTGAAATATAGACTGAATTTCTGAGGTTTGGAAAGAGAAAAGCGAAGGATGCCATACCGGACGCTCTCTTCTTAATTAGCTTCAGGTAGTTGAGAATACTACATCTGGTGTCCACATCCACTTCCATGTTCTCCAGGTAAGAGTTGAGAATAGGGATGAGCCCGGGAAACACGCCTTCCTGTGAGAGCAGGGCAGCCCATCAGTGACCTGTCCCCGCCCCAGGGAGCAGGCCCCCAATGCCCCGCCCTACCTTCCCGTTGATGATGGTGTCTATGCTCATGAGGGTGTACTCCTCCACGGCCTGCTCGCTGCTGTTCTGGCCCTTGCCACGGCCATCCACCACCGCGCTGCCACCTACCAGGGCCAAGAGGAGAGGCACGTGAGGGGCCTGTTAGGCCTGCAGGGACCCCACCGGCCAAGCAGGCTTCATACCTTTGCAAATATCCTTCCGGAAATAGAACATTCCCTGCAGGACGGCATCCCGTTTCTGTGCTACTTTCATGTTTTCATCGACCTGGGGGACAGAAAAGAGGCTGGGTGAGCACATCCCTGACGAGACACGTATTGCCTGATGTCCCTGGGCTTCTTCAGTCAGGCCCATTCCCTTGAGGACTGATTCTCTGCATGCTCTTGGGCCGGAAGAACAGTCCTTTTATGCGGGATGCACTCCACCTCACTGGGGCATGGATTTGGAGTAACAAAGGGGGTGTGGGTGGGGGCTCCTAAAAGCAGCTCTCCATCAGAAAGTCAAACAGAGGGGCTGGAGGAAAAGGACAGGGGAATCCCCAGTACCACAGGTCTCGGGAGAGCCCTGGCCTCCTGAGAGCTGCTCGGACCTAAATTCATGCATGCTGGCTGCCATTCAAAGCGCCTTTGTGTCTAAACTGAAGCAGGGAGTTTGCTAGCCTCAGGCAAAAGCAGGGAAGAGCGCTGGCCATCCGGGGCATGCTGCACCCTCCCTCCCTGCCACTGGGCCTTTGCTGCCTCACTTTGCTGAGGAAGGGGAAAGCGACTCCGCAGGTCCTCGTGTAGGGGTCAGATGTGTCCCAAGGGTCACCCATGCTGCCAAGCCCCCAGGGTGGCACTGGCTTGTCAACTCATTTTGTGAGTGAAAAAAGAACTCTGGCACTGAAGTGGGAGCACAGCGGGCAGGGTAGTGGCTGGCCTGACACATGGTTGATTTGGGCTCCAGCCCCAGCACCGCACATGGTCCCTAGTCCCAGCCAGCAGTGACCCCCCCCCAGTATAGTGGGGTATGCACCACGCCCCAACAGGAAAATAGCCCAATTATTGTGGATTTTCTATTTCTCCAATGACCTTTTAAGCCTCTCAAACACAATTTGTCTTTTTTCCAATTGAATCACAGTGAGATACAATTACAAAGTTGTTCATGATTGGGTCTCAAGTCACACAATGTTCCAACACCTGTTCCATCACCTATGTCCCCAAATTCCCTCCCACACCCACCCCAGCCTGCCTCTATGGCAGATACTTTTCTTCTCTTTCTTTCTCTTTAGGCACTGCGGTTAGCAATAGAGTACTGAAAGGTCAGCGTGTAGATCCCTTGACCTCCTTCCGGCACCCAGTTCTAGTTCAGAGTTCTAGTTCTAGTTCACTGTCGTAGTGGAGTCTTCTCTGTCCTAACTGCACTACTCCCCACCCCACACTGTGGCAAGCATCCCACCATGGAACAGTCCTCCTGGCCCTCACTTCTATTGTCTCTGGGTATGTCTCATACTATTATTTTTTTTTTTTTTTGCTTTTTGGGTCACGTCGCACCTGGCAATGCACAGGGGTTACTCCTGGCTCTGCACTCAGAGGACCATATGGGATGCTGGGAATCAAGCCTGGGTCAGCTGCGTGCAAGGCAAATGCCCTACCTGCTGTACTATTGCTCCAGCCCTCATACTATATTTTTTAATATTCCGTAAATGAGCCCAATTATTCTATGTCTGTCCCTCTCCCTCTTCCTCACTTCGCTCACAGTGATACTCTCCATGTCCATTCACGTATAAGTAATTTCATGACTTCATTTTCCCTTGTGGCTGCGTAGTGGACCATTGTCAGACACAGCCTTAAAATCCTTAGAAGTCTCACATTTCCTACTCAGGATTTTAGAGACTTATGCTGAACTGCAGGGGCAGTACGAAGTCACTAATACTTATATCTCCTCAAACTCAGTGAGCGACACAACCTTTAGTGTGATCTGGACACTTTGAGGAGCACAAACAAGTATAAAATTCTACCATGGCACGAACATGTTTTCATTCTAATAAGACTTTTCCCCCTTAGTTTTGGGAAAAACTTAATACTGGTTTTAATTTGCATATTTATGAATTTTTTTCTAAACTTTATCTTGCTATTGCTTAATGCTTAGTTATGGTTATAATACTGAATGCTATGATTTCCCTAAGAAATGAGTGAATGCCTGGAACAACTGTACTAGGAACAACTTTGCAAACCACAGTGTTTAAAATCAGGGAAAAAAACAAAGAAATGAGTGCCAGCATTCCACACATGTTCACTTCCTTCTACAATCTGCAATTCAAGTTTTGACACTGAAAAAAAATCTATTAGGAAAACTTACATGTATTTTACAAGTTTTTTGGACACAGCTGACTGTCCGCAAGGCTTACTCCTGGTTCTGTGCTTGGGGGTTCACATGGGGCACTGGGGATCAAACCTGAGCTGGCCTCAAGTGCCCTAACAGTTGCATGCTCTCTCTGCCCCCAGCCAACTCTCCAACGACCTTGTCTGGAAGCCAGTTTCAAGAGCTCCAGCTCAATTCCTGGCGATGATGCTAGTGATCGAACCCAGGGCCTCACACATGCAAAGGCAAGCGTTTTACCACTGAGCTGTATTCTGGGTCCAGGTATGTGAGTACTTTGTATTGACAATTTCTCTTTTTGGAGATCAAATGCCAATATTCTGCATACAAAGCACCCGCTTAACCGCTCAGTCACATCCCTGACCTCAACAATATTTTTCTCTCTTTGAAGTTCATCCATTCTTCTGAGTTTGGAGAGCATCTTAATAACCATTACTTGAATTCTTTATCTAGTAGATTGCCTATCTGCACTTCACCACAGGTTTTTATTGGGCTGAAGATGATTAACAAGTGGGATTAACCAGCCCAACCAAAATACCTTTCTTCTTTATAGAAGTTTTCATTCCACTCATTTTCCCTGCATTCTATCAGCACTTTCCTCTTCCACTATAATTTTAATATTATTGTATCAAGGGCTGGAGCAATAGATAGTACAGTGGGTAGAGTGTTTGTCTTACACGCAGCGACCCGGGTTTGATTCCCAGCATCCCATATGGCCCCCTGAGCACTGCCAGGAGTGATTCCTGAGTGCAGAGCTAGGAGTAACCCTATTACCGGGTGTGACCCAAAAAGCAAAAAAAAAAAAAAGGTATCAAATGTATTAAGCATTAAATTATAAAGTACTATGAAGCATTAAATTATAAAGTATTTATAACAAAAATATAATTTGGATAGGAGGGGGAAAAAAATCAATCCATGGGGCACACTCTAGCCATCTTGAAAGTCTCTGAAAATAAAGTGACATTTCAAATACAGTCCTCAATCTCATTTTATGTGGACCTGACTAAAGATCCTAGCAGTCCGTCAATGGGGTACCCAGACCAATGGCATTAGCTTCGATAAAGGGAAAGAGAAAAGGATGTTTAAAGATAAACATTTTACTCTCAAGGATGAACAATTCTACATAAAGGTCATATTTCAAAATATTATATGCACATAAGCAAACACAAGTAACTTTGGGTATCTACATCCACCATTATACCAACACATTCTTACCTTTGACAATGGAATGAGGAAATCCAATTTGTATGAAAGGATCACTCTGGTAAGCAGGACCACAAACACTACATATGCCGAGTTCTCAAAGTCTGTCAGCTGAACCTGGACCCCGGAAGCCGAGAGATGTTACTGACCGACCACGTGAGCTGTGCCCCACTCGGATTCCCTCATCCCTGAGCCAGCCCCGCATCCCTGGTCTGCCAGTCCAGTCTCTCTACTCACGATCTATGATCAGAAATCAGTCTTCAGCGGCTAACACAATTTGGTCTACGACTGCTTTCTAATCAGTCTAAGTGCTAGCATGAGAGCAGCGGAGGCTGAGGGCAAGGGCCAGGCCAGGCGGGGCAGCCTGAGCCAGTCCCCACCGATGGGGAATGTCTTATCTTACCTCCATGGGTCGGAATTCCACTCTCCATCCAATATCTGAGTTTGGAGGAGGGGGCTTAAACCTCATTGTCTGCCAATTTGTGGACTGAATATTCTATAACAAAAGAGCAGAGAATAAAACCAACGTTTTATGTGTCCAAGGAAACATTAAGATCTGCTATTTAATAAGTAAAGACTGCTCACTGTCCATATTTGTACTCTTCAAAGTCTAAGTACAAAGGTAAGGATTTTCTTGGCAAATGACTTGCTAGTAAAATGAAACAGCAGGTGTAAACAAAAGCTGGGTGATAAGTGTGAGCAATGAGACAAGCACTATTATTTTTGTGCCATATGTTTGAATTATTCACCACTGGATCAACAAAATACTAAGAAAAAAACACTATGATTTTTATTAATATTAATATAAGGGTACTTTAAGTCATTACAATTTTCTTAGTTCTTTATTGCACTATGTGATGAAAAAGCATTAAGGCTTCAACTGTTACTAATTAAACACAGATGCAGAAAACAACTTCTGACTTGGTTAGTGAGGTGAAATGGATTCAAAACTGAGGAGGTACCTCAAAATGGTCAGACTCATTGGCATCATCCAGGTTTATTTTCTCTTCAAACAGAGTCAGTGGGTCTCTAATAAAGAGATGCGCCACATGCTGGGCCAGCAGATGGTCGATGCCTGCAAAGAGAAGGCATGGAGGGCCCACTTCAAACTTATATCCCGCTGGCCTCTAAGCTCGGCGTGAAGATGGGATGCTCAGAAAGTTGGAAGCAAAGTCACCTAGAAACTTAGAAATGCCTGGTTCACTCAGTATCCTCATGTGCCTGAGTATTTTATCCTTGAACAAGGAGTGTCAATTTGACTGGCTCTGACACGATACCCACCGGACACATGTGTGGATCTAAATACCTCTAAAGTAAGTTCCTTTGGCTAAAAGTCAAGAACTCACAGGTATTGGAACTTGAAACTTTAGGAACAAGCAGCCTCATAGGAAAAGTTAAACGCTTCATACTAAAAGCAGAAACCAGAGCAAGCTTTGAAGAATCACAGGCATGCAATCAAATCTAGAGAATCAAGTTGCTCACCTTCTTGCAACAGTTGTTGGTAAATTTCTTTGTCGATTGTCAGATCAATGTCATTGTATTTCTCACCGCACACCGATAAGTAACTGTCTATTGAATCATAGCGGGATTTACTGATCCTATAATTATTTTTCTTCAGCGGCTAAAATTTAAAAAAAAAAAGCCATACAAAATAATCTGTATATAATGGTACTATTATAAAATTTTATGTATAATAATTAAAAAATCCAACCTTAACATATAGAGTGAAAAATTGCTATCCTTAACAAGCATCGTTAGGGAAAATCACATGTAAATTAAACCTTGCGGGGCCTGAGAGCTGGCGTGGGAGCTCTGCACACTCCTAGTCAGCCAAGGCCTGGCTCCTGCCGCCAGGACTGCACCCGCACCCTCACCACCACTGTGCGGCCTGCTAATAAGGCCTGGCTCCTGCCGCCAGGACTGCACCCGCACCCTCACCACCACTGTGCGGCCTGCTAATAAGGCCTGGCTCCTGCCGCCAGGACTGCAGCCCGCACCCTCACCACCACTGTGCGGCCTGCTAATAAGGCCTGGCTCCTGCCACCAGGACTGCACCCGCACCCTCACCACCACTGTGCGGCCTGCTAATAAGGCCTGGCTCCTGCCGCCAGGACTGCAGCCTGCACCCTCACCACCACTGTGCGGCCTGCTAATAAGAACACCTGAAAGTATCTTGCAGTAAATTTAAGTAGATCTCTTCCTAGGATGATTCAGTCTTTCTTCTCCCTCACAGATTATTATTAAACTAGAGAAGTAAATGCTAAAATTGAAAGCAAAAATACACACGTGCATGCACGCGAGCGCGCGCGCGCGCACACACACACACACACACACACACACACACACACTGAGTGTAAAACTATCAAAATGATTCATCCTTTAGATTTTATTTAAATCACAGTCAACAATTATTACAATAAAATGGAACCAGAGCAGAAGCAGAAGTTGTTGTAGTTCTGGTCGAGAACACCAGAATCACTAGTGAGGGCTCCTTTAGAGCTGCTTTGTCTAAATCCTAGTCCTGGAGATACTTATTTGTGAGATCTAGGATGGGTCACACTGTCTAGTTCTTTCCTTGAACATTTCAGATTGTTCTGATGCATGCAAGGTCACAATTCAACATGCAGTTAAGAGTCATTAATAGGCAAAAATCTAACCCTTAATTTGGCAAAGAATTTCAAAACAAAGTATACTTTTCACACAAAAAAAGACCTCTTGTTAAAGATAAAATCAAAACTATCAGTGCTAATAAAAATGTAGGAAATGCATTGGGTTTAAAATAACAAACAGATTTCAACAAACACCCCAACCAAACAAAATCACATATGCCACATATTTACCCCACAACAAAAACCATGAAACCAAAAACAAGAGAGATTTAAAACATGTTAATTTCTTCCCGCATATGACTAAACCCCTTAGGATAAAAATTTAAAGGCGACTTAGAAATTACCACAGTCACGACAGGCCCGTTTTACCTTCGTGATGTAAAAAGGATAATAAGGAAAATGATTCCCACCTCCAGTCCTCGCTCCTCCCGAGTTCTGTCATCTACGGATGCGGAAATCACTCCCCAGCGACAGTCAATGTCAGACACATGGCCTCGGTAGAAAGGAGACGCGGCACTCAAAGCCATCTGAGAACAAACGAAAAGTCAGCACACTTACACGTTTAAACTGTCTGCTTACACAGTGGAAAGAGTTAAGTCCCTGGCAATTAGTTTTGGTCAATAAGAATCAGTTTTTACATCCATTTGGAAACTCCACTATGTACTGTGCTCATGGTGCAATACTCGAGGCCTCAAGGCCCTGCCCTGGGGCCATCCCCTCTTCTACGTGAAGCAGGAAGGGAGAGGGGGATCACTGGACACTCAGATGCATACAGGAACTGGCAACGGTAAACTTAGACTCACTTGATCACAAGCTTCGAATCTCACAGTTCCGTCAATTCACTGCTAACTCTCATGCTACACTGAGCTACCAGGGGGAGTTCATTTCTCGAAAAGGCTTGTCTGACCAGTGTCTTTCAGCTGGGATATTGTGGCTCAGGAAGCATCCTAGGATATTTCAAGGGATTACAGGTGAGAAGTATATCAATGTGGGGGAGGAGGCCATAGCATGAGACTGGTGGGAGCTAACCAGCAGTATTGGGGGGACACAGAAAGGAAACAAGGTCAGTGAGGGGCCATAATTGGAAAAAAGGTTGAGAAATACTGGTCTAAACTTTAGGCACACAGCAAATTTTGCACATGCAGACTTTATAAGCCTTTTTTTTTTCTTTTTGGGTCACACCCAGTGATGCTCAGGGGTTACTTCTGGCTCTGCACTCAGGATTCACTCCTGGCGGTGCTCAGGGGACCATATGGGATGCTGGGAATCGAATCCGGGTGGGCTGCATGCAAGGCAAACGCCCTACCCGCTGTACTATCACTCCAGCTCCAATAAGAGTCATTACCGCCCCCCCCCCCCCCGCTTTTTTAAAAAAGTGATTTCTACTTACAACAATGGGACATATAGTGGCCAACTGATCGTACAGGTATCTGGCCTCAGATATGCTGCAAGCTTGGAATGTTACCTGTTAAAGAAGTACAAAGTATTAAATCTTTCATCTGCTTAAGACTTGCAAATTATTAAAACAAAAACTCATTAGCATACACATCCTCCTCAAGGATGCAGCCTGAGAGGACGACCCACGGGCAGTAAAAGATAGGGTGGCTGGTATATATGGTCATTCTCTTGATGATAACAATGCAGAAGTTTTATTTAACAACCATTTTGGATGGATAAATAGGTAATGAAGTTGTATTATATATACATAAAGGCATACTATGCAGCTGTAAGAAAAGATGAAATCATGCAATTTTATGAACCATGGATAGAACTGGAGGGTACCATGTTAAGTCAGAAGGGGAAAGACATACCGACAATATCATTCATCTGTAAAGATAGACAAAATAAGGGAATAGAGATGATCTAGCAATGACAAACATCTGATCTTGAATTACAAAACTGATTACCAAGCAATGGAGGGAGGGTTGTGGGAAATGAAGACCATATTAGAGATGATACATGGACATTTGTAGAGGGTTGTGGCAATTTGGTTTTGTGGGGTGTTGCAACTTTGTACATCTATACCATATTCATTAATACTACGATGGCCATGTTACCTAAACAAAAACTATCTTAGATTAATTTTGCCTTTAAAAATAGGTACTTAATATTTAATCTAAAACATATATCCAGATCACTGTATCACTGTCATTCCATTGCTCATCGATTTGCTTGAGTGGGCACCAGTAATGTCTCCATTGTGAGACTTGTTACTGTTTTTGGCACATCGAATACACCACGGGTAGCTTGCCAGGCTCTGCCGTGTGGGCTTTCCGAGAGGGACGGAGGAAATGAACCCGGGTTGGCTGTGTGCCAGGAAAACGCCCTACCCGCTGTGCTATGGTTCAAGCCCTGTATAACCTAGATAACTAATATAAATAACCATGTTTCTAAGTTAAATAAATTATGAAATTGGGGGAAAAGACAATAGAGAAATGGAAAAGTTCAGCAAGTCATTCCCTCTTCTGGTTCATTTCCTTCCTATACTCATCATGACTTCAGTTACCTCAGGGGTTACAGAAATCTTGTTACAAAAGTGATCGACTGACTCTGATGGAGGGTTCTGATGTTGTGTGGCAGTGAGAAACAATGTGAACAAGGCAAGAAGCAGGAAAAGAGGACAATTAAGCTTCTATAACGGTCCGAGAAGGACTGGAGAGCTAAAGCAGCAAGCGCTGGTGCCCAGTGGTACAGAATAAAGTTATGGTGGGGGCTTGGAAATGGACACTCTGGGGAGGGTGTGGTGCTGGGTTGTGTTAGGCACGAAATTCTGTCATTAACAGTACTGTTCACAGTACTGACTGTTCCCAGGGCCATTCTGAAGGGTCATGATATGCTGAAGGTGGGAGGGGTGGTGGGGAGAAGTGGTAAGTGGCTGCATGTCAGGGCCGGTGTCCAGAGAAAAAGTATCTCGGGAAAGTTCAGTCTATGTCCTGAGTTTGGGGCGATGACCCAGAACGCTTCCAAAGGCACGGGAAGTAGAGTATGTAAGAGGTAGGCAGGATCTGGGCAAGACGATGGACCAGTAATGATACTGGACTCATCCCTCCTCTCTGCTTCAGGCTCCGTGAGATGCTGGAGGCCGAACCTGGGGCTCGCAGGTAAAGAACATGCCAAAGTCCTTTGAGGAGTCTCCTTCGACCCACCCTCCTTATTACCATTTTCAACTAAGTAATAACAAAGTGAAATACAGGTGCCTGGAAAGGACCCGTGGGAAAGCTATCTAGAGAAACAGTGCCCCATGGGAGAGACAGCGGGAAGAAAATACCAGTGACAGCAGAAATCCTATTAATAAGATCGCCCAGGGCAGGGTGACTAGGAAAACTTTTGGGCCACACAAAACAAGCAACAGAATTATCTCTAGATTATTGAATGTGGCATCCAGTTGTGCCCAGGGCTGCTCCTGCCTCTGTGGCCAAGGATCACTCTGGGCTTGGCTGACTATATGTGGTGTCAGGGACTAAACCCAGGTGGGCCACATGCAAGGCAAGAACCCTACCTGCGTACTCTCTGGCCCCGATAATTTGTTAGATAAACACACAATCTACCAAGAAATAGAAAACCTGAATCAGCTGATAACAGGTATAGAAACTGAATCAGTTATCAAAAAACTCCCCTGAAGTAAAAATCCTGAACAGGTGTTGAGTTTAAAAAACTTCAAAGAAGAATACAGGCCCATTTTCCTCAGATTCTTTCCTTCCAAAACCTGAAATACTTTGTAGCTTATTTTGAGGTCACCATTACCCTGGATACCAAAACCAGAAAACAGTAACATACACACACATGCACACACACACACACTACAACCAATGATCAAAAATGAACACAGATATCAGAATTCTTAACTAAATACTAGCAAATCTAATTCAACAATGCATTGAAAGGTATACCTTTCTATACCAAGTGGGGTTTTTCTGATAACCAATGATAGTTAAATATATATGAAATCGAACCAACAGATTACCAATAAAAAGGGGAAAAAAATCTATGTGATAATATTCGTGGCTGAGAAAGCATTTAATAATGCCTGATGTCCATTTATGAGAAAACTCAACAGAATGGGGGGCCAGGGAGATTACATGGGGTAAGGCACTTGTCTTGCATGTAGCCAACTCTAGTTCAATCCCTAGAACCACATCTAGTCCCCTGAGTACTTCCATGAGTAATCCAGAGCCAGGAGTAAGCCCTGAGCACAGCTAGGTGTGGCCTTGGCCCTCCCTCAAAAATTTTTAAACAGTGACTCGACAGAATGAGGATACAGAATTTCAACATAGTTGTGCTACATATTATAACTTGACAGTAATTACAACCGCATGTGACTGGCATAAAAAACAGATGCAGAAATCAAAGTCCATATTTATCGATGTTTAATTTGTTAACCATTCAAGACCAATGGAGAGTGGCAAGTGTCCTCAACAAATGGCATTTGGAAACTGGATGATCATGCCAAAGAATAAGCGTCTCTAATCCAATATAAAAAAACTTAATTCAAAATGGGTTAAAGATCTTGATGTAAGAGCTGGAACCCTCAAATATAAAGAAGAGAGCATAAATGAAACACTTTTTGGGGTTCAATTCCAGCAGCAAGGGAAATGAGAGTAAAAACAAATAGAATTACATACAATAGAAAACGTTTTTGATCAATAAGACAAAATATAAACTAAATAAGACAGCCTACAAATAGAAGATATCTATCTGCACATCAGACATTCAGTAAGGTGTTAATGCCCAAGATAAATTTTAAAACATCATGAAATATAACAAAAATTAGTTTAAAAAATGAGAAGATGGGGGCTGGAGCAATAGCACAGCCGGTAGGGCATTTGCCTTGCATGCGGCCGACCCGGGTTCGATTCCCAGCATTCCATATAGTCTCCCAAGCACCGCCAGGAATAATTCCTGAGTGCATGAGCCAGGAGTAACCCCTGTGCATTGCCAGGTGTGACCCAAAGAAAGCAGAAAAAAAAATGGGCAGATGATTTGAAAGTTTTCTGGAGAGAATAGAGATGACCTACTTACTAGAATGCATATTTTTAAAAAAATAGTCATCTTTCCTGATTATCAGGTAAATGCAAATTAAGAGACCGGTGACAATGTCATGTATCAAAAGTAGTAATAACAATACTAAGTGCTAGAGAGCGTACAGGTAAAATATGGCATGCACAGATGCTGGAAATGTAAACTGGTACTACCATTTTGGAAAATGCTAGGAAAGACTAAAAATAGAATTACGTATTATCCAGCAACACCACAATTGAGTACCTATTTGAAGAAAACAAAAACATTTACATAAAAATCTATATCCCTCCCAGTTAATTGCAGTGTTATATACTATGGCTAAAATATAGAAGCAACCGAAGTCCCTTGTTAGAGGCTAAAGATGTGGCTTTTCATATATACAACAAAGGATGATTCAGCTATAAAAAGAAAAATTGTCATTTGCAGCAAGATGGAAGAAACTAGACAGAAGCAAGTCAAATGTGAAGCAAAGGAAGTCAGAGGAAGTGATACTGGTTGTTTTCATCTACTTGTAAACTGAAGAACAGACATGACAAAAAGACAATCCAGGAATACATACAACTAAATCTAGCTGAGAAAATCGTGCAGGGAAAGTGTGAAAAAAGTGGTAGGTAAAAAAGTTTTAAGATGTAGACAGATAAAATTATCACATCATTAATACAACTACCCTAAAAACAATTACTTAAGAGAAACCAAACCAAGATTGGAGAAAATATAAGAGTAAGGCATTTAGGGGACAAAGTGACAATACGGCGAATCGGGCATTTGTCTTGCGTGTGGTCGACCTGGGTTCGATCCCTGGCATCCCATATGGTTCCCGGAGCACTGCCAGGAGTAAATCCTGAGCGCAGAGCCAGGAGTAACCCCTGAGAATCACTGGTTATGACCCAAAAAGCAAAAATAAAAAAAAAAGTTAAAGCATTTTAACGAAGGCGATGATTGCTTTGCACACGGCTGATTCTGGTTTGATCCTTGAGCACTGCACAGTGCAAACCATGCCTCTCCTCCAAGAAAACGAAAAAACAAAGACCTGCTTTCTTTGGGGTGGGAAGTCGAAGGAAGAATAGTTCATCTCAGCATTAAGAGGCACACTTATAATAACTGCACATTGGAAACAGTTCTAATTCTCTGTTAATACTACTTAGAAATAACTGTCGGAATGTAGTGTTTTGGTGCAGGAAAGAACAGAAATTACTGAAGCAACTCGAATCCCAACCTTCCTATAACTTCTTTGTTAATAATGAAGACAATTTGGTGTTTTAGCTAAATTCAATGACAAGCCGCCATTACAAATTCAACATGGAAAAGAGCAGTGTCACGCACAAATCAAGGACTGAGAATACCAAAGGTTAAAACAGATAAAAGATTGAGAAGGACTGACAGAGAGGTCACTGATAAACCAAACGAGAGCAATTTCTGCCAGAGTTCATGGAATTTGAAAACCGCCCGTCAGTGCTTAGGTCAGGATCAAACTGGAAAGGAGACTGGCAAATCCATGGAACAGACTGGTGGCCACAGCATGAGGTTCCATGAGCCAGTAGAATTTCCCCTCAGACTGGGGGAACATGTACAAGGGTTGACAATTTAGCCATTTAAGAAAAAGAGAAAACCAACCAAACAAAAAACCCCACCGAAAACCTGTTTACTACACCATTACTATTTTTGTGTCCGTATACAAAAAACAAAAATCATCAAACATAAAATTTACTCTGAAAAGGATCTGGTTTTAAAAAAAGAATTTTCTTCAGGGAGCAATCAAAAATGCGTGAACCTACTACACAATAGGAATCTGAATGTAGCTAAACTGCTCTCTGTGGGGCCAGGAGGCGGCTCATAGGGCTGAGTGCAAACTCTGCGTGGACGTGATCCGCCAAACACAGAGCCCCGAGTGTCCCGAACAGTGCTGGCCCTGGCCACAGAGCCCCGCACCCCAAAGCTGCTGCTTTTGTACACAAGTCTTCCAATTCTCTATCTTAAAAAGCACTTTAGAGCCATCCTGCTTTGCTATTTAGTTACTAGTATTCCACTTGAGCAATTCAAAGCAGGCATTATTGTGATTTGGGGAGTTCATCTCTACTGCTACGCACGATACATTATTTATGCTAACAGGTTTTCTAAGTGAAATAATAAAACTGGGGTGCTCAATGTGACATCAAGAAAAAGACAAAGGAAGCTCCTTCAGACCATCCTAATAAACACACTTTACATCTTTTTCTTTTTTAAAAAAAAAGGAAGAAGAAAAAGACAATGTATTCCTAAGACCATGACGAATTTATACTGGATGAGAAAATGTCTCTGCAGGCAATAAATAGGTGAACCACCTAATTGGACATATTTAGTTAATGTTTTTTTTTTTTTTTTTTTTTGCTTTTTGGGTCACACCCAGCGATGCTCAGGGGTTACTCCTGACTTTGCACTCAGGAATTACTCCTGGCGATGCTTGGGGGACCATATGGGATGCCGGGGATCGAACCCAGGTCGGCCACGTGCAAGGCAAACGCCCTACCCGCTGTGCTATCGCTCCGGCCCCTAGTTAATGTTTTTAAGGGAAAGAAAATCTCTAAAATGGAGCAACTGTGCTATCTGTGGCAAAACCAGTCTGGTTTAATATTTAACTAAAAGAGCACTGATATAATTTTAAAGTCATGCACTCTATGTAAGTTCTAGAACTTAATGGTTTGCTTCAGAAATATTTGTAATTAAGATAGGCAAACAGATATGTGGTTAAAAATTAAAAGGTTTCTTTTTTATGAAGTATGTCCAATTCCAGAGACCATTTGCTGGTCTGTGTTTGAGGGACAATTTTTTATATTACCTAATTAAGAAAAGCTGAAAAAAAGTTTTGTGGCCAAGGCTGAAATGGTGTTTGAACACATTTTAGCATGGAAAACCTTACTCTGGTATTCACTTGACACAGAGCAATGTACCAGAAGGTGTGCGTGCGTATGCGTGTACATACTGCTGGATATGCTGTACTGCGTGTCTGGTGTTAAAGAGTTCCAGCTGAAGGTCCACGGAGCCTTACACAGGGGTGTCCAGCTTTATGCTGTTTCTCACCATTTCTAATCAGTAGAAGAATAAAGAACTGGATAAAATCTGCTTGACTTGATAACAAAGCACCCCCCATACCTTTTTGTCCAATGGGTCACACCCAGCTGTGCTCTGGGCTTACTCCTGGTTCTGTGCTCAGGGATCAGTCCTGGTGGGGCTCGGGGGACCGTATGTGGGACATGGAGTGGAACCTGGCTGGCAAGGCAGGGAGCCTACTCACTCGGCCATTTCTCTGGCCCTTTGTTATCTGATTTTCTCAGTATAAAATTTTTATTTAGAGCAGCTATTACTCTCTTACTTTAACATAACTTTGAACAAATTAAAGATTAAAACATGTCACTTCTATTAATCATAAAAATAAATAAATATTAGCTTGGGTCAGACCCAGTGGGGACCTAACAAAAATCTTTCGCCTGCTGAGACAATAAGAGGCCAAAAGAAGTGATGGAGGAGCCAGAGCAACTGTACATTTTCCTTGCATGCAGCTGATTCAGGTTTGATCCCTGGAATCCATATGGTCCCTGAGCACCGCCAGGAGTAATTCCTGAGTGCAGAGTAATTCCAGGAGTAAGCCCTGAGCATTGCTGGATGTGAAAAAAGAAGTGATAGGAGTTACCTGTCAACTAGAGCAGTGAGAGGCAAAGGCCTGGCCCGGGCCACTGTTCTGCTGTGCGCGCCTTCTCAGGCCCCCAGCAAGCTTGGACACACCACTGCAGGGCCGCCAGTGATCTGATTATATCCAGGCAAAGAGAATGCCTAGTCCATCTCCTATGCAACTTAGCCAGGGGACAAGGCAAAAACATGCTGTGTGTGTGTGTGTGTGTGTGTGTGTGTGTATTTTAATAATACCCGATAGTGTTACGTGAATGTAAAACTTTTAAATCCATTTCTTGTAGATCAAAGAATGCTGGAATGCATCTATCAGAGTACAATTTCAGAAAGGACAGACTGCCGCAGTAGTTACAACCTCACGGCTATACCTTCACTAGATGGCAGCAAACATCACACAGAAAGAGAACAGTGGGGCTGGGAGACAAGTGAGGGTGCACATCCGGCAAGTGACTCACTGGTCTCAGTTCCCTCCCGTGGCTCACAGAGCATGGCCGGGGACAGCGGGGGTGGCCCAGGGACCCCCAACACCACTCTGCCCAACCAGCAACATATCCCTGCACAAGAATAATAGAACCCATGACCACTTAATTGCCCACTGTATATCTTTGTAGTGAACTACAGATTCTGTAAGAGCGAGTATCTGATTAATTACTGGTTTCCAGAAAGACATACAGGGGCTACCACTAAATACCACCAATCAGTAGCATGCTAGTTCGACTGATTAAAATGAGATCACTTTTAAAAAAGAAAACATGCATACATGAAGAAAAGTTAGAAAAGCAAAGTGCAGGAGGACACGGGGCCTCTCCATGGGAAACGGTACCTGAAGACAGCAATTGCCCATCCCAAATCCCATGGCATCCATGTAAATATGGTCGGGTTTAGAAGCCCTTGCTGCTTCATCATCCTCAGGAAATGTCTCAATAAATGGAGATGGTGTGTTCTTGTCCTTAAATACTGTATTAATAAAAAATTTTAAAAGGAAATGAATGAGAGTCAAGTAATAAAATAATTCAGAAGGTTAGCTCTCCCTCCACCCCCCACCTCTCTGAAAAACTTACTTGGTACATTGATAACAACCTTTTCTCCTCTCCTATGTCGAATATTTCTTGTTAAGGTACTAAAACAGACAATTGAGTATCATAAATTGGTCACCTAAGAATCATCATGCAAAAGAAACCAATTATATATACGGACACTTATTCAAACTAATATTCTAGTTCATTATTCAAACTAATAGTCTCGTTCACCCTACAGACACTATAATGTGGATTCAGATCTCCTGAAAAGTCGTTGCTTTAATATCGATTCTGACTCTTGCTTGAGAACATCATTCTCTTCCTTGCTTAACCCCTCATTCCAGTCACTCACCAGACCCAGGTTCAGGTGTCTTAGGGCTACTACTGTCTAACATTTCCACGTTAATGCCAAAGACTTCAGTCCATCTTTGGCACTCACTTCTGGCACCCTGAGAGCCCCGCTACTTCACTACTCCTTTCCCCTACGTAACCTGCAGCAGGTATATTTACCCTCGAACCCTGTGAGAGCTACCCAGTCCAGGAGCTACCAAGGACATGCAGCTACTGAGCACAAGAAATGTGGTTCATCTTAATTACCATGCAGTTCGAGGGGAAAATACACACCAAATTTTGGGGGGGAGATGAGGAGTTTAGGTCCACACCTGGTAGTGCTCAGAGGCTATTCCTGGCTCAGGGGTGAGCCCTGGTGGAGCTCAGGGAACCACATGCGGTGCCAAGGACTTTAACATGAGTTCCCACGTGCCAGAACATACTGTCCCCGACATTCTATGTTTCTGCCCAAACACCATATTCTAAAATTTTATTATTATCACAAAAATAAAGTAAATTTTTTTATTAACAATTAAAAAATACCGGTTCACACTGAAATAAATTTTGGGTATAGTTAAGTAAACTATTATAAAATTAAGTTCACTTTTTCAGAGTTTTTAAACTTGACTGCTAGAATTTTTAATTATTTTTATGGCTTGTGTTAAAATTCTACTGGGCAGGGGCCGGAGCGATAGCACAGAGGGTAGGGCATTTGCCTTGCACGCAGTCGACCCAGGTTCGATCCCCGGCATCACATATGGTCCCCCAAGCACTGCCAGGAGTAATTCCTGAGTGCAAAGCCAGGAGTAACCCCTGAGCATTGCTGGGTGTGACCCAAAAAGCAAAAAAAAAAAAAAAAAAAAATCTACTGGGCAGTATAGTTAACGGATCTTAAATGTCACCTTTCTCAAAGAAGGAGTCTCCAGAGTGTGATAAAAAGATCACGGATACTGGCAGTAACTTTGTGGGGGGCAGAGAAGGAAGGAAAGAAGGAATAATTAAGTAAAAAAAACTCATCCAAAAAGGTATTTACAAAACGAGGTCTGAAAATATGCTAATTAAAAGATAGACAGGGCTGGAAAGATAACATAATGGGTTTAGTGTATGCACAGTTCACAGGACACCGGATTTCAATCCCCTAGGACCACTCGGGAAGGCCTAGAAAAGCAAAAGTCAAAAAAGGAAAAGACAGTGACTTAAGCAATGTTTTAGGCCAATTTGAAAAATGAGTAAATCAAACTCAGATATAAGAAACAATTCAGGTGGTTTCCTTGCATGTGCCAGTTAGAGTTATGACCCCAACACCACAAGGTCCCCTAGGTACAGAGCCAGAAGCAGCCCCAAAACACCATCAAGTGTGGCCTTAACACCCTCAGACCTCTGTCCCGCTCACTCCTCAAGAAGACCAAACAGCTTTGAAGACACCGAGGATATAAGTATTTATGTCTGCTGTCTTCACTGAGTGCTCAATGAACGGTATGGAATACTACACTGTCAGCAAGCAGAAGTTGAATGCAGCAGAGCGTTGTGTTCAAATACCAAGTCATGCTCACCTGAAGCGGGGGTGCTTGTTTATTGCTTCGTCGGGAAAGAAGAGGGACTTGGAAGCTCCTCCTTCAACCGGGTTGGGTTTGAACTCAGGCAGCGTGAACCCGGGACAACCTAATCTACAACAAATTGAAGAACTAAATTGATAGGATTTGTTTTCAGGAATGATGGCTTCACTGAAGCCATAAAACAAAACCCGCCTCAGCCTGTGACTCCCTCTTCACAGGCCCCAGCAGGGAAATGTTCCTGATTATTGTACCTCTTCCCAACCACCCCCTTGTAGTTTATCTTGCCCAGGAAGAACTTCTGTGATTCTAGTCCTTTACTGATTTTTTTCCCCTTCACTGATTTTAATCAGAGAACTTCCTCTTACTCATCTACCAAGCACCTACTAACGTCCTACCTAGCTCTTCATTTCAGTGAGGGACACAGCATAGAAATCACTTTATTTGTTGTGTCAGTGTCATGGGTTAGATTTTCCCCAGAAAACTTCCAAGGCATCTTCCTTTCACTGGCCCTAATTTCTGACTTTTGGCCTCTGTGTATCGCTACTACTTTTATTTTTTTGTGGGTGTTTTTGTTTATTTTTGGTTTGGGGGCCACACCTAGCAGTGTTCAGAGCTTACTCTTGGATCTGCACCCAACGGACCGCTTCTGGTGGGGCTTGAACCTGCGCTGGCCTCGTGCAAGGTTAAGTGTCCTATTTTCTGTACTTATCAGTCAAGCCCTTACAGCCGTTTTATAAGTATTTATTTTTAAAAAAATCTTTAGTAAGTATTTTTATAAGCTTTTATGCCTTTAAAAAACAGAAAAGGTCTGTTTTTCTACCTTTGTTTGGTGAGGGGAAAGGTTTGAGTCACAACCAGCAGTGCTCAGAGTTACTCCTGGCTCTGTGCTCAGAAATCACTGCGGGCAGGCTCAGGGGACCATATGAGATACCAGCGATAGAACCCGGGTTGGCCGTGTGCAAGGCAAGCACCTAACCTGTTGCACTATTTTTCCAGCCCCCTTTTTCTCTTTCTGCAGGCTTTATCTCTGTCTCTGAAGGAGTCCCATCCACCTCCAAAGGCTGAAACCAAACCCTATCTTTTATTTGGTCTACAAAGAGCTGAACTTCTGTATGCATGCCTAAATATTGAGTTCAAATTCCATATCACTAGGAACCAAGTTAAGAATGCTGCAGTCATTGTTAATTGTGTTATATGGGAGCACTAAGACTAACAAAGTTAGTGAAAGCTAAACAAGGGAAGTTCTTGTCAGTGGTAAGAAACTTTTGGCTTGAGAGCCAAGACTAATCCATGCTTTATTTCCAACACTTAATTAAAAAAAAAAAGGCACCTATTTGAAAGTCCACTTTGTCTGTGAACAACTGAATTTGCTGATCTTATCTGGCAAACAGTTCCCAGCTTTAGTAAGTGTTCCTGGAAATTCTAGAGGCTATGTTCCTCACTTTATAGTATGCCTGCAACCTTAATTATTCTTGGGTGGTGGTGACAAACTTAAATCTGAGGAATTCTTAGCTAAACAGAATCAGGTGAGAATCAGGGAATAAGAATGTGATTAAGCAAGAATGTAATCAAAACTCAAGACGAGCCTTCACAGTACTGTTTTTCTACGAGATGAACTCTATCCAACAAAACTTGCTGGAGTGCTGAAGATGTTTAATTTATTGGCTGGCAAATAGACCAATTATGGTAGTCACTAGCCACAGGCTACCAACTAGCACTTTAAATAAGGCTTAGGGGCTGGAGTGATAGGACAGCGGGTAGGGTGTTTGCCTTGCACGCAGCCGACCTGGGTTTGATTCCCAGCATCCCATATGGTCCCCTGAGCACTGCCAGGAGTAATTCCTGAGTGCAAAGCCAGGAGTAACCCCTGTGCATCGCCAGGTGTGACCCAAAAAGCAAAATAAATAAATAAATAAGACTTAAAAAACATGACTGAGAACTTAAAAAACGTGAACTTTTCACTTTAAGGAAGCTGGATTACATTAAACCTAAGTAAGTCACATGATCACTGCTTTGGACTACAGTTCCACACTACAGTTTTCCCTCTTTACAGAGAAAAAGCAGTTTGTACTTAAACTGAGTGTACGTCCTTTCCCCTTTAATTCTGAAATAAAAGCTTCCTTATCAATTAGTATGGAAATAAGGTACACTCATATACTGAATAAAAAGTTTCTCCTGTTCTGTTTACAACAGGATAAGCTTTTTTAAAAATCAGATTTTTAGGGGCTGGAGTGATAGCACAGCGAGTAGGGCGTCTGCCTTGCACGCGGCTGACCCAGGTTCAATTCCCAGCATCCCATATGGTCCCCTGAGCAATTCCTGAGTGCAGAGTCAGGAGTAACCCCTGAGTGCAGAGCCAGGAGTAATTCCTGAGAGGAGAGCCAAAAGTAACCCCTGTGCATCGCTGGGTGTGGCTCAAAAAGCAATAAATAAACAAATAAATAAATAAATATTAGATTTTTAGGGTCTACGATATGGCTTGGGGATTGAATGCATATAATGCATGCTTAGATCCATGGGTTTAATATGCACCACTGAGGGGAAAAAAAGAAATTAAACTATTCCTCTATTTACCTCAACTCTCATAACTCTTTATTATTAATTTTTTATTTCTGGGCCATACCCAGTGGTGCTCAGAGCTTACTCCTGGATCTGCCCTCGTGGGGCTCAGGACCATAATATGAATCCAAAACTGAATCCTGGTTTGCAGTGTGCAAGCAAGTGCCCTGCCCACTGCACTCTCTCTCTGGCCCTATATTCCTGAACTTTAAGCCATGAAGATACAAATTTCTGGTCTTCATTACAAATTTCACTTTATCTTTTTCAAGTTGCTAAGCAAAAGGATTACTTTCTTAATGTGAAAGAGGAAAATAAAATGTTAGGATATTGGCTTTTCCAGTTCAATGAAAATTTTCAAATTAACACCTGTAACCTACTTCTTTTAAGACTCTGAGGGGCTGCAGCAATAGTACAGCAGGTAGGGCGTTTGCCTTGCATGCGGCCTACCCGGGTTCGATTCCCAGCATCCTATATGGTCCCCTGAGCACTGCCAGGAATAACCTCTGTGCATTGCCGGGTGCGACCCAAAAAGAAAAACAAAACAAACAAAAAAAGACTCTGACTGAGCCTTGACAATCATTACCTACACCAACAGTCCCGACATATCTTCTTTCCACCCCTGGGTTTGCTCATTTTGTCATCTCCTGATGCCACCCACCCTCTTTCTGGCCGCCATCATCTGCCCCAGGGAGCTTCCCTATTCCGGGAGAAAGTACGCCTTGGCATTTGTTTTATAGTCACAGCGGCCAAGAGTGTAGATCAGAAATACGATGCCATCACCAATCTTCTCTAGGCTTCCTACCACTACTTTTAGGATAGCAACTAAAAAAAATTTTTTTTATTTTTTGCTTTTTGGGTCACACCCAGAGATGCTCAGGGCTTATTCCTGGCTCTGCACTCAGGAATTATGCCTGGCAGTGTTCGGGAGCCAGATGGGATGCTGGGGATCGAACCCAGCTCGGCCGCGTGCAAGGCAAACGCCCTACCCGCTGTGCCATCATTACGGCCCCGCTATCATTAACAGGATCTGGCCCCATCCTTCTGTATTTCCACCTCAGTGACAACCACTCAGTCACACTGGTCATCTTTCTGCTGTTTCTCAGAAGGCTGGCAGACAGGGCTTCCGCCCTTGCTCTTCCCCTCGCCTATGGCCACAGTCCTTTGTGCTCCAAAGTTTGGCTTCTATTAGAACTTTGGACATTACTCCAAGCATTTTTCCTGAAAGAGGACTGCTTCTTCCACACACAGAGTCTATCAGGGCCCACACTCCTCTGCTCTGCATCGACATCTTATCCTCAGAGCACTGCCCCAACTTCATAGTCACTGAGCATGTGGCTATTTGGTTCCTCTTTATCACTAGGTCCAAGAAAAGCACTGTGCTGTACCTTCCCTCATGACATATGCTCTGGTATGAAGCAGACACGCAAAGCTCTGAGTGAATGGCAGGGTCATGAGTTTTTATTTCCTCCTTAAAACATTAGGGCAAAGGGCTAGAGCGATAGCACAGCGAGTAGGGTGTTTGCCTTGCACATGGCCGACCCGGGTTCGATTCCCAGCATCCCATATGGTCCTCTGAACACCGCCAGAGTAATTCCTGAGTGCAGAGCCAGGAGTTTCCCCTGTGCATCGCCGGGTGTGACCCAAAAAGCAAAAAATTAAAATTAAACATTAGGGCAAGGGACCATACCAACTCCCTTCCAAGCCAAGGTGTTCACCACCTCAGCCAGCCGGGCTGTTCTATTTTGACCGGAAGGGAAGAGGCCTTCACACATGGAACGAAGGAATCATGGTAAAGGAGATGCTTCTCCAAATGTTTAATAAGTTGCAAAAATAAGGTTTCTATTATTTAGATGTTACGATGGATATTAAAAAAAAATAAATTCCTCCTGAAAGTAAACATAGAATTGAGCTGCCACTTTTGGGTAAGGACACAAAAACGTTCATTCAAAAGGACATATACACACCATCATTCCTTGCAGCACTGAGTACAAAAGCTAAGTTATAGAATCAATCTATGTGCCCAATGACAGATGAATGGGTTATGAAAATGCGGTACCTAAACACAACAGAATGTTACATAGCTATAGGAATGACAGATTCATGAATTTGCTTCAGCTTGGATAGAACTGGAATACTAAGTTGAGTGAAGTAAGTAGAACAAACAGATGATCTCACTGATCTGTGGAATGTATGTATATACGGGAATGCAATGACATAAAGGGGTATACCAAGATCGTCCTTGACCTCAGCGCTTAGGGAAGAAAAGGATAGGGAAGGAAGGAAACCAAAGCAGGAAGGAAGAAGATGAGAAAATGTAGTAAGGAGGGAGTAGGAATCATTGATAATGTGGTGGAGTGGCATTGCTCTATATCCAAACCACAGTCAACAACAGAGAAAATGTGAGACCCAAACTACAACTTCCAAAATTGAAAATATGCCAGTCAAGGTGGCAAACTGAGGGATGGGGTTGCAGGAACCTGGAACACTGGTGCAGGGAAGCTGACACTAGTGGTGGGATTGGTGCTAGAATATTTTATGTCTAAAACTTAACTACCAATAACTTTGTACATCAGGGTGTAACTAAAGTAAAGTTAAACCCTTTTTACTCCGAAAACACACTACTTCCTTCTAAGACCACTGGTCTGCCCTGCATGCTTGGTATTCATTACACACATCTAGCAGGAACAAGGAAAAGATGTAAAAATATTGATTCAAAATATTCTAAGTCATAGATAGCAATATTTAAAGAGTGCTTGAACACTGAGGAGATTAAGTTAATTAGGCAGAACTCTCTACTTATGTACAGGTCCAGTGTATACTTTTATGATATTTATGTGTACCATTCTAAAGCGAGGGACATAATTTCACTATTTACACTATTTATACTTAACTTTTGTAAGCTTTTCTTTCTAGCTGATACCCAAATTTAATTTTGTGACCTGTTTGTTTATAGGACAGGGGCTCTAGTGTCAGCCCTCCAAGAGGAGACCCGCAGACTCGCCACCAATGCCACTGTCTACTTGTAGGCTACGTGCACAAGGACGCCACCACTGCAGTCAAGTGACAGAAGCAGCTTATGATCATCTGGAGACCTGGCTCCTTCTTACACGGTCAGAACGGCTAACGGATGTCCTGCTTTTCCCATCCTCACCAGGACTGGAGTCATCACCCCACAGTTCTGAACATGGTGGTTCCCTCGCTTTTTCCCACCAGGCCAGATGACTGGTCTCACCACAGTGCTCCATGCCACCAACAGGAGAGGGTGCACTTCTGGCCTGGTTTTAACCTCACAGACTCCACCACATGCAACTTAATATAAAGTGTAGGCATCATATGAGAATCAGAGGGGGAATTTCTTGGGTCATGATTTGCTCTTTTTAGCCTGAAGCTCTGAAATGTCTGTGGGCGATTGTTTATAGGAACTAACCTTGGAAATGATGTTATTGTACAAAGAGCCTGATTTTCTTCTAATAAAGAAGTTGCCTCCTTCCGGCGTTTCCTCATGTTATCTTCAACTGTATTGAACTCGGACATTGTTCCTCCATACGGCTGTCCAGGCGTCCCTTCAATCATGTAGCTCCCATACTCGGGCCTCCAAAGGGTAGGATGGCTGCAGAGGATAAAAAATGTCATTCCCTCTTTCTTTTGCTATGGTCTACTCAAGTGTTAGAGAGCTGTTGTTAGATGTTGTTTTTTGAAGTTGCTTTAAACACTTTTAGAAACATTAGTTCTAAAACAAAGCTACAAATCTCTTCGCATTGTAGGCAGACAGTTGATTTTTCCAGAGTTACTCAACTGTGTGAGGGATGTAAGTCCTAGATCTCAAATACTTATGAATAACTGAAATCCATGCAAGGCACTAGTGTTCAAGGCAAGCAAGTTAGTCCTCTCTGAGGGAAAGGGCATGAGGCTTAAGAGCTCTTTAGTTTAGTGCTGGGCTTTAAATTCAAATGTAGTCTTAAAAATCTAGTGAGAAAAAAAATAAACTGCAGAGTACATGTCCCCTTCACCTCTTTGTCTACGTATGGAATGATTTTAAAAACATCCTGCCAGCCAAATAAAATCCTTTTACAAGTTTTATTTGGCACCATGGTTTGTGATTTCAGTGTTATGGGTTCTATGCTGAGTTTATAAATTTAAGTACTTTAATACCTTTAGGCATTGAAAAATCAACTTACTTTGGGTTTGTCCTTTCTCCCTTTTCTTGTAGGGTTTCAAGAACTTCCTCTCCAGACAGGACCAACTGGGCTTTTTTATTTTCATGATCAAAAGATACCAACATGTATTCCACCTATTAAAAATAAAGGAGAGAAAAAAATGAACTTCTAGACACAAGCTTACAGTGACCTTTTGAAGAAAACAGGGAAGTGTGTGGTTTGGAAAGGATCCACACTAACTCGGGACTCATTTGCTTACCCTACAGGACACAAGACAGGTTTGTTTACACACGATGAAGACCTACAGAAAGTCGTCAGTCAATAGTTGCATTGTGTTAGGACAGGAACACAGTCTATAATTCCTTCTTTCTCCTGTTCTACTTAACATCCTATGGAAAGGTCAAGCTGCCCATTTCAACCAAGTTGCAGAGAGAAGCATTTCCAAACTAAGACTTTATACGCTGCACTTACAAGAAGCTGTATTTCAAAATTTATACCCTCAGTTGGTTTACTACAGGTTTACAAAAGCAATTATCTGAGCATTATAATCAAGATAGATTTATACTTGTTGACAGCTTATATAAAAGTCTCACTGTAATTCCCACAACTGGAGAGTAAAATCACACTCGCAAATACACTAATACTAATAAGCTATTTTAGGTACTTCAACAATTTGATTTGTATCTGTCAAGAATAATTTAGGACTATTTCTCCACTCCAAAGCCATATAAAATGTAGACTGCAGGATGCATTTATAACACCTGGTGGGATCTGGATAAAAATCGAGTTAAATACCAAAGGAAGATTTTTTCTGGGCAAAATACAATCTGCTTTTTTTTTTTTTTTACCCAAAACTGCATGCTCTGAATCATAAGGACTGGTATAAAGAGAAAGTTCTGAATCAGTATGTATGACTGTAATAGAACAATCACTACCCACGTGTAAAAGTGGATCACTGGATTATTTAGGCAAGTAGTCTCAAGTGCTCTTCGATAAGATACAAAGACAAAGACCTGACAAACTGGTGCCCCACAAAACAGACCAGTGTGCAGACATTTTATTTGGCTTACTACAGTTTGTTTTTTTTTTAAATAAAACAACAATACACCCACTACCTCTGTGACACATCACATGTAAACCCAGGTTCTCAGTCTTAATAGCAAACACAGGCAAGGAACCAGAAATTAGGCTGCAAGTCTACCAGACTAGAAAAGGGAACCTCTATTCATGGGAGTGCATTTTGGTCTACAATGGACTATTCTCTACCATCTGTGTACCTGCCTGATTTAGGCAGGCAATTGAGTTCATTATCCCTCCCATAGAAATAGGTACAAGAGACTTTCTGTACTTCAGAGGTGAGATGTAAGTTTAAAGAAATTAAAATGTCAAAAATCACAGGAAATAGAACAGTGGGTTTACATGATAACACAAAAATTAATTTCCAGCTAGCTTTCTAGTTTTGTTTTGGGTCAAAGGTGGTGGTGCAAGGAGGCTGCTTCCATGGGTGTGATCCCAGTACGGAACCTTGGCCTCCTCATATAAGACCTGCTCAAACTGTGAACCAGCTCTCTGGCCATCAATGAACTACCATTAGCTGTTGCTATGGCTTTAATGTTTGGGTCCTGCCTCCCACTCACTGTTGGAAGTCTTAATTCCCCAACGTGAAGGTGGGAGAAGTGTTTGGCGGATGACATCAGGAGAGCAAAGCCCTCAAGATGGGATCTGTGCCCTGTGAGAAAGATGCTTTCGCCATACCTTGTGAGGACGGAAGTCATCTGTGAGCCAGAAAAGGGTTTCTTTCCAGGATCGATCTGTCTGTGTCTTTGATCCTGAACTCCCCAACCTCACAGTCAACTGAAATAAACACCTACCATTTAAGTCACCCAGTCTGTGGTCTTTATTACAG
Source organism: Sorex araneus (assembly GCF_027595985.1). Classification (NCBI taxonomy): domain Eukaryota; kingdom Metazoa; phylum Chordata; class Mammalia; order Eulipotyphla; family Soricidae; genus Sorex; species Sorex araneus. The sequence goes on from NC_073305.1 coordinate 88,190,343, forward strand.
TGTGCTGAGCTTATTAGCTGTCTTCCTGATGAGTTCAAGTTCCCACTCCTGCTTTTCTTGTAGAAGTCCCTCTCAGTTCAAGGAGCTGGAGAGGTGGTACATTTGCTTTGCATCCAGGAGACCCAGGCTTGTACCCTGGCACCTCAGCAAGCTGAGAGTATCCCTCCAAAAGTTTTTAAGTTCTAGAAATGGGAAAGGACTAGGGGTGTGGTTCAGTGTCAGAGCTCATGCCTTGCCATGTGTAAGGTTCTGGGTTCAAGTCTTAGCACCCTGCCCCCAAATTCTAAAAGAAATGGGCAAGATGGCTTGATTTAAGATGACTTGATTTAAGCACATGAGCCAGAAATCTGAGCTCTCTCCAATTAAGTCAATGTCAAATACCTGATACGTGTCTATTGCATAATCTGGAAACTGCTTCAGACTTTAAGGATAGGCTTTCAGATAGACTTACGACTCCTGAAAAGGAAATATGATGGAAGAAGAAACTTTGTAAAGTCTCAGGATGTGTAAATGAAAAAGCGCCATGTCATGAACTTTTTATACAATAGTCCTTAATTCATCATGCAAAGTAGCTTATCTCCTGTCATTTTTAGGGATGGTACAGATGCTCGGAGAGGCTGAGTCAGTTGCCCAAGGTCAGTGCTGGAGCTGGGATTTGAACCTTGCCTCAGCTAGACTCACAGTGCAGCACGGCTTGCTACTAGTACCACAGTATAAAGCATATCAACGTTGGTTGGTGATAAACTTTAAAAGGAAAAAAAAATGAACTGTCATAAACTATATGAGCAGAGATAAATTCTAGCACTGACAGTGGAGTGATTATGCCTCCACTTTATAGAGGTAATCAGACAAGAACATCATAAAAGCTTAAATGTAGCAGTAAAGATGGCTCAAAAGGCTAGAGTGCATGCTTCAGATGGGGGGGGGCGGCGTCTGGGCTTGATCCTTTTTAATCCCCTGAGCACTCTCCAAAACCCCACCCCACAAGACATACCAAAAAAGTTTAGATTTCAATAAAAAGTGTGACCTATCCCTTAGGTCTAGGATACTAGTAGTAGTAGTTCTAGTATAAGTCCCAATTACAAACAGTAGTTTCTACTACAGAACTACTTCCTTCTTCAATGACCAGCAACAATATATCTATCTGGCATCCTCTATAATGGTATCTTCTATCTTGCTATCTCCTTATCTAGATAACTGGTTTACAAAAGACAGACAAAGATACGCTACCAGCTTATTGGGGTCTCATCATTGATCTATCAAAATGAGCAAGAAATTAAGAGGAACTTTTGTGTTAATTACATATGCTAAACTGCAATAACTTCTGTTAGCATCTTATTTTTGAAATAATTGAAATATTTAGTTTTCAGAATCTCTAGTTTAAAACATGAGCAGCAAAAGAACAAAGAACTTAACCTCAGTCTTTCTAATGGATAATTTTTAAAATGCTAACCAAACTCCTTCAAGAAATAAAAATCATCGCATAAATTCATTTCCTCACTTACCAAATGACAAAACAAACTTCCTATTAATGAAATCTAAATTCAGTTAGAAATAAGAATTGAAACAAGAATTGCGGGGCTAGGGAGGTGGTATAGGAGATAAGGCACTTTGCTTTCATTGCAGCCAATGCACAAATTTCCGATACCACATGATCCCTCCCAAGTACCGCTGGGGGTTACTCCTATTCAAAGAGCCAAGGTGGCACACTTCTGACCTCTACCTCCCCCCAAAAAATATTAGACTGGAGATGTAGCTCAATGGTAAAGCACAGCCTTACAAGTGTGAGGGCCTGGGTTCAATCCCCAGCACATCATGTACACACACTCCCCCTACCACTAAATTTTTCTGAAGTATGTTGTTCTTTCCTCATCAGTGCTCAAACCGGTAATTTTGTTATTTGCACCCAGCAGTACCCAAACTTACTCCTGCCTCTGCACTCAGTTATCACTCAGTTAATTGGGGGACTATAAGAGGTGCCCTTAAGGGATCAAATCTGGGCCAGCTACATGCAAAGCAAGTGCCCCACTTGCTGTACTATTTTATTGCCCTGGCTCCTCAAATGGGTCTTTAACCTCTTCACTTTTTGCTGTTTTAATCCTTTTCCCCACCACAATACATTATGCTCATCTCCAATTCTAGTTCATACAAGCACTCAAACAATTAACTTTTCTAAGAGCCAAACTAGAAATGGAGTTTTTGCAATGAAGGTAACAAAAAGTAATAAATTATTAAAAACAAAGTTTTCCCCAAATAATTTCCCATTAAGTACCAAAAGCCACACTATTTCTGGATGTTGTATCAACCTAAACTTTATTAGAGACACAGGATAAGAAATGACAAAAATCAAAGAGGACAGAGATCTTCTCTAATACACAGACTCCAAAGCCCAGCTTCCTAACTCTGGATGCTAATCCAGGCTACATATCCAATTAGAGTGAGCAGTTCTCTCTAGCCCCAACATTTCTCCTTTTGCACGCCTGCACACACCTGCACACACCCCTCTCTAAAGGCATATACCCAAAGAGCATTATAAATTGGTTGCAGAGTGACTAACTCTAATTAATGTAGTTAACATATCATTTGGAAGCAGCAAAAATAGCCACTAGGGCTCTATTCTCAGTACACAGATCACAACTCCCTTGATGTAACTTTGAGACACTGCTTTTTGCTATCAGCTATTATTTTAAATATGGTGAGAACCACAGCCAGAACCTCGAAACAACCTGAGTGCCCAAGAACAGACAAACACAATGGAATACTCTGCAGCTGTTGGGAAAAAGAAAGTCATGAAATCTGCCTATAAATGATGGGCATGGAGAGTATCATGCTGAGTGAAATGAGTCAGAAGGAGAGGGACAGATATAGAATGACTGCATTTATTTCTGGCATAAAATATATATATAACATGTAGTAGAAGACTAATATCCATGGCCAGGGAAAACAGGGGCAAAGAGGACTCGTCAATGGTTGGAACTAACCACAAGTGTGTACATTGATATTTAGAACTGGGTCTTTTTGGTTCCTGCTCTAGAAGTGTATGCATGTCTTTGCTCGCCCCCTACAGATTACTTTGTATCTCCAAAGTGGTCAGGTGCTACCCTCGCTTCACTTGTTTGGATTTATGACCCACGCATGCTTTTGGAGGCTGAGGGTAGGTAAGACTGAGAAGAGACCAGTCTGACAATAGCGGGGAATGATCACTCTGGATAAGATCTGAGGGTTAAAAGTAGGTAAAGGCATATTTTTGATAACCTTTCGGTATCGATACTGCAAGCCATAGAGGCAGGCAGGGGGTGGGAGGTGGTTGGAGGGAACCTGGGGACACTGGTGCTGGGAAATGTACACTGGTGGAGGGATGGTTGTTGGAATGACTGAAATGGGTATGACTGAAACCCAATCACAAACAGCTTTGTAATCACTATCTCATAGTGATTCAATAAAAAAGTTAATAATAAGTAATGTGGTGAGAATACACCAAATAAAAATAAGTCACTTGCAAAACACTCATAGTTACAAATGAAAATGAACATCCTTTAGAAATGTACTGCTAAAATTTGATCCCACTAGAATACAAATCATTAGTATCTCTGAGCTGTTTAATCAAAGACAGAAGCACATTCAAAGACTATTATGTAGCCTATGTGTTACATAGCATTACTAGGAGTTTTCTGGGCACAACAATTCTCCAATTATTTAATGCAGGTTTGCACAAGTGTGAAGTGATTTATGTGCGTCTGGAATTAGGCCAATAAAAATAAAGAATCTTAATTAAGAGTGATGTAAGTACCCAGTGCAATCCTAAACATAGCGAAATATCGGAGTCATTAAAAGTTCAAGATAACAATTAATACTATAGTTTTAGGATTTACCCCTAAATTTTTTCCCCTAAATTTTATTTTATTAAAGCACCATGAGTTGCACAGCTATTCGCAGTAGGGTTCCTGATACACAGTGTACCATCACCATACATCATACCCACCACCAGTGCTGACATGTTCCCAGGTTCCCGTCCTACTCTCACCCCTATACTGTACTAGGTGTAGTATAGTATACATAGCCTGTATACTATACGAAGTCTGTACATGGCATTTACCAATAGTTAAAAACGGATATATTCTAATCTGAGGATTTCAGGGGGGCTCAAAAATTGAGGGCTAGGACAAACATTTTATCAATTTCCTTTGTCAATAACTGTATAAATTAGAACTTAGGAATTCTCCCAGGAAAACAATGTGAAAGGTAAGGTTCCCAGACCACCTTCCAAAAATACTTGTGTGAGACTCCCCTTGAGAGAGAGAAAGAAAGTAGCAGCAGGTCCTTGAACCATGGCACTGAGGACAACACTCCCTCCCAGGGTGGGGCGAGGACTTCCTTCTCTCCCTCCCGCCCCCAAATGGGTGGCACCTGGGGGTCAGGTGGAGGAGAACAGGCGAAGGGAACTTAGTCTAGGAAAAAAGATGCTTCAGGGCAGGTCATTCAAAATTCTGGGACTCAGAGTTCACCTGATTTTGGACAATGAGAAAGACGACTGTTACTCTCTTGCCGCACTTCTGAACCAGATCTAGCGGAACCCAGTCAGTCTTCTCACAGAAATTAACCTCAGAGAAGGGGAGCACAGCAAGTTACCAGGGGAGCTGCTTGCTGTGGCCGCCAAGAAAACACAGACCCTCAGCATTTAGAAACCTAGGCTAGAAACACTTCCTCCTTAAACAGTTTCCCTCCACCTCCAAACACCCACACCGTCAGTACTATTGCTTCTGGGCTTGAAGGCGAAGTGCATTCCCTGCCTCCACACACATTCCCCCTAAAAATAAGAACAAGACCGCTTTGGAATAGCTGCTTTGCTGTGCGTGGTTGGGGGATGAAACCAGAATCCATGGTGACCCCATGAGGCAAAGGCGCGGAAGCACGGGCCTGTTGCTGGAGAACACCACTGGGGGGCGTGCTTATAAATTATGCTGACAGGGCTGGAGTGATAGCACAGTGGGTAAGGCGTTTGCCTTGCACGAGGCCAACCCGGGTTTGATTCCCAGCATCCCATATGGTCCCCTGAGCACTGCCAGAGGTAATTCCTGAGTGCAGAGCCAGGAGTAACCCCTGTGCATCACTGGGTGTGACCCCCAAAAGCAATAAATAAACAAACAAATAAATAAATAAAATAGATTTTTAGGGTCTACGATATGGCTTGGGGATTGAATGCATATAATGCATGCTTAGATCCATGGGTTTAATGTGCAGCACTGAGGGGAAAAAGGAAATTAAACTAGTTCTCTATTTACCTCAACTCTCATAACTCTTTAGAAAGTTAAATATTAAGTTTTTTTTAAAAAGTCAACTATTCTAGATAGTCATTCTCACTTAGAGTAAAAAATACAGTTGGCATTCTTTAGCCCAGAAAGAATTCCCACCAGCAAAGAATACTATATATTCCTGACCTTTACTTATTAATTTTTTATTTCTAGGCCATATCCAGTGGTGCTCAGAGTTTACTCCTGGATCTGCCCTCAAGGATCACTCCTGGGGCTCAGGACCATGATATGGCGACTGAATCCTGGCTGTTTTCTAAAGAGACTCAGTGGGGAGCCAGGGCTGAACCAGGAGAATTTCTGAACTCTGGCACAACTGCTGTGTTCAGCAGGCTGTGGTGACAGGGATTCGATGCCTTCTCTGCATTTTATTTTTAATTTTTTTGCTTTGGGGGGGGTCACACCCATCAGTGTTAGGAGGACCCTCAGGAACACCAGGGATCAAAGCCAGGTCTGGCGAAGTGCAAGACAAGTGTCCTGCCCACTATACTCTCTCTCCACCCCAGCCTTCCCGTTTTAGACTCGCACCCACTGTGCCAATCATGGGCACCAAGCACTCTCTCAGCCACACCACACAAGGCGGCATCAGATTCCGAGGAGGGGCTGCGGTGGGATACTGGGAGTGATACCACCTGACAAGAATCCGAACTTGCTTAAATGGGGTTAAAAGATAGAAACTCAGGAGCCTGGGGTTCAGCTCAGAGATAGCGCATGAGTCTTACGTGAGGTAGTGGGTTGTAACCCTGGCACTGCCAAAAAAAGAAAAGGAAAAAAGAAAAGTTGGAGACTCCTTCCCTGTCAAGTATGAAATTCCTGTTAAATACTGAGCCGTCAAAGCTCGAGGGGGCCAGAGCCATCTCTACCTGCGCCCCACTGCCTGGGTGGGGTTACCCTGATTTCCACACAGAAGGCTCGTGTGCATCTGCCCTTCCTCTAGTGCGGCTGCCAGCAGAAGATAAGCTGGGAGGGGTGTACTCCTATTGTCGACCTCGTAGCACTTGTCCTGTGGACCAACCAACAAACTTACCAAGCACACTCAATATGCTAGGTTTGAGTATTTCGCTACGAGAGAATGACCAGCCAGCTAGCTTGTAAAGACAAAACTTCATTCTGCAACGGTGGCTCTGAGACGTTCTGTAAACCCCACCTGCCCTTTTGTTACCGTTACCCTTCCCTCTATGCTTTCCATTTCACCTGCGATCTCCGGCCAGCCCCTACGGGAACGGGAGGGCTTCGCCAGCGTATGCAGGAGGCCAAGCTGGAGGAGGTAAGCTAGAAGAATAGGCTTGGGAATCAGTGGGAACCCGGGCGACTTCTTCACTTCTTTTCGTCAAGTGGACCGAAACAGCCTCGCAGGCATGGCCAGTGAGGACGGTTGCAAAAATCAAACCTCAAGTGCCTATAAAGACAGGTACGAAGTGCAGGGCAGCACTCTGGGCAGCAGTGCACAGACAGAGGCAGAACAGTGCCTAGGGGTTTTCCGTGTGGGTTGCAAACCTTTAGTGGGACAAGGTGGGCTGCAATCAATTTTACAGAAATTATTTCTTTTTAAAAACAATACCAAAACATGTTCACAGAAAGAGAGGACTAATACATGAAAATGTTTCCTAGGGGGTCTGTTTCTGGTCATACTGGTAGTGGTCAAAATAACAACAGTTGGAAAAGACCACTCGGGGCAAGAAGTGCGTGCTGAGAGCAGGTAAAGGGGCATACATTAACCTGTCAGCACCTGTACTGCAACCCATAATGGAGAAAGTGGGGAACAGGACAGGGAGAGGGAAGACGAGGGAGGGAGGAAGAGAGAAAAGTACCTGCCATAGAGGCAGGCTGGGGGCGGGGATGGGAGTGGGAGGGAAACTGCCAACACTGAGGGTGGGAAATGTGGTGGTAGAGAATGGGCACTGGTGGAGGGATGGGCACTCAACCACTGTATGACTGAAAGGCAAGCACGAAAGTAACTGTAACTGTACCTCACAGTGATTCACTAATAAAAAAAAATAAAAGAAAAAAAAAGGGTTGAGTGTTGGAACACTATACAACTAAAGCCCAATCAAGAACAACTTTGTAACTCTATCTCATGGTGACTGTATTTTTAAAGAAAAACAAATGTGTCAGCTACCACAATTCAGACCTGGGATCCTAGAGAAACAGCACTCTTCCTGGAAGACTTCACTCTCCACCCCTCAAGGCTGTCCTGCTGAACGCCCTCTCCAGGGCTCTTACTTTCCCTCCAACCTAAGGCTTCAAGCCAGGGCAACACTTAGGGTATCTGGGAATAATTTTTATGTCAGCCCTTCAAAGATCTGGTTTTTGGGGCCAAGGATGTAGTTCGATGGTAGAACCCATGACTTACATGTGTGCAGCCAGCCCTGGCTCGCTTTCCAGCACTGGCATGGAAGGAAGACCTGGTTCCCAGGGGTCTCAAGACAAATGTTCCCTTCAGAACAAACTTTGGCTGAACACCAGCATAGTGACCTACTCTGTTCCCTCCCTTTAGAGCTGTCACTCACACTAGAAACTCCAAGAATTTGTGTGAGACAGTTACCCTACCCAGAGCAGTCTCCATTTCCCCTCTCATCCCACAAATACCAGGCAGTTACAGCCTGATGGAATGTGTCTAGTCTCTGGGCCTTCATTTCATCCTCTGGACTACAAGGAAGGAAATATCCTTTGTAGCTCTACATGTAACTGAACTCTTCCAGAAATCTAGAAGTATAAAACCATCCATTTTTCTTTCTCTCCAAAATATATTACTCTGCATCACCAAAAAGATCATTTTATTTAAATGCATGGACTTGTTACCCAACATTTATCCCTTTTATACCCTTTCCTGTTATCAATAGGAAGTAGTACTAATGGACACTTTCCCTTTTATTCAGACACCCTTATTGATTTTTTTTTTTTTTAAAGCGGAGAAATTCGATGACCACACACGCAGGAACTGTGTACAAAATGAGAGCTCTCTGGGCAAGGGCTTGAGACATACTTCTGGGAGCAAAGTGCATGAACTTTGCACTGAGAGGACTTTTGTTTACTTCCTTGTTCTGGCTTTATTTGAGCAGTAGAGCCAGCAGATCATGCCTCCAAATGCGACAGCAATGGCGGCACTGTCGGCAGACTACCGCTGCAGCACAGGCACGGCAACCTGCGTGGAGGGAACACCCGCCCTCCAGATGGCTGGCTTTATAAATATGTGAGCATACAGAGAGAAACGGAGGGAAGTGCCTCCAAATAAAGTTTCGTCGGAGGCTTACAGATTTCAGAGCATCCTTCATAACAAGATTTAAAATGCTTGACTTGCTAGAGTTTAAGCACACCACCACAATCCCTCGCTCAAATTTTTCACAGAACTACCAGGTAGCTTTTTCCACAGGTTTTTCACTCAGAGACCTTAACTATCTCTCCGGACTAAAATATATGCATCACGAGCTCTTTGGATAATCAGAGTCCAGATTTTATAGGTTTCCAGGAAAAGGGTAATGAAGTAACATACCTTAGAGCGTTGTTGTGGTTTTTTTTTCTTTTTGGGTCACACCTGGCGATGCACAGGGGTTACTCCTGGCTCTGCACTCAGGAATTACCCCTGGCCGTGCTCAGAGGACCATATGGGATGCTGGGATTTGAACCCGGGTCGACCGCGTGCAAGGCAAACGCCCTACCCGCTGTGCTAGCTCTCTAGCCCCCAGCATTGTTGTGTTTTAAATTAAAAAAAAAGAAAGAAAGAAAATTGAAATCTGAAGGGGCTTGAGATTTGGGGGATTCTCGGCTTGGCCGTACAGGCCTGATGACTCACTGCTTGGGCCCAGCAGTGCTGGGGACACCAAGGCCCCTCCAGTGGTGCTTGGCCGGGAAGTGAAGGGCCAGAGAGACCTTCTGAGCCAATAAAGTCTTAATAAGACAATGGGTCTCTTTGAGCATTTTTTTTTTTCAATTGCAAGCATCTGATTTGGAGTGAAGGGACTTGTTACCTTGCGGAAATAACTACCAAATCCTGACTTAAACATTAAAAAATTAAAAGCGACATAAGCTCTTCCAAAACTGCACAAAGTCGATAGCCATATGAATTCTCCAAGCATGTACCAATCTGGATTAAATAAAAGAGAGAAAGTGCAGATTCCAACAGAGATGCAGCCAAAATAAATTCTGGTAAGAAGCTTGAGACTTATTCATGTTTCCCCCTCGTCAATGTTCGAGAGAGCCAATCTTTCAGGGGCAAATTATGAGCCGTCAATCTAATATACACTACCCAATAAAATCAATTTCCAAAAACAAGAATTTAGTAACTGAGCAGTCACAGAGATACTGCTTAGTAGTGATCTAAACTCCTATGCCTTCCCAATTCAATTGTTGCTGAAAATTATAATCAAGATTTCAAGAACCTAATGAGCTGTGAAAACCCTCACCAAGGTCTTCATCCCGTTTACTTTGGCCAGATACCAACTGTTGCTCTTTTCCCAAGTCCTGGTATGTATAAAAAATGCTGCTGGCAAAGCCGCCAGTTCCGGCCTAACTGGAAAAGCAATAGCGCAAGCATTTCTATCACCCACCCACCCCAGCCCACCTTCGAAATCCTGCCATCCTCTCTGCACAGGGCAGTCCTACGACGGCCCACACGGATCCCTCTCAGGATCCCACGTTCTCCTCCTACTCCTACGGACCAAGTTCCTGAGCGGCAGGCAGCACTGGCCTGAGCTGCCTCACTGCACCGGAGGCTCGAGCACTGTCTTCAGGCCCATGGATGTCCAGCCCAGGCACCGCCAGCTCACGTGTTTCCCCAGGTCTGTCCGTCTCTCTCTCGGTCTCTTGTCTGTCTCTCTATCTACTGCCTATTTCTGACGGATGGGGGGCTGGGGTCCTTAAACTTGAACAACTTATTCAATTCCTCTATCTCTCTCTCGGAGAGCCCAGCAAGCTACTGCCCGCACAGCAGAGCCTGGCAAGCTCTCCCTGGTGTATCTGATATGCAAAAAACAGTAACAACAAGTCTCACAATGGAGACGTTACTGGTGCCCACTCAAGCAAATCGATGAGCAACAGGATGACAGCGATACAGTGACTTTATCCCAGAGCCTGAGGCCAGATTGTCCTTATTCTCTGAAAGACTTATGCAGTGTGGGCTTCCAGTCTATAGTGACTCTGGTCAATCTACTTTTCACACCACTAACAAAGAGATGTAGAACTAATCTCCCAGTACTGTTCTGAGATGTACATGTTTGGTCTAACCAAGAATTCACAGTCTGAATCCAAACTACCTGTCTAGCTTCAACATCTGGCAGTTCCTGTTTTCTGCTTTGGTCCAGTATTTACAGCAGTGCTCACTCAACTCCGGCACTTTTGATAGTCTCATATGAGTGCAAGTTCTTTTCTTGCTTTCTCAACCTTCCTTTGAGATCTTACCAGTAGGTTCCCCCATCTGTGAGACCCCCCCCCCAAGATCCTCTGGGCAGAAGGCAAACTCCTCTGATACTGCCTTTCCCTGAACCATCCCCTCCGCCCCCACTTCAAGGGCAGTATTTCTCTCTTCAACCCCATGACTTAGCATAGGAAGTGCCTGATAGGAAGTATTCAATAGCTTAAAGGTCATCTATCATATGAGGAAGTTGAATATTTTCCCACATGAGGTAAAGTTAGATCTCAACTTTTCTAAAGGAACTGCCTTGCAGTATCATTTTTTTATAGGAAAGTTATGAGGCTCAATAGATTTACTTAGGAAGGTAAAGAATGTCTAGACAGCTAAGACTTACAAGTTACAATTAAGCTAGTTTTCAGTAGTAAGAAAAAGACACAGTCTAAAAGTTACCATTTCTTAAAAACATTTCCAATTTTTAAATATTGCACGGAGCTTAAAATAGTCTGGAGAAAACTTTTTAAGATAAAATAGTTTTATTTAGGGAAATGTGAAGGGACAGGCAGGCATATGTTCAAGTAAAAACCTGGGCTGCTCCAGAGGGGAGAGAGTCAAGAGTGAATTACACCATAAAACTAAAGAAAGAAATCACACATCTCAGGTTTGATTCAGGTGATCCTCACAAAGGGAAATGAGCCCTGAAACAAACTCTTAAGGATACAGTTAAAAAGCTACAGAAGTATATACTTCAAAACCTAACAAATTAAAATGGAATAAAAAATAAAAGGACAGTACTTTAATTAGTCTTACAAATGAGGAAATTTAAGTTCTGCATCTAAACTCCCAGCACCATTCTGGGGAAGACCCAAGGCTTGACTGGCATTTTCATTGAAGTCCATGTATAAAATGTATGCGAACTTTCAAAATAATGATGTATTTTATCAGACAGTCATAAGTAAATGACACTAAGTGATGAATAGCACAGATTACAGCTAAGAAAGCCTTGACTTAAAAATTGGCTAAATCTTAGTTGCTAGAGAAAACTTCCAAAGATGAAGGAAGTCAGTCTTTGAGCAAAGTTCAGAGATGAGGTGAGTGAGAACAGTTCCCCTTTTGATCAAGATGGAACAACAGAATACTCATGAAGTCTGGTCTCAATATAATATAAAAAATTAGTTCTATACTGAGTTTTCTCTAAATCTGCCTAATGCTAAAAGACTTGAGTGGCTCAAACAATCTCCAAAAATCAAATCTGAGAACAAAAGTTAAGGATATTTACAGAAACTAGAACAATTAATAGAACTGCATTTCTTATATTTAAAACGTAAATAAGATTACAGACAAGATCAATTTTATTTCAATATAATAGCATTGATCATAAAAATAAGAGCAATAAAGCATCTAGCAAAACCAAAAATATGACAAGTTTGACCAAAAATGTAAATCAAAGTTGGAGAGCTAACATTACTTAACTTTACAATACTTAATAAAGCTATAGCAATGAAAAGACAAGGTACTGATGTAAAAATATACTGCAATCTATTGGTTAGCAAAGGTGCAAAGGCCAAGCACACCTCCGGCAGTACAGAAATGATGTCTTTTCAAGAAATGGTGTGGGACAATACACAACAAACAAAACCCAAACATCCGTACCTGGCATCACATACAAAAACTAATTCAAAATGCATCATTGACCTAAATATAAAACATAATACTATGAGGCCGGAGTGATAGCACAGCGAGTAGAGTGTTTGCCTTGCACACGGCCAACCCAGGTTCAATTCCCAGCATCCCATAGGGTCCCCTGAGCAATTCCTGAATGCAGAGCCAGGAGTAACCCCTGTGCATCACCAGGTGTGACCCAAAAACAAAACAAACAAAAAACCCGTAATACTATAAAATTTCTAAATGAAAATATGGAAGAAAACTTCTGTGACCTTAAAGACACCCTAAGATACCACATTAAAAATAACGTGACCCTTAAATTACAAATTAACAAACTGGGACAGTTTCTACCTTCCAGAAGAAATAATTACAGAGAATTAAAAAAGCTAGAAGGCCAGAGAAATAGTATAGCAGGTAGGGTGCTTGCCTCGCATATGGCCGACCTGGGTTGGATCCCCAGCATCCCATATAGTCCCCTGAGCACTGCCAGGAGTAATTTCTGAGCGCAGAGCCAGGAGTCAATCCTGAGCATCGCTGGGTATAGACCCAAAACAAAAACAAAATAAATACCCAAAAAGCCTGAGAGAGCGCTCACTAGGCTGCATGCATGCTTGACACCCAGGAGTGACCCTCCAGACACAAAGCAGGGTGGGATACCCAAACAAGGAGAGCCTGGTCTGAGTGGGGACCATGCTAACTGGTATGGGCACCCCAGCAATTCCTCCACCATCCAAAAACATCGTGACTACCATCTCCAAAAAGGTTGTGGCAGGCTTCCGGCAGGTGTTCTCTATAAATTCACCCTGCATGGATGAGACCCCGAGCTTGTTCCCCACATCCGGAGGGTCAATCACAGTCCACTCACTCTTGGGAATCTATTCCCCAACTCACAGCACCTCAAACTACAAGGCAACTAAGGCCCCTTTTGGGAATGACCTGATTCTATAGACTTTAGATCCCTGACCAGGTCTAAAGTTCTTGAACCAGAACAAGATCTGGAAAAGAGGTCTGGACCTGAACCGAATCTCCTCATGATTTAGTCCCCTCACTAAATGGGACTTGAGTCCCTAGATTACGTACTGTCAACCGGCATTTCAAAATTTAATTTCATGTAATTTCAGCTCCAGCTTTTATTAGGCAATACTTAATCTAGAAAAAAACACTCATTTTATATATAACTGAAAAGCAACAGATTATAACCTATTAGCACTAGGTTATAAATCCAAAAACTGAGGAAACTCCTAAACTTATAACTTAACTCATCTAAACAGCTTGACAGTGAGTGTGGCTGAAGGTTGCTTGGCCCAGATGCAACAACCATATAAAGAACGAAGTTCTTTAAAGCAACTTCTCAGGCTGGAGAGAGAGTACAAGGATAGTCAGGGTTGGGCATTCACCTTGCATTCACCCACCTAGGTTCAATCCCTGGCACCTGAGTGCCATCAGGTGTGGCCTCCAAACCAAAATATGTAAAGAATTTTCCCAAAAGCTAACTGCAGTGCTGTTTCTTACTCATATGAATGCCTCATTCCTCTAGAAACATGGCTGTTTAAAAGCTATACTAAATATTTACTTTTTTTTTTTTTTTTTTTTGCTTTTTGGGTCACACCCAGCGATGCACAGGGGTTACTCCTGGCTCTGCACTCAGGAATTACTCCTGGCGGTGCCCAGGGGACCACATGGGATGCTGGGAATCGAACCCGGGTTGGCCATAAGCAAGGTAAACGCCCTACCCTCTGTGCTATTTCTCCAGCCCCAACATCTTTTTTTTTTTTATAATTTTTATTATATCACCATGTGGAAAATTGCAAAGTTTTCAGGTTTATGTCTCAGTTATACAATATTCAAACACCATCCCTTCACCAGTGCCCATATTCCACCACCAAAATCCCCAGTATACCCCCCGCCACAGCCCCCCCAACTGTATAACTGATGAATTTCACTTCATTTTCTCTCTACCTTGCTTACATTCCATATTGCAAAACAAACAGCCCCAACATCTTAAGCTATCATTTATGCTTAAGTCTTAAAGTACTCAAGGCACTTATCAAAGCGATTTCACTAACATTATTTCATCTTAAAAGCTCCACAGCAAAGTAGTATTGCTTTCATTGTATAGATGACAAAACTGAACTTAAAGATTAAGCAATTTGCCTAAGTCACAGAAATCTTCAATTAGATTTGAATGACTATGCTATTGTTCACAGTAAATGTATGGCTCAGAACAATGTTATTTTGGTCACAGAATCTTACATTTACTCATTAGTAAGCTATGCATTTTAAATAGTCCCTTACGCATTTTTATTTTTGGTGTTGTTTTTTTTTTCCTGGGGGGTTCAGAGATTGCTCCTGGTACCTGGTTCCCAGGTTCAGTGGAACCTGGGACTGTGACCTTTGACACCTGGGACCCGAGCCCTTTGAACCATCTTTGGACTTCTGAAGTACAATTCACACTCAACAGCCAATATACCAGCAGCTAATCATTCCTCAAATTTCCTCTCTGCTTTCTGCATAAGAACACACTGAAAAATACTAAAAGGGATTCTATTTCCTCTCAAGGTTTACATGGATTCTTTTTCCTCTCCCCTACTAATTAGCAAAAACTAATTAGGGTTTTTGGCTTTAAGAGTCACAATACCGGGTTGAAAAAAAAAGTTAGCAAAAATATGTTTGCCTTCAAGTGGTGTTTTCTACCATCCTGCATACCAAACTGTTGTTGTATACAGTTTAAACTCTATAATAGGAGAGTTGGTGAAAACTCATGCTAATTTATATAGGACAGAAAAGCAATGCAAATACAAAACCTCATACAACGTGTTTAAGAAATGAAGTCAGGGGGCCGGAGGGATAGCACAGCGGGTAGGGCGTTTGCCTTTCACGCGGCCGACCTGGGTTCAATCCCCGGCATCCCATATGGTCCCCCGAGTAATTCCTGAGTGTAAAGCCAGGAATAACCCCTGAGCATCGCTGGGTGTGACCCAAAAAGAAAAAAAAAAAAAAAAAAAAAAAGAAATGAAGTCAGAAAGATTTGAGTCCAATAAAGTCTCAGCCACTAAGTACCTGAAAAGGTTAAAAGATTAATAGGAAAAAATTACCCAGAGGAAGAGCTATCTCTTTTGCAGCATGTATTTCTCAGACTTGCCTATTAAATGTGCACACCTCAAGTTATAAACAAAACCTGAACCTGAAAAACTCAGGTGAGCTGTGAATGAAGCTTACTTTGCTGCATTCTCGTATGCTTGGCAGGTAACTGGGCATAATAGCCCATTTACTTTCCCTCACACTCCTCCTGCCTCAGGAATCATCATGGGACAAGTGAACAACTGTACCAGCTTCTAAGAATTATAACTTATTTCCCTCCACACAGAATCGTTAGTGGTAACTGAGATTAAGATTCACACAGGAACAGTGAGATAAACATCCGTAAGCTAATTTAGGAACCCATCAATTTATAAATCGCTTTGGAGTTTCCCCAAAGCAGCATACTCACACTTCTACATCACAACCAAATTTTCATGCTGATTATGGTAGCCAAAAGGTTATCTGGAGGTGACGGTCAAAGAGTAATATTCTGGTTCGCAACATGTACCTTAAAAGATCACATACAAACTGGATTTCAAGCTGTAAGAGCTCTAAGGGATCAAAGAAAGTCCAATCTTTCTATTTTCCAAAAGAAACTGATGGATCATCTGTGGAGACAGATTCCGCAGGCCTTAGAATACAGTAAGATGCACCGCCAAATGTATCGGAAAGTTTCTTTCTCATGTCAGAGAAAAACAAGTGTAGCAATTAGGGATCATCATTTCTACAGTCACACTCTCCTTCCAACTGTAGCTCCACAATCAGCTTTGTTTTTTCTTTTTTTAAGACTCCCTTTCTACCCTTTCCCTTTGTAAATCCAAATCCATGGCCCTCTGAGCATTCACCAAAACTTCCCACAAGGAGGAGTATTTTGGTATCACACCAACACAGTTCAACATATCGCACACAAAAACACTTTCTGTCTGCCAAAGCCATCCATCTCCAGGGCCACATGACCCACCACACCCTTCTCTTCTGTTATCTGCCTGTCTCTGCTCCTTCCCAAGGCTTCCTGAATGCAAACAAGCTTGCAGGCTACCTGATCCTGTTTGTAGACTTCTAAGATATAAAAGTGAGTTCCTATTTTGTGCAAGGACTACTGCTAATACTGGAGTAGCTTCTCTCGGGTTCATTTTCTAAAGCTCATCTCAAAAACAACTTCCTGGATAGATAGAAGAGTTGGGTAGCTGTCAACCTCCTTAAACTTTAAGGGAACCCAGGTGGGTGTAATTTGCATATGATCCCAATACACATCTCACACAACTTTATGTAAAAATTTTAATAAAGCAGTATTGTTCATTGTTTTTAATCCTGCTGAGAACAGAATTCTAGAAGAGATCATAAAATAGACACATCAATATGTAAAATCTCAGAAACAAAGGTCAGACTTCTAGGATCTGTGGATGTATCATAAAACTTTATAATACAACCTAGTGATTACTTTGATGTGGTGCCAGAGAAAAAAGGCATCAGCCAGTAGGTTACATGTGAAGAAGCATCCTTCCAAAATGTCACATTTCTGTCCCCAAAAGGTGGAAAGATCCTACCCAACAAGGGTGAAAGAATCAAGTTTGGGCAAAACCAATGTTTCACAAAGGTGTTCTTTCAGAAAGAGACTTTTTTTTTTGCCACATGACCAATCTTCACAATCACAATTAATTTTCCCCTTCAGTGTCAGGCTACTTCTAGTTAGATTCACAATATTTGCAGGCAAGGAAATTTTCTGTTGAAAATCCTATACACTAACCTAACTCACGACTGAGGCAAAATAAGAGAAATAATAAAAGGAGGAGGGCTTAACAATTCTTTTCCAAATTAATCTAACTTTTCTACCCTGTGATTTCTTTTAAACTCCCTCGCCCCCTTCCAAAAGACCCTGAGCTGTCAACAGAGGGGAAAAGGCAAAAGATATGGAAGGGAAAATAAGTCTGGGAGACAAATCATACAATTCATACAACGCACAAATCATATAAAGTCAAATGCTATTAAAAAGAAAATCCAACTATGGACTAAAACAGCACACATCACCAGTCCTATGTGTCAAGGTCTTTCCTGACAAAATCACGTATAACTGAAAAGTGAATTACTAGTCATCCTGCTTTCTTCATCTTAAACAGTACAATTCCTTCAGCTATCGGAGACAGAATTACCTTCCAATCTTAGAAACAGAAAAACTTTTTTGCAAAGGAGGAAAGTTCTACATTACTTGCTGCAGAACCTTCATACTTAGGTCACGTGTGATACCCTGACCATCACGGGAAGACCCTACACCTGAGAAAAGCCCTGGATGGTAAAAGGCCGACACATGACAAAAGCTAACTTTTTTTTTTCCTTCACCGAGTCAATCAATTAGTTGAACCGTGCAACAAAAACACCGGGAAGCAAGGACACACGCGCACGCACGGTCTTTGGCAGCTGCGACTTTCTATCTAACAGGAAGCTATGTTTTTCAGATCATTCCAGTAAACAATGGCTCAGCACCGAGATTCCAGCAACACTTCACCTCCAGGCAGAACAACAAGTTTTGAAGCACTGATTTGTAAAGTCCCAGTGGTTGGATCTAGGCCACGAGACGGTACTAATAAATCCTAATTCGAAGGCACCAAGTGTTCCCATTAGCAACGGAAACGGGGACGCGGATGGGGTTGAGCGCGGCTGCACTTGTCTGGCACGCGAGGTCTTGGGTTCGGTTCCCAGCCAAACCCTCCCGCCCCCAGTTTCCCCCCCGCCCCAAGCAGGGCAGAGAAGGTCCGTTTCACTCTTAAGAAAAGGGGTTCTGCTTCATTTCGATATGCCTACCACGTGTGTTGCTGGAGCTCCAGAGAGGCTGGTGGAAGTTGGAGGTTTGAGAGCCCTGGTTGTGAAGTGAGGCTGCAATGCACATTCTAGAGCCCGGATCCCTACTACAGACGGGCCCTCGAGGGGGGCCAGGTCCCTCCCACGCCGATGGCAAAAGTGTCTCCGACATCCCGCCGCAACCTCCCCGGGCACCAGACGCGGTCACTTTTTCCTGCCCGCTCCACAGCTGGGAATGAAGGAGCAACTCCCCTCCCCGAAATGAATGAAATGAATGCATGAACGAATGAATGCCTGGGGGCCCGGGGATACACGTGTAAGCCCGAGCGGGGCGCGGGCCACCGGCGAGGGTCGGGCCGGTGTCCCGTGGCGGAGGCGCGCCCGCCGGGCACCCCCGGGGCACAGTTGACGGGGGCGCCCGAGGGCCAGATCGGGCCGGGTCGGGCCCCGGCGAACAAAAGGCGGCGCGGGGCCGCGGCCGCGGGGCTCACCTCGTCGCCCCACTTGAGCACGTCCTTGTGCCGGTCCTTGACGGCGTGGTAGATGTGCAGGAACTGGAGGATGCCGTGGCGCCGCACGTGGTCGGCGTGGCGCCGGGTCTCCTCCCAGCTCAGCGGCGAGCCCTGGGACAGCAGCCCCATGGCCGCCCCCTCCTCCTGCTCCTCCTGCTCCTCCTCCGGGCTGCGGCTGGAGCGGACCCTCCGGGCGGCGGGAGCTGCTCCGCCCCGCGGGGGCGCCCTCGGGCCGCAGGCGGCGGAGGGAGGGTCGCGCCGCTCCCCCTCCGCGGCGCCGGTCACCGACCCGAGTCCCGCACAGCGCGCTGACACGGACAGGCGAGGACAGGAGGGCAGACAGCGGTTGGGGCCTCCTTCACACCGGCTCCCGCTCCGGCTCCGAGGCGGCGGTGGCCGAGCCCACAGCCGCGAGCCGCCGGCGGCTCCCGCTTCTCCCTGCCGGCGTCGCGCTCCGGCTTCTTCCTACTTGTGACCCAAACCTGCGCCGCCGCCGCCGCCGCCGAGCATGCCCAGTTGCCCCAGCCGCCAACGCGCCGCTCCAGGCCGCGATCCGTCGCTCCGCGTTTTATAGACCACGGGCTGGGGGGGGCGGCGAGGGGAGGCGGAGAAAGGAGGCGGTGCCGGAAAGGGGGCGTGGCAGACCGCCCCGAACGACTCCGAGTGGGCGGTGGAGGAGGCGTGCGCAGGCGTGGATTGGGCGGGGCGAGAGGGGAGGAGCTTCTGCGGGGAGGAGCTTCTGAGGGGGTGGGGCTAGGAGGACAGCGGTGCGAACGCGGGGGCTGGGCGGTGAGGAGTGAGTTAGGTCACCCTTGCTTTAGGCAAACTCGATATCCAGAAATCCGTTTTCTTTTGTCTTTCTCTTTTTCTTTTCTTCGTTGGTTGTTTGCGAGCCACATCCAGCGGTGTTCAGGGCTTAACCCCTGCTGTGCACTCAGGAATCACCTGGCAGGGCTAGGCGGATCATATGGGGTGCCAGGGATCGAACCTGGGGAGGCCGCCTGCAAGGCAAGTGCCTTACCTGCTGTATTATCTCTCCAGTTCCAGAAATCTGTTTTTATTTTTGCAAAAAGAGTGACTTCGGGAAGCAAGTCTATTATTTGAATTCGTGAAGGATCCACCAGCTTATTTTTCACGTGTGATGGGCCTTGAACTTATAATAAACAGGGTGGGAGCCGCAGGGCATGATAAGAAAATATTAACTTGGGGAGCCAGATGATATTTATGTCCAATTCTGTCTCTTCATCATTGTTTATTTCCACGGGTGCATAAAATTAGACTAGTTCCCTCTCATATGGATGTTTCAGGGTTTTGCACAATGTAGATATGTGTACACCATTCTTATATTAAGGCTAGAAAGGGTACTCTTACTCTGCCCGCTTGCTCCGTCCAAAGTTAACATTTCCTAAGGACGCAGCTGCTGAGCATGGGTATAATAGTAAATCTTTTCTCCCATACCCTTCACACCAGATGTGTTCAACTCAAAGTTTGGGGACATGGATACCCAAGATCTGACCATTGATTTCCATAAGCCCAGGGTGTGTATAAGAGTGTGAGAATAGGAGGGGAGATGTTAAAATTTGGGATCTATTTCAATTCTCGGTACACAAGGAGAATAAAAACTAAGTCTGATACTAATTTGTCCAGAGCTGATTCATGACCCCAGGTACGGCCTCTATTCTTTGTGTCCCTACTCTCCAGGTTTTGGAGGTTGGTTTGTTTGTGAAAGCTAAAGCCTTGCCTTATTCTGGTTTTTGTCTGTTTTCCTAGTTGGAAATTTCCACTCGATTTTTTTTCTTTCGTGCTTTGAGTCCAGTTACTCCTCTCTGTATTTTTGTTGATCTGGTACATGCCTCTATTTCTACATTAGAGTGAATCATTTTTTTAAAAAAAATCCACATTAGTGATTTCATCTGGGATAAAAAAAAGTTATGCCTTTAATTCTAGAAAGTGCTTCATATAAATGTTAGCTTCCTGTGAATGACATTGAAAAGAGGTGAATGGAGAAATAGTGCTGATGATTTTTTTCATGCAAATAATGCATCTAGAGCATTATTTTATTATTCCTCTCTCTTAATCTCAAATTTCCATCACTTGTTCACAAATTCGTCCACAGCAATCATCAACCCCACGTGGCTACTGAGCATCTGCAGCAAGGACAATTTGAGAAACTAAATTTATCTTAATTCATTAAATATGAACTTAAAATTGAATTAGAATCAGGTTCAAATCGTGTTTTTTTTTCAGTGGTTGACTTTATGTAATCTGCATACAGTTGAGCTATCTACAATAAAAATTTAAGTGGCCTCAAAGACATGCTGTATATAACATACCTCCCAACTCAAAGACAACCAAAAAATGTAAACAGCTTAATTTTATGTTGGTTACATTTTTGTTACATGTTTATATACTAGTTAATTGGAATGTGATAAGACACAAAGTGTTAAAATGCATGTTTCTTTTTAGATTTTTTAAATGACTACTAGAAACTAATGGAGAATCGAATATTTCATGTATGGTTCTCATTACACTAATTGAAGCAGTATAGAACCTTATCCACACTGTAGTGAAGCACATATTTTTCTCCTGCTGTGTTGCATTTCCTCACCACATCAGGAAGCTGATCTTTCTTGGAAGAGGTTGGTTTTAAAAAGGAAAAGGGGATATAGAACCTTAAGAGACTTGGTTCTACCCTAAGCAGAGCTCAGTGCAATAATAAATGAGGAGACAGTTACACCTACCATTTGAGTCACTTAGGTTTAGACTCCGGTTAAAACCACAAAGGATTATAACAATTGTGCACAGTTCTCCCAACCCCCTCCCCCCAATCTCAAACCTGCACCCTAAGAAAAAGGCCCAGGGCTAACCATAAATCCAATGCAGTTGTAAAGGCCGCAGTGGTAGTGCAGTGGCTAGGGCTCTTATCTTGCACCGGATGGCCACCCCGTATCCCATATGGTCCCCCGAGCATTGCCAGGAGTAATTCCTGAGTGCACAGCCAAAAGTAACGAGCATCGCCAGGTGTGGTCCCAAAAGCCAAATGCAGCTTGTTAGCCCTACCTGGTAGTTAAGTTCAATGTCAATTAACCTCCACAAAGTGCCTTTACCAATTGCTATGGGATTGAGGATAGCTGGAGAGGGACGCAACATGGAGCGAGGTTAAGTCATCTCCCACAACATTCATCTCCCAGTGTTTTGCATTTTGCCTATTTTATTTCCTCCTGCAGATTGCACCTAGCTCTGGAGTTTGAATTCTGGGCGGGCTACTTCAGTGGACAGCTCCTGACCAAGATCAGATCGGACGCTGGGTTTTTAAGGACCGAGAACAGGTCCTCTCCGGGGAATCGGTTCTTCCTCTGGTCTAGCTCGAAGGAAGGCACAAGGGCTAAAAGGAGTTTTTTGGCTTTTCGCGGGGAAAAACAGCAAGACAGGTCTGCGCCCTGCCAGCCTAGTGTCAGCTCCCGCTTCTCCATCACCCGCCCCGCCCCCGCCCCCGCCCGCGGGGCTGCCCGGAAAACCCGGACCCGGAAGCACGACGGTTAGCACGACCGCGCGCGGCGCCGAGCTGCGCATGCTCCGAGCGGGCGGGCCGGGGGCGCTGCACGCCGCGCCGTTGTTGGGGTGCAGCCCCGCCACGTGACCGCGCCGCCCGCCCCCCTCGCGCGGGCGCCTCCCCGTGACTCAGCACTTTGCGCTGGCTCGGGCGGGAGGTCAGGCGGGGGGAGGCTGCTCGGGGCAAAGTCCGGGCTCTCCCCTCCTGACCCCGGTGCTGCCCGAACAGCTGCGGCTGGTGTTTGCACCCGCCGTTTCAGACTCGCTGGTGCTCCTGCCCCGCGGGGAGGGAGAAACACCATTTCCTTCTGGTCGCGCCACTTTTCCCTGAGTCAGCGGCTCTCCGGAGCGTGCCAAAGCAGAAATTGAATGAGGGAAGCAGAAGGACTACGTGCTCTGGGATGTCCGCAGGAAAAAACTTAGACGCAGGCACCTGCCACCAGACTTTGTGGCCTGAACATCCTCCCCCCAGAAGATCCAAAGGGCGATCACAACGACTTACTCTTTAGGATGCACTTGCTTTGTGCCAGGCGCGTGCATCGGCAGGCTTGGTTGATGCCCCGTTTCACAGATGAGATCCAGGAAAGTTGTGAATGAGAAATAGTGGCTACATTGGGGTTTTAACTCGCCTGCGAGTTCAAAACCTGGGCACATTTCTACACGTCACACACTAGGTGAAACTGAGGGCATCCTGCACTGGGACTTCTCTTGGGTCCTGCTACTGAAGCAGGAAAGGTAGGTAGGTAGGGAAAACCCCACTCCAACCCCTGCCCAGTGAATTCCTGCAAAGTGTAAATACCAACTAGCCCTAAGACTGCTTAAATATCCACCTTGTGCACATAGGAACTAAGGCGTGATTAAGACCTTTATCTGCCACCAGGACAGACCCAGAGAAGGCTGGAACCCCCCCCCCAACCACCACCACCACCCACCACCCCCCCACTGCTCGACAGAAGGTCAGAAGCTCCACCTAGAACAAAGGCCAGGAAGGAAATATAAGAGTTCTTCAGTTACTCCCAACACTACTCGTTTGGCAACCGTCGTAGCAGCAACAGATTCTAACTTAGGTAGAAAGCCGCATATGGGGCAGGCTTTTATAGGGAAAACTATTGAACATTGGAAGCACGTGCATACGCTGCCCAAGCGCATGTGTCACCCCCATTGTCTCTCGAGATGTGTGCTTTCATATTTTCATGTCTAATGCTGGGTGTGTACTGGGACTTGGCTCTGGAGAAGCTTAGGTTCTCTCTTGAGCACATTCCCTGTCTCTGTCTCCCCTCTCCATGCCCCCACAGACCCTGTCCTCAAAAGTTCCAAGTAAAACCTGTTTTAACTTCACTGCTCATCTCTTCCTGGAATTCTTTTCTGTACAGGCAAGGTGAGAACCTGAAAGGCCTGGGTATGGTTTCAGATTGACTTTCCTGCAAGGAGCAAGGCTCACCACCGGCTCTTACCGGCTCTAGCTCCCCCCTTCCCCCCCATCTCCCACCACCCTGTTCCCCTGTTGGAGGAGGTGGCTAGAAGGAAAAAGCAGGTTCCCTTCTAGACATGCCGCCTCTCTCTCCCTACTTCACATAACTCACCTGGGGACACCACTGGTATCACTACCACTACCACTAACAGCCCTCTCCCTTCCTTTCTGAATCACTAGAAACAGAGAGTTATTTCTTAAGTTTATTGCCCACAATACAGTGTGCAAAAGATGTGGGAAGAAATTTTTTCCCCTTACCATTGATTATACCTAGAATTTGATCTGGTCTTATTGATTTGGTCCTATTTGGTTCTATTAGAATCTTATAGAACCAAAATGCAAACAGTAACTGTCTGGGAGGAAATAAGGCCTTTCCTTTCATTGGGGAGTAAAAATTTGTCTTTGTTCAAAAGTTTCTTTGACAAAAGATTAGTTTCAGGGTAAGGGCCCTTCAGGCAGAATAGGGGTTAGTTATCTTTGAAGACTTTGAAGACAGATAAACATCTTCCTTAAAGCCTTCTCCCAGAGAAGAAGTAATTGAGAATGCAAAGTTTAAATGATTTCATTGCACCTTTTGGGTAACCTCACTCCTAATTGACCGTTTTTTTTCTTTTCTCTAAAGTCTGTTAGCTATCTAATGATGGCATCTAAGACCATATGGTGAGCTTTGCTGGTTCAGAAGTTATATATTTTAATATATTTCTATAAATATATCTTTACTTTTTTCTTTAAATCAATGTGTTGCATGCTTGTTTATATGTTCAGTCTCTGAATAACAAGTAGGAGAATGGGATTTCCTTGGCACCCTGATAGTTTCAATGAAAATGAAGAGGCAAAGGCAAGAGCAAATGACCAGACAGTGATTCTCTAATAAGAAATTAAAAAACAAAAAACAAAAAAAACCCTGAAAGTCCTGTGATGCCATAACCTTTCATGATAGAGCTGTTAAATTTTATCCAACTTTAATCCTTTAATTGAAAAATGCTTCCTATTTTTTATACTGACTCACAATTTTATTGATGTCTGACTTTTATTACATATATTACATCTTATCTAAATAAATGCAGTTACTTACTCATCTGGGTTGGAGCGTTAGCACAGCGGTTGGGCTTTCGCCTTTCACGGGGCCGACCCCTGTTCGATTCCTCCGCCCCTCTCGGAGAGCCTAGCAAGCTACTGAGAGTATAGAGCCCAAGTGGCAGAGCCTGGCAAGCTACCCGTGCGTATTGGATATGCCAAAAACAGTAACAATAAGTCTCTCAATGAGAGACGTTGCTGGTGCCTGCTCGAACAAATCGATGAGCAATGGGATGACAGTGACAGTGACTTACTTAATTTTTTAAAAAAGCAAATGATCAGAGTTTATTAGGGAATAGAGAAATTGGAGTTTGGGAAATCTATATTGTAGCAATTTGCAAGTAAGTTTCTTGAGGTTAGGGGTGGATTGTATTTATGGGCAAGGAAGGCATGGAGGAGAAAGTTCAATCAAAGTCCAAGCAGTATAAATTAATTGGCATGAGGATTAAGCAGAGATTTTTGGCTGTTGTTTGTCAGCAGATAAATTGTTTCTTCTATGAATCAAGTATTTAGAGGAAAAAAATCAGTCCCCTTATTTTGCCTTTTCTTCTGAGAACATGCGTAAATCCTCATTCCATACCTTTCAGTTCCACTTTATACTTGTTGGTTTTGGACATACCAGCTGTGCTCAGGATTTACTCCTGGCTCTGTGCTCAAAGATCATTCTGGGTGGCTCCAGGGACCAAAGGGGTGCAGGGGATGTAACCCAGCTCAGTCATATGTAATAAAAGTATGCTGCCCACTATACCATCTCTCTGACCCCTCCAGTTCCATTGTAGATGGAAATTGTTTTGTTTTGTTGAAGGGGTCATATCCAGTCATGCTCAGGGATTATTCCTGGCTCTGCACTTAAGAATCACTCCTGGCTGTGCTTGGGGATTTATATGGGATGCTGGGATTTGAACCCAGGTATTAAACCCAGGTTGGCAGTGTGCAATGCAATGCCTTACCCACTCTACTATTGCACTGCCCCCAATTTAACAATAGAGAAAATACAAATCATTTATTGTGTAACATCTCAATACAGGCCACTTAGGGGCTGGAGCGATAGTACAGCAGTCGGCCTTTCTTGCGGCTGATCCGTGTTCGATTCCTCTGCCCCTCTCAGAAAGCCCAGCAAGCTACTGAGAGTATCGTGCCCACACAGCAGAGCCTGGCAAGCTACCTGTGGCGTATTGGATATGCCAAAAACAGTAACAATAAGTCTCACAATGAGAGGCGTTACTGGTGCCCGCTCGAACAAATCAATGGCAACGGGATGACAGTGACAGTGACAGGCCACTTAGGTGTCTATTGTCATTTTAAGTTAAAGAACCTTTAATTTGGCTCATAAAGTCAATTTTGGGTTCATGTAGATTTTTTAAAAATATAAATGTGTGATTTTCATAGAGTTATAAAATTTCTACTTCATTTAATAAATGAAGGCCTTTATTAAAATAGGAGAATTTGAGTGTATAAAAAAATTGGATAAGAGTCCCAGGGACTGTGTTTATTTATGGGTGTGAGAATAAGACTGCCTTTAGAAGCAAGTTTTCTTAGAAACATGACTTGATAGGATTCAGAGCTATGTAAAGTGTCTGGAGTCAGGGAGATAGCTAAACGAATGGAAATGATGCTTGCTTAAGGCCTTGAGTTCCCTTCCCAGCACAGTCTGGCTCAGTCTCCATCATTGTAAGTGTGAGCCTAGTGACCCCAGCAGTGCTGGCCAACCAATTCAGAATCTGAGTATCAGCTGGAAAGACCATCACTCCCCCAATCACGGCTGATGAGGTCCCTATGAATTAAATAGAATCATTTTCTTCCTGTGAGGTACCAGGAAAGAAAACAGGAATACCGAAGTTCATGTGTTGGGAAAGAAAGGTGATAGAAGCATCCAATAGACTCACTTTTTTCCACTGAAGCCCAGCCAAAGAAACACAATTTTTTTTCTTTTTTTTCTTGGGGGGGAGCGAGGGTCAGACTGGCCATGCACAGGGGTTACTCCTGGCTTATGCACTCAGGACTTATTCCTGGCGGTGCTCGGGGGACCATATGGGATGCTGGGAATCGAACCCAGGTAGACCGTGTGCAAGGCAAAGCAAATGCCCTACCTGCTGTGCTATCACTCCAGTTTTGAACCACAACTTTCTATTATGAATATTTTTTAAAATAGCACAAAAATAGAGAGGTTACTGTGTAACGTAGCTATTACCCATATTTAACATCACCACATCATCTAACCTTGTATTGAATAATCATCACTCCCCTACCATTAGTTTAAAGCAAATCTCAAAGAAGTCTGATCTCAGGTTGCTGGCACTCAATGAGAGTTGAAGAAAGGAAAAAAAACTCACAAGATGATTTGAGCAAATGGTATGAAGGGTTGTGATCCAGGAAGATGGAATGAGCAATAGGCTAATCCCTTACTGGAAATCAAATTCTTTCATTCTGAAATTAGAAATGATTAGTATTATCCAGTTGTTTTTATTCCAACATCTGTGGCTATTGTTCTAAGTCATGAAACCTTGCATTTAAAAACAAAATTAGCTAAAGTCTATGCTTGTCATGGATAATTATGATTGCAAAAGTAGGTCCACTGTCAAAAAGGGAGTAAGGTCTCTAAAGCATGTATCTACCCTTTAAATCAATCCTAATCCTGGGCCAGGAAGGTAGGCTGGAGACATGTTTTGGTTTAGGAACTGGGCTTGATCCTGCTACTACATAATCCCCAGAACACAGAGGGAGCAACTCCTGAGCCAGGAGAATTGGGAGTAGTTCCAAAATACATTTGAATATGCCTCCCACCTCACAAAAGAATCCCATTCTGGGCTGGAGCGATAGTACAGTGGCTAGGGCATTTGCCTTGCATGCAGCCGACCCCAGTTTAATCCCCAGCATCCCAATGTTCCCCCAAGCACTGCCAGGAGTAATTCCTGAGTGCAGAGCTAGAAGTGACCACTGTGCATTGCTGGGTGTGACCCAAAAATAAAAAAAAATCCTAATCTACCCCTTTACTCCTTAGTTCACATGACTGTATGTAGATAACATCAAATAATTGAACTTTGGCACATAGTTGACCATCATTTGTGGTTGATGAGATGTGAGAAAGTGCTAACCATAATTACAACTATGTAGAAAGGTAAATTATACAGGGTATTGAGCAATTCTGTTCTTAAAGACAAACACACACACAAAGGAATAAAATAGTGGTTGTTCTTGAAGGTTTTTCTATATATAATACTTGCTGACACATAATTCAGTATGACTTTAGAACTTAGGCTAAAGTGTAGAGGCACTTTTATGGGGGGAAAGTACTTTCCTAAGAACAACTGACTTTGCAATGCACACAACAGACCTGTACGAGGAATTATCTCTCTCAAAATAATAGCAGTCCCACGAGTGAAATTCCCAACCTACATGTATTAGGACTAACTCTGGCTATTCCATGACTGCCCTTCATCAAATATTGCAAAGATTGCTGTATCACTGTATCACTGTCAACCTGTTAATCATTGATTTGCTCAAGCAGGCACCAGTAACATCTTCATTTGTCCCAGCCCTGAGATTTTAGCAGCCTCTCCTTACTTGTCCTTCCAAACGATGCCATATTGGAGGTTCTTTCAGGGTCAGGGGAATGAGACCAGTTATTGTTACTGTATTTGGCATATCGAATATGCCATGGGGAGCTTGCCAGGCTCTCATGGCGAAGATTCCTAAGTCTATTAAAATGATTAGTTGTGGAGCTGGAGAGTCCAGTGGGTAGGTGGTTTGCCTTGCACGCAGCGGACCCGGGTTTGATCCTGGCATCCCATATAGTACTGAGCGTTGCCCAGAGTAACCACTGAGCACTGGTGGGTGTGACCCAAAAGCTAAAATAAATAAATAAATAAATAAATAAATAAATAAATCATCATCCCGTTGATCATCAAATTTCTTGAGCGGTCTCAGTAACGTCTCCATTTGTCCTAGCCCTGAGATTTTAGAAGCCTCTCTTTACTCATCCTTTTCAATGGTACTGCACTGGAGGCTCTTTCAGGATCAGGCGAATGAGATCCATCATTGTTACTGATTTTGGCATACGAATACACCATGGGGAGTTTGCGAGGCTCTCCCATGTGGGCAGGAAACTCTTGGTAGCTTGCAGGTTCTCCCAGAGGGAGAACTAGGCTATAAGCTCCTTCCGGGAGCTTGGTTTTATAGTCTCTGGATGTTGCCCGTCAGTGGGATTACACGGTGGTGGGGGCAGTCCCTGGATGTGACCGCCTAGCTACTGGAAAATGGGGAATCTGGGTGGAAGAGGCCCAGTCCCGATCCAAGCAGGCTTGGAGGTCTCAGCCCCGGGTCCTGCACACCTAGGTTCTTCTGCCACTTCTTTCATGTGTGAGACTCTCTGAACTCTGGTTTATCTTCAGATCACATAAATAAATAAAATGAAAAATAAAATTAGTTGAGAAGAACTGACTATACACAATGATTAGTATCTTATTTGCAGTTAGTATGACTACAAATAGATAGTCATCTCTATACCACTAGTCTCTAGTGCATAAAAGTTTATAACCTTTATCCTCTTTATAGCCTTTATCCTCTTTCTTGTTTTCCTCATTGTCACTTACTGATCCAGCCCTGCTTTACTCTCCATTGTCTTATTTCCTGTCCAGATGAGATTAGTTACATATTGGTACCAATATTAATATTAAACTGAGCGCTCGTATTGCCATTGTCCACTGTGAGCTTCAAATAAAATGCGTGGGTGCACACGTGGGTCAAGAGCATTCAGTGGCTGAGAGCCGCCTCCCCAGGCCAGACAATAGCGACGGACAGATGGACGAATGACCAGGGAACAAAATAACAGGAACTGGGCCCCAGATGGTCAGTAGTCAGTTTATTTCTCTCTCCTCCCCAGCACAGTCTGATCTCTCCCCTCACAGCACAATTGTAGTCATAGTTTGGGTTGTAGTCCCAGTCATCATAGTTCCATCATCCTAGTCTCCTTGTAGATCTCAAAGTTCTCTACCTCGTTACATTTTCTTCCTCATCTCATCGTATTCTTATACTCCTCTACTTCCAGTCATCATCATCATCGAGTCCTCCATCTAGTCCCCTCTTACCATGTACAGATATAGAAATCATGAAGGGTGGGGTACACATAGGTGGGGTTGAACATTGTCATAACAACAAACAGAGGTAAAGCCACTCCTTCAGGGGAAATTCTAGGGGATTAGCTCAAGGACAAAATCTCATGGAGGGTTCAGCACTCCAGATTACTAGGATATCCACTCAAGGGCGGGATTCTATCCAGGGTGTATTGCTTTATTGTTTCCTCAGCTAGTAATGCATTTAAACAATCATAATAAATTTACTTCTTATGAACAGTAACAAATCTCACAATGGAGACGTTACTGGTGCCCGTTCAAGCAAATTGATGAACAATGGGACAACAGTGCAACAGTGCAACATAATATTTCTAGTCATTTTGTATGAACACAATAAGAGATATATTAAGCTTAAAGGTTGGCTCTTCCTGGGGATATCTCTCTATACATTCCAAACCACAGTCCTCAGGCTAGGTTAGTCTTTTCTAACTCCAGCAGGGTCCTTATTCAGTTACTTCTTTTTTGGGTCATCACAGAGTTTGTTCCATGACCTTGCTCTTAACTTATTGTACATATGGCACTTAGCTTGTCTCTTTTCAATGCCAAGGTAGCTTACAGCTTGCCCTGGGTCCACCCAATCCCTTCACCAGGATGCTGCTTTTGTAGTGCTAGGAACTAAGGGCAACTGAGGCATAAGTCAAGTAAGTATGGATGGCCAGGAGTAATTATTATTTTGGAGTTGATTAACTCCCATGTTACAAAGCATAGCATGAACTGTCTTTCTGTGTCTCTACAAAAAGGACATTGCTAAACAAACTATGCTAATGACATAAAGGAAAGAGAAAAGGAATATAGGATTATTAGTGTTCAATGGAATTGGGTGTGCCTCAGGGGTACTGCTGTGGGAGTAACTCTATAAACCTAAGCTCCCTGAGGGAGGAAGAAGGACAACCCAAAGTTATCCAACAGTTCACTTTTTTTAAAACTTCAGTGGTTTTTTTTTTTTTCCTTTTTGGGTCACACCTGGCGATGCACAGGGGTTACTCCTGGTTCTGCACTCAGGAATTACCCCTGGCTGTACTCAGGGGACCATATGGGATGCTAGGATTTGAACCCGGGTCGGCCGTGTGCAAGGCAAACGCCCTACCCGCTGTGCTATCTCTCCAGCCCCAAAAACTTCAGTTTTAAAGAATAAAAGTTGACTCTCTGCATCCTGGGCAGGGTGGCAGTGTGAAGGCTAAACGCACCAAGAAAGTGGGGATCGTGGTTAAGTACGAGACACGTTACAGCACAGCCCTCTGGAAGATGGTGAAGAAAATCGTGATCAGCCAGCATGGCAAGTACACGTGCTCCTTCTGAGGCAAGACCAAGATGGAGACGGGCCGTGGGCATTTGGCACTGTGATTCCTGCATGAAAACCGTCGCTGGGGGTGCCTGACCTACAATACCACTTCTGCTGTCAGAGTCAAATCTGCCATCAGAAGACTGAAGGGATTGAGAGACCAATAGGTCTGCCATCAGAAGCATTGCTAGCCTATAATAAATGTGTTAATTTATGTAAAAAAAAGAAAGAATAAAAATTTATTCCCTTTCTTGAAAGTTCAGTTACTACTAAGTAAGGAATTAAGGAGTGTGGTACACTAGAAAAGGCCTTGGCTTGAGGGTTAGAGCTGAGTTGGGATCTCAACTCTGTTCCCCTCTCGTTCTGTAGCACTGAACCAACCAGGTTCTGGCTTTGCATTTCATCCTTAGTGTAATGGGACATGAGCATTACTTTGCTGAAAGGTTGTAAATATGGAAAATAAGAAATAGATCATCTGGTACAGATTTGGGACTATGAAATAGAACTTCCCTTGCATCAATCAATATAAGATAGGAAATTCCAGAGGCATGTCACAGCATCACATGGCAGGGACCTCAGGAAACTCTTCCAACCATGGAAACACAAATGTTTGGCATTTGGCTGCAGCCAAATATCAAGGCACTTTAGACTTTTCTTAAGGATAACTTTCCGAATACTCAAAAAGAAGAAGAAGAAAACCAGCAGCACTTGCAAAAAGCCAGAGTCAAAAGTTCTCTCTTGACCACTAAATTCTGCTTCTTCAGCATTTTCGTCTTTAAGGTTTTGAGAGTCCTGCCAGAATTCAAGAAAACCTGGATGTTCTGCAATGCAGCTCAAGTAGATCCTCTCTGGCTCTGCTGCTGTGTCTCTTGCCAAGCAGAGAAGAATTCAGTTGGACGGCAGCAACTTCCATGACCCTGAGCAGAGGCGTGTGGCCTCTGATCCCATGCCCTACAACAGGTGGGCCAGTGAGCTCACCAGAAAGAGTTGTCAATAAAGAGAGTTGCCCTGGGTATGGGCAGATATTCAGAGGAACACTGAGACAGGGAGAGGGACACTTACTAAGGGGGTTGGTTTCTCTGTTAGCTCTTGATCTTCAATAGGAAGTGGAATGAAATTCAGAAATGGTCAACATGTATTCTGATTAGGGAAGGCTCACGTGTATTCTTCCACATACGCCAAATAAGGTGAAGCTTCCCAAACACTATGTCCCCGAACATGGCTGTGTTCCAGATAGTTGCAGAGAGTAAATGAAGTGCCAAATGGCCCATC
Source organism: Sorex araneus (assembly GCF_027595985.1). Classification (NCBI taxonomy): domain Eukaryota; kingdom Metazoa; phylum Chordata; class Mammalia; order Eulipotyphla; family Soricidae; genus Sorex; species Sorex araneus. Next base: position 88,222,839 of record NC_073305.1, read on the forward strand.
ACTCTCTATCCTTATGATGGCGAAGCAGGACTTGATTTGGGTGTACTGGGTGACTGCCTGGTCACACTTCACTATGAGTTACCACAGTCTTTGTGGTATTCACTCTGAGAATACCACAAAAAATATTCTCATTTGGGAGCTAAGGGTGTAGCTCAGCAAAAAAGCACAGACCTTGTCTGTGTGAGGCCCTAGACCTGATTCTTGGCACTGAAAAGAAAAATCTCATCTGTGAAGTGCACAATGATGAAAACATTTGGAAAAGTAATGAGTATGATCCATTTTACAGTAAGAGGCTGAGGCTCATACAGTAGGAAGTAGACTCAAGGGCACCCTTTAAATAGCAGAGCATAGTATCCGCTTCCAGGTTTGTTTGACTTCAAAGTCCAAGTTTATATGATTAGGGAAATGCATGATCAGTAAGAATGGTACTTATGGAAAAAAATGTGCAAACAGTGTTGGGGTTGTAGCGAGAACAACCTCAATCTCATTCAAATGTGGAATCCTCATCCATGTTTGGTGGAAATGTCTTCTTAGGTGAGCTTCTGTGGAAAGCAATATGGAGATGTATCCCAAAAGTAGGAATAGAACTCCCATAAAACCCAGCAGTACCACTTCTTGGAATCCATCCCCCACACACAAAAGTATTATTTTGAAAGGATATACAAACACCTATATTCATCACCACATGGAAACATGGTTCCCGATAGCCAAGATATGGAAACAACTGGAACGCTCAGCAACAGATGAATGGACCAAGAAGTTGTGCTATAAATACACTATGCAACTCTAAGAAAGAACAAAGGCATATAATTCTGCAACATAGATGGAACTAGAGAACATCATGTTAGCTTGAATAGTGGTGTGAAAATTCAAAATAATGTTGGTGGGAAGGTGTAATGGTGATGGGATTGGTGTTGAAATATTAAATGTAATCAATTAATGTGAACAAGCTTATGAAAATAAAATTATTTAAAAAAAGAAAAAAGAGAACATCATGCTAAGTGAAGTCAGAAAGAAAGAGATATCTAGAGAATGATCTCACTCACGTATTAGACTTAGATACACAGAAAGATGCAAAGAGCCAAAGGCAACATAATGAAAGAACTGATCCACACAACCGAGTGGAGGAGGTTGAGAGAGATGGACATTGGAGTTCTTGGGGAAGAGAGGTGGGCACAATGATTATGGGTGTGGTGTTGAAGTTATGTGCACGGGAAACTGCCAATAACAGTATTGTAAATCACAAAACTTAATTCATTAATAAAATGCTTTTTTTTCTTTTAAGTCACACCCAGAGATGCACAGGGGTTACTCCTGGCTCTGCACTCAGGAATTACCCCTGGCGGTGCTCAGGGGACCATATGGGATACTGGGATTTGAACCTGGGTTGGCCGAGTGCAAGACAAACGCCCTACCCGCTGTGCTATCGCTCCAGCCCCTAATAAAATGCTTTTTAAAAATGTCCCCCAACATTTTCCTTAAGGTAGGGTGTATAGCTTCCTTTTATGTTCCTTCAAAATAAGATAGTCCATCTGTGGGGCTGAAGTAATAATAGTACAGTGGGTAGGGCATTTTCCTTGCATGTGGCCAACTGGGTTCAATCCCCAGCATTCCATATGGTCCCAGAGAACTGCCAGGAGTCATTTCTGAGTGCAAAGCCCTGAGCATCACCTGGCATGACCCAAAAAGACAAATTAATAAATTATAAATTAACAAATTAAAAAAGATAGTCCATGTGAATTGCTATCAACAGATACTTTAACTACCTCCCCCCTTTATTTTCTTTTTAAGTCATACCCGGCAATGCACAGTGGTGACTCCTGGCTCTGCACTCAGGAATGACTCCTGGCGGTGCTCGGGGGACCTTATGGGATGCTGGGAATCGAACCTTGGTCAGCCGCATGCAGGGCAAACGCCCTACCCGCTGTGCTATTGCTCCAGCCCCTACTTTAGCTAACCTTGATAATCTTTAGTTTCTGTCATGAATCTATAAATCCTCAGAAACATAATATTTAAACAATTTTAAAATTTAAAAGACTAAGAGAGATTAAGATGGGATTTATTTAGTAAGAAAAAACTGTCACTGTGATTAGACATTTTAAGCCTGTTGATTAAACTGACATGTCATACAGTTAAGGGTATTTACCCTACAAAATTCATCTTATATAAAAATAAGAATAATGGCATGCCTTTGTTAACATTACCTTAGAATATTCTGCACACAGATATTAATAAAAATTTTAGTTTGGGAAGGTAAAAAGTACTTAGAATGCATACAAGATGGGAAAAGTACGGAAACTGCTGTTTAGAAATTCAAAACATTTGATGTCAAATTTATAAAATATAATTTAACGTGTATTATTATATTATACTCAAGGTTGTTTACAAATGCTATTTTCCCCCCCTCCTATGACAGCAGCATAAATTCTGCCTGTAGAGAGAATTCTCATCCAAAGCTTTCTCTCATATATTTTCTAGAGGCAAAAAAGGAAGTTCGGGGCCATTGTACTTTAACCAAAGTAATGCATTTGGCAGTTTCCAAGTTTCAGTTTTCAAGTTATGGCGAGTTTATACTGTTTTAGGGCTGTTTTATATTCAGATGATTATATGGTAGTTTATTTAAAAGGTAAAAGAAGTGCCGACGTAAGTCTGCAAATATTTACTTCATCATTTAGTCTATTAGTTCAATTCAGGCAACTTGTTGCAGCATGATTAATGAAGTTGAGTTTCTCTTAACTATACTTAAAAAGAACACTGTCAAAGTAATAATAAAAAATGAGTATTACATTTTATTTTCTCCGTGGCTTGAAGTTTAGTATCCTATTAGTTCTGCAAGTTAGAGTTTCAGAGAAAGGATATAAAAAAAACCTATGCAGTTACTAGAATCAGAAGATGAAAAAAAGAAGAAATAGAAAAAGAAAAGAAGAAAAAAGCAAAGAAGCAAGGAAAGAGAAAGTCAGGGACAACATGGATTAGAGTCTTCCATTCCTCATGTGCTTTCTCATAAATTAGCCTATATATGTGTGTGTGTGTGTGTGTGTGTGTGTGTGTGTGTGTGTGTGTATGTTCCACTACATATTAGCATGTGGGAGAGAGATAGAGAGAAAATAATATAAAGGTTAGTGTGCTTGCTCCATATCTCGCTAACCTTGGTTGGAATTGCTGGCTGCACATATGGTCCTCTGAGCAGTGCCAGGGGTCACTTTTGAGCACAGAGCTAGGAATAGACTGTAGCATAACATAGCCTCTGATAGTTTAGGTTTACTGGATTCTCCCCCTTCACTAGTCTCTCCCTCTACTTGTCTCTCTTCACCTTGCCCTCTAGGCTACACCCAGCAAAATCAACATAAGAAAGCCCTTCCTGAGGGCCCTCAGGTTCAAAGGGAATATTACCTAAGGTCATTCCAAAGCCCTTCTCCACTGTCAGCAGGCAAAATACCTCTTAAGGTTTCTTTCCTTTCCTTAATCCAAGAATTTATTCACATCTTAATACTAGTGATTTTTGTATGGACATAGCAAGAGATACATTGAGGCTCCCAAGGCAGCTCTCCTGGCAACATCTTGCCACAGACTCAGACTACAGCACTCAGGCCAGATTAATCATTCCTAACCTTAGCAATGTCCAAATCTAGTTATCACTGTTTGGATCATGACAACATTTGTCCATGACCAAGCTATTAACTTATAGTTAAGCATTAGGTACTTTGGCCAGGCCCATCCTGAAGCCAGGGTAGCACACAACTCACCGCTTGCCCTGGGTCCGTCTTGTCCCTCGTCGGAACCTTGCTTTTGGGGGTGCTAGGAAGTAAGGACAGCTGAGGCTTAGGTCGAGAGAACAGATGCCCAGGAGGAAAATATTGTGTAAAGTCAAATGACTCCCAGGTTACAAAAGCATAGCATTTGCTAAGTCTTCCTGTGTCCGTACAAAAAGGACATGGCTCTGAATAAACTATGCAAAGGACTCAAGGAGAAGAGAAAAACAATATTTATAAGTCAACAGAACACTAAGAAAGAAGCTACAAATAAACACAGAGGAATGGGAGCACTGTGATGGGAGTAACCCAATAAACCTAAACTATCAGAGGCTATATTATCCTACAATAGACCTTGAGCACAACTGGATGCACATGGCCCAAATAATTCCTTCCAAAATAATAAAAAGTATTTGTTTGTGAGTAATAAGACTTTAATCAAATATATTAACATCTTAGCTAAGCTCTGGGGGTAAAAAAAATGTTTTTGATAAAGAAAAGAAACTGAAAATGATCATAATGCCAGCTCTGTCTCACAATTATGAAGCAAAACACTATAACATGTGAAAGTGTTTTGGAAAACATGAAGAAAGTTCTTAATAGATACTATTAATAAAGCTGCATGCCCATTTATTATCTTATTTCTAAAAGCATATTTGAGATATTGAAGTGAATTCTAAAAGGGATTCAGGCCTAACAGTGCATAGAGTAAGACGAATGTTCTTTATCTTGTGAAAAAGCTTGCAGAGTGTTTCAGTATTTAAGTTGAGTGTCCAAGGGTATAGAAAGAGTAGAACTAATGCTTAGTGCTCAGGGTCAAATAGTGCTTTGTGATTAGTGCTCAGTGTCAAATAGAACATCTCTAGTTTTGTGCATTGAAGATATACCTCATATCTTAAAAAGAAAATAAGGAAATGATCGATTCTGTCAGAGAGGAAAGCATCATTGAGGCTAATTAACATAATTTAAGACAAGTATCAAGTAATTGTGGAGGGTACAGTGCACTCATTAAGAAAATAATGTTTGCCATATGTTCCAATTTTCACATTGCCTCTCATTAAATTGCTTCACCAATCACATGAGGTGGGCAATAATTACTCAATTTGACAGCTAAAGAAAGCAATTTTTAGAGGGTTTGAATATATATGTGTCTATATGCACACACACATGCATATTAATTTATATATCACTAAATGTCAGAGTCCAAAATCAAATCCAGGTCTTCACCACCTTATATATCCACTTCCTGCTCTTCAGGGAACCTTCTGTCACCTGCTGTCCAAAATGCTGCACTGGCACAAGAGCATAGGGCCCTGCGTTCTTGTGCAAAGTCATCTCTTAGCTCTGAGGACACAGGAGACTCTGACCTTTCTCTCTCCACCCCTTTGCTGCAGCATTTCCTGCATGTATTCCTGTGGTGGTAACATCATCCTGGGGGGACAGCTCTCCTAGTTAAAATTCATCTACTGCTTCTCAGCAATGCTTTCCTAGTTCCAGTGATCAGGGAATAATACTTTGGTTCATGGAATTGCTGGGAAGGATTGGGGTTCAATATAGAGAAGGGGGGCAGAATAAGGAATAGAGGAAGGGCTGGGGGTGGTAAGAATGATCTGATGAATATTTAATAAGGCCAATTAGGTGTCAGGCACCATCCTGGGCACTGGGACAAGACATCTGATAATATTCTCAGAACTCTTAAAGCAATATAACACTTTATTTAAATTGTTAAGGAGACAGATGAATCAATATATAATTTAAAATAATACTTTATGACAATAAAGAATGCTATGACACAGAGTAAGAGGAAGAGGGTGTGTGTAAAGATGAAAAAGGAGGTGGGTAAACAAAAGGCATTGAGAGGGGCTGGAGCGATAGTACAGCGGGTAGGATGTTTGCTTTGAAAATAATGTTTGCCATATGTTCCTGCATGTATTCCTATGTTCCTGCCCCTGGCTGACCCGGGTTCGATTCCCAGCATCCCATATGGTCCCCTTAGCACTGCCAGGGGTAATTCCTGAGTGCAGAGTTAGGAGTTACCCTTGTGCATCACCGGGTGTGACCCAAAAAGAAAAAAAAAAGAAAAGGCATTGAGAAAATGATATTTAGAATAATGCTTATAAGTGAGAGTTATACATATACAATTAAGAATACCGAAACACTTGTTTGTTGATGAGTCTAAAATAATATCTGCTAATCCCTTAAGAAAAGTATGGGGAATAGTAGCAAATATATTTATTTTTATTTTATAAGCATAAGTTACCTAAAGTAAAATAACTTAAAGTTAAATTTCCTGTAGTGTTTTCAAAGTAAATTATAAAGGTAAGTGAATATTTCTACATATGCTGCCATAAATTTTAAGGAAATATTGTATTATTATTATTTTCATATTAACTAAAGTAAACCATAACAATACCAACGTACTTGTATTGCAAATAAACTGCTTCATTAAAAGGGTTTATCTTTTCTTCATAGCCCCCAATTAATGAGGTTCAATGACTTTTTATATATCATAGGAATTAACTTCCTCACCAAATAGTATTAAAATTTGATAAAATGTGAGCTATTTTCAAAGCATTTTTAATGCAACCTTATAACATTTTTGCATCCTCAGACCTGTTACTTCAGTATTTGATTTTGGGGGCCAGAGAGATAGCACAGCGAGTAAGGCATTTCCCTTGTATGCCAAAGACCCATGTTTAATCCCTGGTACTGATAAGTGTGGTTCCCCCTAAAAAATAAGTTTTAGGTATTCTTACATTTATTTTTTTGCTTTTTGGGTCACACCCAGCAATACACAGGGGTCACTCCTGGCTCATGCACTCAGGAATCACCCCTGGTGGTGCGCAGGGGACCATACGGGATGCTGGGATTTGAACCCGGGTCGGCCACGTGCAAGGCAAATGCCCTACCCGCTGTGCTATCACTCCAGCCCCTGAGTATTCTTACATTTTTATGTGGAGTAAAATGGTGAATGGTAGCAATCTTTAATGGCAATTTAAAAAAAAAACACCTTGGTGCAGCGGGTAGAGCGGTTGCCTTGCACGCGGCTAACCCAGGTTCGATTCCTTTGTCCCTCTCAGAGAGCCCGGCAAGTTACTGAGAGTATCCAACCTGCATGATAGAGCCTGGCATATTCGATATGCCAAAAACAGTAACAACAAGTCTCACAATGGAGATGTTGTTGGTGTCTGCTCGAGCAAATCGATGAACAATGGGACGACAGTGCTATAGTGCTACAGAAAAATTTAAAAATAAAGATTTGTTTTATTACTCTTGGCCCTATCTCTTACATAAACCTTTCTTTCTATTGAGAATTGCTCCATGAATAGTTTATATTAAAAATAAAGTTCTTTGAAGAAGAGGCAAGAAGTTATGGGTGAATAGGCATCAGGACTTCATTAATACTAGTGTTATAGCCATGTACTCAAAACACAGATTCAACAGAACTGTAAACATGAGATCTAAATGGCATTCACTGAAACATCATAATGTGCCTGTCAAGTGGACAGGCAGAGGCGGGTGGGGTTTGAGATGGGGAGGGAATCTGGGAGCACTGGTAGAGGGAAGCTGACATTGGTGGAGGAATTGGTGTTGAATTATTGTGTGACTGAAACACAGCTGGCAACTTTTAAAATGATGGCTCTTTAATAAAAATTTTTTAAAAAATTCCATTGAAGCTCAGTAGTAGAGTAGTAGAGTGCCTTGTAGGTATATGACCTTGTAGGTATATGACCAGGACATAAATCTTGAGCACTGCCCACCAAGCTAAGTATGAGCCCCACTAGATTAGAGTGTTCAGTCTCCAGTAGTCTGTAACCACTTTGCCACACCTGAAATTGGTACTGCAACAGCAATGACAAAAATGCACATGAGGACAAAAAAAATGGGGTCCTAAGCTGGTGGGAAAGGATATTGATCAAAATCTGTTCAATTCCATCTTTATCTCTGTGCAAAGCTGTATGTAAAACTGTAAATGTGTATTTCAAATGTAAAAGCAGTATTTGTAATGGATTTCACAGTTTAAGACATTAAAAAGTACCGCTAATTGATCAGTCACTGTTATCCAGTTGTTCATTGATTTGCTCGAGTGGGCACCAGTAACATTTCCATTGTGAAAGTTGTTGTTACTGTTTTTGGCATATCAAATACACCATGGGTAGCTTGCCAGGCTCTGCCGTGCGGGCAGGATACTCTCAGTAGCTTGACGAGTTCTCCAAGAGGGATGGAGGAATTGAACCTGTGTTGGCTGCATATAAGGCAAATGCCCTACCCACTGTGCTATCGCTCCAGCCCAGCTAATTATATTTGTTAAAAATCAGTCAGCTGGTTTGTTAAACGGTATGATTGCCATTAAATGTAAGTACCCTTTAGTGAGTTTTGATACTTTTTTATAATGTTATGATATGTCAATTTAAGATTTTTAATATGATATAGAAATTTAAGATTTCTAGGACCATATTCATATTTAAAGTGTTATAAAATCTCTTATTTAAATTTGCTGCATAGTATTAATAACATTTTAGAGCAGGCAAGACATGGTATTACAAATATATTAGTGTCAGCCTCAAGTGTTGGTTTCATTCTCATATGAAATGAACTACCATGAAATTTAGCATCCGACTTACCCTGGCTCCTCTCACCAGTCATGGATGTCAGTGCTGCTCCAGTGCTGCTCCTTCACTTTTCCACGTATAGCAGTGGGTGTTTATGAGTTCTAGGGAGATGCTTATACTATTTAGTAACTTGGGCCTCTCACATCATCACTCACCTGCAACCCCACTTGTTCTCCCCCCATTTTGCTTATGGCCACACCTACTTCCTTTCTGTGGCCAGAAGGAGGTAAAGCCGGACTTCCGGTCACTGTCCAGCTAGGCCCTGCTTGTTGTGCTTTCTATGACTGGTTAGTCGTGGGAGCCTCCATGAGAAAAGGCCAGAAGAGCCTGTTAGCCATGCAAAACTACTCTTGGTCTGAAAAGAGGTCTCTACTCATGGCTCAGCACTTTCCAAGTCTCTCAAGGAGCTTTTGCCTTACCTCTCCATTGTATAGCTCTCTGCTCAAAGCTAAAAGCTTTCCAAGAGTCTCAGGGAAAGTTCTGCCTCACCTCTCCATTGTATAGCTCTCCGCTCAAGGCTAAATGTTTCTAAGTCTCTTAGGGAAAGTCCTGCCTCACCTCTCATTGTATAGCTCTCTTGCTCAAGGCTAAATGCTTTGAGCCTACTAGGGAAGCTTCTGTCTCATCTCTGTTTTATGGTCTGTCAGGGTATCTCCAGCCTACATTTGGTTGACTTCCCTTCTAACACTGGTTTCCACATTTTATCTTGGGTAGATTTGCCAATTCATCCACCTTTAAAGATAGAAACCCTCAGCTGCTATCCCTTTGGCCAGAAAAGCCATATGAAAGAGAATGGAAGCAGGGATGTCAGTAATGACAATGGCAACCATGATCAATGTTTCCTCTATTTATTTTGCTTCTTAGGGACCTACCCTGCTGTGCTGGGGGCTCTGTGCCCAGGGTCCCTCCAGGCAGTGCCCAGAAGCTCAGCTCATTTAGTTTCCTCTCCCTTGCAGTTTCCTGAATTTTAAGTTTAAAAAATACAGCAGATAAAAAAAAAAAAAAAGACAAAACAAAGACGTTGAGTAATATGACCAAAGTGATTGATTTAGGAAAACAGGATTTGAACTCAGAACTGCCTCTCTGAAACTGCCATACCAGGCCCCGTAAAAAGATTGGGCTTTCTTCTCTTCCCATGGCTATGTTTACCTCTTGTTGAAACTAGTAATTAAGTGAATAAAGGATGGGCGGAAACCACTTCTCTCCAAGAAGTGCAGAGGGTTGAACTTCCTACTGTATGCCTACTGTATGCCTACTTTATGCTTCCTACTGTAGCAAGCATAAAGTAGGCATATAAGCACAAAGTATAAAGCATAATGAATAAAGCATAAGAGGCTTCTGAATGTATGTTTCATGTTTTTAATTTTCTTTTATATCATAAAAGATGTCATTTAATTGGGGGGGTTGGGCCACACCCAGCAGTGCTCAGGGCTTACTCCTGGCTCTGTGCTCAGGAATCATTCCTGATGGGCCTCAGGGAACCACATGGAAGAAGGGAGTTGCCAGGGATTGTACCCAAGTCCACTTTATGCAAGGCAAGTGTGCTATTTCTCCAGCCCTTAAGGTATGGTCTTAAACTCTCCTTCTCTTATTGTTGTGACTTTCAGGGGTCGCATAATTAGTTGTGGGGCTCACACACTTGGTTGTGGTGTGCGCTGTTGGAACAATAGGCCATGCTGCTCACACTCATTTGATTGGGGCGTGCCTGGGGTACCACTTAAATGCCGCATTTGGCATGGCACTTAATGTGAGTGGCGCTGGGGATTGGAAGTAAGGCAGGCACTCTAGCATTGAGCCCTATTAGCCAGCTGATCATTTTTTTTTTAAAACAAAACGAAACAAAACCCCCAAACAAAATACAAACCAGGAGAGCTCCTAGGACCGAGAGCCAGGACAGGGGTAGGGTGCTTACTTTATGTGTGGTGGATTCAGGTTCAATGCCCATGGCCCCGTACCATCCCCCTAGCACTGCCAGGAATAATGCCTGAATACAGAGCCAGGAGGAAATCCTGAGCATAGCCAGGTATGGTCTTAAAACAAATAAACAAAGAGCTCCAGACAGCTGAGAAATAGGCTATAAATGTATATCTTTTATTAAATAATTTTTGTGTTTTTGTGAGTTGGAGTATTCTGTTGCTAGTCAGTTTCCTCCCTTAAAAGTATCAATGAATCAAATCCAATTCATTAATTTAATTCTAGCTATTTTTCCTTTCTTTTATTTTTGTCTTTTTTTTGCTTTGGGATATGCTCAGGGCTTATTCCTGGCTCTGCACTCAGGGGTCATCCTGGCAGGGCTCAGGGTTCCATATGGGAACTAAACTCTGGTCAGCAGCATGCAAGGCATGTGCCTTACCCACTGAACTATCTCACTAGACCCTCTCTTCCTCTTTTTTTGTCCTTCCTTTTTTTCCCCACTATTTAACAATTTTTCTTTTTTTATCCTCCTTTCTGTTGATGTAGCTCTCATAATGACCAGAAATTTGCGCACTTGCTTGAGTGTGGTGCTCACTGCGGGGTCACACATCTAGCTGTGATGTTTGCCCACTCCACAGCATTTGCTACGAATTCTTTTGTTGTGGTTGTCACACAACATGCTCACTGGGGGTCATTCCCTCTATATTTGTGTTCACACAGTGCACTTTGGAGGCTCGATCTTCTGGCTTCAGTTCTTGAACACCTCTTTATTTGAGGTGCTCTCTTTGTGTGTGGGGGTTCCATCCTTGGCTGTGGTCCTTGTACATGTCCACCTGTCTCTGATGTGGCTGGATCTCAGACTACACAGCAGATAAACACAGTGGTATTGCCAGGATGCGCCTCAGCGTTGGCAACAACACCTGGGATCAAACTCATAGCCTCATACTTGCAAAGGATGTGTCATAAGCACTGAGCAACCTCCAGGCCTCATTCTTTCAGGAGATACTTAAAATGTTTAAGACTCCTGCGGGTTTTGGACTTCAGTGGTTTTTAAAAATAAAATTAAATTTTTCTTCCCTTCCTTCCTTCCTTCCTTCCTTCCTTCCTTCCTTCCTTCCTTCCTTCCTTCCTTCCTTCCTTCCTTCCTTCCTTCCTTCCTTCCTTCCCTCCTTCCCTCCTTCCTTCCTTCCTTCCTTCTTTCCTTCCGCCTTCCCTCCCCCTTCCTCCCTCCCTCTCTCCCTCCCTCCCTCCCTCCCTTCCTTCCTTTCTTTTGCCATGCTTGGCAGTGCTCCAGGCTTACTTTTTCTTTAATTTTTTAATTTTATTTTTTATTATTTATTTATTTTTTAAGTTTTATTTTATTTTATTAAATCACCGTGTGGAAGATTACAATGCTTTCGGGCTTAGGTCTCAGCTATACAATGCTGAAACAACCATCCCTTCACCAGTGCCCATATACCACCACCAAAAAAAAAAAAAAAAACCCACACAGTACACCTCCCATCCCGCCCCCCCACCCCCTACATTGTAACTGATAAGTTTCATTTTACATTCTGTTTACTTTGGTCACATTCAATATTTCAACACAAACCTCACTATTGTTGTTAGGAGTACCCCACTAGATTCAGACCTACTGTGAAGACAAATAAGGTCGCGCGGCCGCAGTAGCGGCCGCGCGATTTTGAAATTCTGTACTTTAACAAGAAGTCCAGGGAGATTTCTTCCAGATATTAGATAATTGCAGGCTTGAAAACCCAATCTGTGGTCGTCTTAATATGGCGGCCACCACGCCCTTCATCCCCGGAGAGAAAGAGGCGAGAGAGAGAAATACCTTTCCCCTCCCGGGCGGGCACAGGGCCGAGGCTTAGTTCTCAGGCTGGAGACATTCTGCGAGGAGTTGCTCACACCGAAAGAGGCTTTGCTGGGTCTGGATTCACGCTTGTACAGCTGGGGAGAGGCCGCACATGCGTGCGGCCCCCGGGATCACATCTCGGCGGTGGGAGGGGCCGGTGCCTCCCACCTTCCCAAGAGCACCCTCGTGTCCTTTTGCTGCAGTTTTTGTCGTAAATCCCATTAATTTTATTTTTTATTGAATCACTGTGAGATACAGTTACAAAGTTTTCATATTTGATCCACCACCAAACCAACCCCCGCATACCCCCCTCCCACTCCCCCTCAGCCTGTGTGGCAGACATTTTTCACTTTACTCTTTCCTTTCTTTGATTACATTCAATTTTCAATAGGGATCTCTATCATTATTTGGAGGTTTTCCTCCAATAGTCAGACATGTTGGATGGCATCAATAGATTGTATGTTTTCATTTTTCAGAAAAGGTTTGGAGCTGTCCCAGTCCCGCATCCCGGAGCCGTGTTAGTTGCTGCTCATTGTAGCCGAGGCTCCATCTGGAGAAGGTGTACCAGTTGTACCTCGTCCGTCTGGCTCCCCAGTGTGACTTGTCCAGTCTGGGGTCTGGAGCATTCTCCGGCCGCGTTGCTTACCGGAATGCCTGGTTTATTCTCTGTTGAATGTGGCAAGATCCAGGCTTACTTTTGACTCTGTGCTCAGGGATCACTCCTGGTGAGGCTCAGGTCCATATGGGATGCCAGGGATCAAACCCAGGTTGGCCACATGCAAGACAAAAGCCCTACCCACTGTACTGTCAGATTAGAGGCCATGCAAAACTTTGTGAAGAGAGAGATGCGAGTGGATTAATAGGGAGATAGACTACCATGGGCCCTGCTTGCTCTCATGCAGACTTCCTTTAGATCATTGCATACCCATACCTACTGTGAGCCAGAGGCAATGACTGCAGCCCAGATCAAAGGCTGATCAGAGGGCAGAAGCACTCATTCCTTCAATCCTCCTCAAGCCTCCAGAAGGGATGCTAGGACCACATACCCAGTGATTGACAACTTACTGTTGGAGAATCCTTGTCTCTAACAGGAAGGGCCAAAGAGCAACTGATGGCAGGTGGACTAGTTTCTCAGGATGCTGGTTGGTGTCTAGGGCTGTAGTTCTGGTATTTAGCATTTCTAAATGCTTCTAAAAATCACTAGAAACTCATAAGCAAATACCCAACTCTTGGTATCTTATTCTGGTGCTGATTACTCCATAATGTAGAGTATATAAAGTAGAAAAGGTGGTTTTTGTTGTCATTGCTTTTAAAAAGAGCCATATAGGAAAAATAAAAATTTTAAAAGCCATATAAGACTGGGGATGTGGCTCAGCATTAGAGTAGATACTTTGCATGCATGTGCATTTGGCAGGTATCAATTCCTGCCACATGGAAGGAGGAAGAAAGAAAGGAAAGAAGGGAGGGAGGGAGAGAAGAAAGGAGAGAGGAAGGGAGGGAGGGAGGGAAGGAAATTAAACATCTGGATATAATGTTTTGCATTTGTGAGATCCCAGGTTCAATCCTGGTACCACAGACATAGAAATCCATGCATAGAATAATTAATTATTGACATATTCTTGAATATTATCACTGCAGCACTGTCATCCCGTTGTTCATCGATTTGCTCTCTGGTTGCCAGGCTCTCTGAGAGGGATGGAGGAATCAAACCCAGGTCAGCTGCATGCAAGACAAACGCCCTACCCACTGTGCTACCCGCTCCAGTCCCAGATAGGATAAATAGCAAAATGGATATAGTCAAAGAACAAATATATTCTAAAACTCTAAAAGCAGAGAGGAAAGCAAAAGACAAAGTATTTTAAAATTAAAAGTGAATATAAAAATAAAAGACTGGAGATGTGGCTCAGCATTAAAGTAAATGAGCCCTGGTATCAATTCCTGCCACATGGAAGAAGGAAGGAAGGAAGGAAAGGAAGGAAGGAAGGAAGGAAGGAAGGAAGGAAGGAAGGAAGGAAGGAAGGAAGGAAGGAAGGAGAGAGGGAAGGAAGGGAGGAGAGAGAGAAGGAAGGAAGGAGAGAGGGAAGGAAGGAAGGAAGGAAGGAAGGAAGGAAGGAGAGAGGGAAGGAAGGAAGAAGGAAGGAAGGAAGGAAGGAAGGAAGGAAGGAAGGAGAGAGGGAAGGAAGGAGAGAGGGAAGGAAGGAAGGGAGCAGGGAAGGAAGGAAGGAAGGAAGGAAGGAAGGAAGGAAGGAAGGAAGGAAGGAAGGAAGGAAGGAAGGGAAGAAAAATTTAATTTTATTTTTAAAAACCACTGAGTCCAAAACCCGCAGGAGTCTTAAATATTTTAAGTATCTCCTGAAAGAATGAGGCCTGGAGGTTGCTCAGTGCTTATGCCACATCCTTTGCAAGTATGAGGCTATGAGTTTGATCCCAGGTGTTGTTGCCTGGGATCAAACTCATAGGAAGGAAGGAAGGAAGGAAGGAAGGAAGGAAGGAAGGAAGGAAGGAAGGAAGGAAGGAAGGAAGGAAGGAAGGAAGGAAGGAAGGAGGGAGGGAGGGAGAGAGGGAAGGAAGGAAGGAAGGAAGGAAGGAAGGAAGGAAGGAAGGAAGGAAGGAAGGAAGGAAGGAAGGAAGGAAGGAAGGAGGGAAGGAGGAATGAAGGAGGGAGGGAGGAATGAAGGAGAGAGGGAAGGAAGGAGGGAGGAAAGGAAGGAAGGAGGAAAGGAAGGAAGGAGGGAGGGAAGAGAGGAGGGAGGGAAGAAAAAGAAGGAAGGAGGGAGAGAGGGAAGGAAGGAAAGAAGGAACTGAAGAAGAAGAAAAAGAAAAAAGCATTCCCCAATCTACTCAGTTCCCCAGAATTTATTTCCTGTGGTGAGTGGCTGATCAAAATCATGTCTGCACTTCAGGGGGGAGCAGTGGGGAATCTGTTGCTGAATGCTTTGGAATTTTCTCTTAAGAAAATTCCAGCGGCCTTGTATAACAAAAGGAGAGCTAGTTACTAGCCTAGGTAAATTAATGAAGATCTGAATTAATAGTTTACATGCTGAACTGAGAAAATGTTTCGCTTAGAAGATTGTTAGTTGAATCTACAATTGAAGAAATGGCTATTTTATTTTACCTTTCCCCCTAAATATGTGTATTTTAAAACTATTGTTATTTTTGAGTGAGCTGCAAACTAAGCATTGGGAGAAATTTAAGATGTTATAGCAAAAAAGAAAAAAGGAAACTGAATGAGGCCAGATTGGAAAGCAAATTGTTATTGTTTAAAACTTATGGACCACCCTGAATATGCCATGTTGTTTTTAAGAAAATACACAATCACAGTCCCTTGCATTTAACAGCTAACATTTTCAGGAAATAGATACCGCATTTCTGTGTGTGTTTACTCCACTTATTTTTCAATATCCAAACTTGTTTAGTTTGAAGAATTTCTTCAAGTTTCTCTTCCCTTAAGTTTTTTCACAGAGAACAGATCTTTCTTTATTATGAAAACAGACTGTGGGGCTGGAGTGATAGTATAGCGGGTAGAGCATTAGCCTTGCATGCAGTGGACCTGGGTTTGATTCCTGGCATCCCATATGGTCCCCCAAGCACTGCCAGGAGTAATTCTTTTTTTTTTTTTTGCTTTTTGGGATACACCTGGCGATGCACAGGGGTTACTCCTGGCTCTGCACTCAGGAGTTACTCCTGGCGGTGCTCAGAGGACCATATGGGATGCTGGGATTCGAACCCGGGTTGCATGTGTGCAAGGCAAACACCCTACCCGCTGTGCTATCGCTCCAGCCCCTGCCAGGAGTAATTCTTGAGTGCAGAGCCAGGAGTAACACCTGAGCATCACTGAGTGTGACCTAAAGAGAAAGAAAAAAGAAAAAAAAAGAAAACAGACTGAACAAAGATCATGGTCTAAGTTCCTATTATTGCATTGAAAATTGGTAGCTAAAACATTAGTTTTGTACTGTGGATCTTCATAAAGCTTGATGTAGCAAGCACTACCCCCTTGCAACTACTTGTTTCTATTCTTATTTCATACTAGAATAAATCAGTCTGAACCACTTCGTGCAAGATTCGTTAACTACAAACATAAAAAAAAAAGAAGGTCCAGCCTTAAGTGAGACAATTTCTTTTTCTTTTAAAATGCCAAAGATAGCATGTGAAAAAAAATGGCAGTGAAGATTCTCTTAAGATGGTGGGAACATAATTTCTGCTGACATGAAGGACACTTTTATACATAACTCTAACTGACTGTCTGCTGGTGAATCCCACCCTCATCCTGCCCCATATATATCTGGTTCTAAAACTTCAGCATGTGCTGCAATCACCCAGAAACTCTGTTAAAACATGAGATTGCTGGGGCCACCCTTTGCCCCAACTTCTGGTTCAGAAAGTTTGGGGTAATGCCTGAGAATTTTTGGTTCTAACAGGTCCCCAGATTCAGTGACACTGATATTCAAGACCTCCTTTAAGAACCAGCCAAAAAAAATAAAGGCGTGGGGGCTGGAGCAATAGCATAGTGGGTAGGGCATTTGCCTTGCACTCAGCCGGCCCGGGTTCAATTTCCAGCATCCCATATTATACTCTGAGCACTGTCAGGAGTAATTCCTGAGTTCATGAGCCAGGAGTAACCCCTGTGCACCTGTGTATTGCCGGGTGTGACAGAAAAAGGAAAAAAAATAAAAATCACCACAGTGTCAGTTGTCAGTTTTCCTAAGATCTCTGGCTCAACCTGGAGATCTTTTTTTTTTTTTTAAATTTTATTGAATCACCATGTGGAGGGTTACATAGTTCTCAGGATTATGTCGGTTATACACTTCTCAAACACCCTTCCCTTCACCAGTGCCCATCTTCCATCCCCAACCCCCCCAGTATACCTGCCGCCCCCTCCCACCTCCCCAGTCCCCACCCTTGTAAGTGATAAGTTTCACTTCGTTTACGCCTTATCTCGATTACATTCCATGTTTCAACACACAACTCACTACCGTTGTTGGGGTTTCCCCCCAAAAAGAAAAGCAGTCCTATTGCCAAGGAGGCATTTGATAGTTCTCCACTGCTAAGAATATAGAGATATTAAGTCCCGCTGTTTGTTACATAACTTTTCTTTTTCCCCCTTGCCTCGCGCCACCGAGTTCACGCCTGTTTAGTAATCGCCACGCTGCCTGACAAGGGAAAAAAAACTGAAAAGGATGGTTATTTCCCGTCATCAGCAGGCGTGGGGCTCTGGCTTAGTTGATAGACTAGTAGAGTGTCTGCAAGCAGTTTCTGGAACCGAAGGTCTTGCGCTGGTATCGGCTCCGGCTCGAGATTCCACCAGCGTCCCACTGTTCCATGTACATAATTTTCCCCCTTATATCCCATTCCCAAGGCACCAGGTCTGTTTGCTTAATGGACATCACACTATGTTTGACACCACGCCGCGTTTCTTCCCGAGAAAGAAGGATATTTCTTCTCAGCCGGCGTGGGGATATAGCTTAGCTCAGTCTAGAGAGATGGCTACCACTTTGATTGCCTTCAATATTTCAGCAACAGACTTACTATTCTTGTTAGGATCTCCCACAAAAGTCCGACCCATTAAAAAGGAACCATTACATATTGCTGATGCTAAGATGACATTAGGTCGCGCGGCCGTGGTTTTGGGTTTCTGTATAAAGTCCAGGGAAAGTACAACCAGAAATAACATCACTACAAACTTTTACCCTTTTATGGTGCTCATAAGATGGAGAAACGTAGAGAGAGGCTCGGCGTCTCCATTTTGCGCTCATCAACCTGGAGATCTTAAAAAGGATACTGTTGCCCAAAACTAACAGTCTCAGATGTACTTCCACAGTTTCAATTTCATTATTTGGGAAGAGGGCCTGGATATTTATACTTAGTAAATGTTCTTCAGGAGATTCTTAGGGCTGTGAGCCATACTGTGTATTCATTTTCCAGACCTACAGGAACTCATGTAGCTGTTCCACCTTCATCCAAGCCCTTGACATTAAGAAACTTCAGGAAATTTTTATTTTTTAATTATTTACTTATTTTTGCTTTTTAGGTCACACCTGGCAATGCACAGGGGTTACTCCTGGCTCTGCACTCAGGAATTACCCCTGGTGCTGCTCAGGGGACCATATGGGATGCTGGGAATCGAACCCAGGACATTTTTAAAAGTTGTTATGACATTGATCTCGATTACACCAAAAACTAAGTCTTTACCTTTTTCCTTCCCTTAACATTTATCCATGCTTCCTCTTCCCTGATCCAATCTCTCCTCTCTTTTCTTCCCTTTTCCTTATTCTATTATCTTCCTGTTCTATCTACAACTCAACTAAGTGATTATTACCCTCATCTATACTTCCAGCCTTTCTATCATTTCTCTCTTCACTTCCTTGCCTTCTGGAAAGATTGACATCTTTTCCTAAGGACTCTACTTAGGACTTTACTTAATTGCATTCCAAAGAATTGCAATCAGACTACTGATTGCAGGTAGTAGGATCTGAAAGTCACTTTCTGGTGCTTTCATGTCAATGAAGCTGTCCCATGGCTTCAGGTTAATGCTATCTGATGTTTCTTTCTCCTTAAATTGTTGTCAGACAACCTCTTTGTCCATCTATTCACTAAAATTTGGGGTCCCAGTTCTTCTTTTCTTCAGTCTATTCCTACCTTTATCCCAGGAAATATCTTCATCCACATAGATGGTCTATCTGGTAAGTTGATGCCTTTCTTCCTTTATTTTATTCTCAGGGAGCTTCTTCTGCTTGCTGTCTCTTAATTCTAGGCCAGTGCAACGCTTTGGACTTTTACCATGATGGGGAGCTCATCACCTATGAATTATCACCTTTCATCCTTTAAGTCTACATTCAATCATTAACACCACAATCACAAGAAACCCTTTCGGGGAAGATTTAATTATCTTTTTAGAAGAAAGCACTTTAGGGGCTGGAGCCATAGTACAGCAGGTAGGATGTTTGCCTTGCACTCAGCCAACCTGGGTTCAATCCCTGGCATCCCACCTGGTCCCCCAAGCACCACCAGAAGTAATTCCTGAGTACAGAACCAGGAATGACCCCTGAGCACCAAGGTTGACCCCAAAAGAAAAAGAAATAGAAGGAAGCACTTCACTTGGCAATAGAACTAAGGCTATGCTGCTAATCAAAAGGCCAATAAAAATCTCACATAATTAAAAATGTTGTAAGCAATGAAATAGATTGCATTGTACTCATGTACCTAGTAGTAATAAGGTTTCAAAAGCATATTCTAATAAAGGATACATATATATGTATTCCTTTTTGGGTCACACCCGGAGATGCACAGGGGTTACTCCTGGCTTTGCACTCAGGAATTATTCCTGGCGGTTCTCAGGGGACCATATGGGGTGTGGGGAATTGAACCTGGGTCGGCCATGTGCAAGGCAAGCAAGTCCCTACCAGCTGTGCTATCACTCCAACCCCACGATTTTTTTTTTTTGAGAGAGAAAAAAAAATCTATCATCAAGGGAGACTCCGCACAGGAAAGACAAAAATTAAATGGTTTCTTTGATGTGTTGTGTATACCTTATTATTTTGGGTCTACACCCTATGGTTATTTCTGTTAGTTATTCAGAAGCTATTTCTGGCTCTGTTCAGGAGTGAACCTGGTGGGTCTCAGGGGACCACAGACAGTGCCGGAAATAGAATCAGGCATGATTGAGGTAGCTGCTTGCGAAGCTTCCTCTACTATTTATCCAGTCACTGATATGAAGTATAAAGTCTAAAGCATAGTAAAGAAATTAGAAGAATAGACAGTGATAATACCCCCAGCAGTGGTTGGGTCACCAGGAAGCCTCATTAGTGCCTGATTCTCTGGAGGTCATGTAAATGTTGGGGATTGAACCCACGGCTCTGCATGTCAGGTATGTGCTAAAGCACTTTGAGTTATTTCTCTGGCCCTACAAATACACTTTGATGTTTTATTTTTAGGATATTTTTATTTTGTGCCTCTGACTCATTGTGTGTTCATCCTCTTTCTTTATGCATGCAGCCTGAGTATCACTTGGGTGGCATTTCAAAAAATTAGAGTAGCATGAGAATGTGTTTTACCCACAGCTGGTAGTTTTTTAAAATTAAAATCAGCCACATTCTAGTCTACTTTGCAGAAGCTGTTGTACAGAAACATTGGAGAGACAGTGAGAAATGTAAAGGGCAAAGGGCAAGAAACCAAAAGGCTCAGAGAAAGAAAGTTACTTTCAATTTTGGGCCCATGCCTGGTGGTGCTCAGGGCTTAATCCTGGCTCTGTGCTCAGGGATCACTCCTGGGAATAATCAGGGGACCATACGAGGTGCTAGGGTTAGAATCCAGGTTGGCTATGTGCAAGACAAACGTCTTACTCGCCAGAAGGCAAGTGTTGTGATTTGAAGTAATTTACTTACTTTGTCTTGCCCTTGGTTTCATTAAACATAAAATTAATTATAATCAGAATTCTAAAAATAAATAAAATGGGAATGAGAGTTTCTATTTCACTTTTCTCATGGGATCATTGTGAAGGTGACATCATATAATGGATGTGAAATGACCTCACCAATATTAAAATGTTAGAAAACAGGGGATCCAGACGGAGGAGGTACAGTCAGAACACCTTCTCCAGATGGAGCCCCGGCGACACTGAGCAGCAACTAACACGGATCTGGGATGTGGGACTGGGACAGCTCCGAACCTTTTCTGAAAAATGAAAACATACAATCTTTTAATGGAAAACTAATTATCAAATTCTTCCTTGGTAGTAGAGCTGTCTTTCTTGGGGGGAAACTCCAACAACAATAGTGAGTTTTGTGTTGAAATATGGAACGTAATCAAGGTAAAGAGAAAATGAAGTGAAATTCATCAGTTATGCAGTTGGGGGGGGGCGGGGGCGGGAAGTATACTGGGGTTTTTGGTGGTGGAATATGGGCACTGGTGAAGGGATGGGTGTTTGAATATTGTATAACTGAGACATAAACCTGAGAACTTCGTAACTTTCCACATGGTGATTCAATAAAATTTTTTTTAAAATGTCAGAAAACACTTTAGGGGAGAGACTCTCCAAACAATAATAGTGAGTTTTGTTGAAATATTGTATGCAATCAAAGTGAAAGTAAAGTGAAATTTATTAGTTACACAGGCGGGGGGGGGCTTAGAGTGGGGGGGCTAGGGGCGTGGGGGGGTTAGGGGTGTGAGGGGGCGGGGTGGAGCTATACTGGGATTCTTGGTGGTGGAATATGAGCACTGGTGAAGGGATGGGTATTCGAGCATTGTATAACTGAGATTTAAACCTGAAAACTTTGTAACTTTCCACATGGTGACTCAATAAAAAATTTTAAAAAAAATAAAAAAAATAAAATGTCAGAAAACAGAGGGAAGTTGCTCTTGAGGAAAGAGTACACTCTTCTCTCAAACTTCAAGGACAATGATCAGTTTAACTGACCAACTTATAGAAAGCATGATGCAGACATGCTAGTGATGCACTGTAGCACTGTCGTCCCATCCTGCTGTTCATGGATTTGCTCGAGCGGGCACCAGTAACGTCTCCATTGTGAGACTTGTTACTGTTTTTGGCATATCCAATACGCCACAGGTAGCTTGCCAGGTTCTGCCATGTGGGCGGTAGTTTGCTGGGCTCTCCGAGAGGGAGGGAGAATTGAACCCTAGCCGGTTGCGTGCAAGGCAAATGCCCTACCCACTGTGCTATTGCTCCGGTCCATGCTAGTGATGATACATTGAAAATGTTAAAAATGGCTGACCTAGGGCCAGGGGATGGTATGGGGTTTTAGGCAATCATTTAATTTGATCTCTGGCACCACATCATTATTTATCAACACTAGTGGGGGTCTCTGCTGGTCCCTGGCCCTACAGAGCATAAGCTGTCTTACTTGACCAAGAATTGCAAGAAGTAGACCTTGGGTCCTATAAACTGATGATTGGCATAAGTCGAAGTTTTTGGAATTAGGAAATAATTGACTTAAATAAAAAATATACCAGAAATTCATTGGATTAAAAAAAACTTTCAATTTTGGGAATATACTACTTAGTTGAACAACATCAAGTTGTTTTATTACCCAAATAATAACACTGTTTCATAAGCCCCTTTATTTTAGAATAGTGATTTATTGCCTTTTGCTTTATTTTGTTTGGGGGCTACAGCTGACCATGCTCAGGACTGATTCTGTGTTCAGGTCCCCTGAAAGTACTCAGGAAACCATCTAGGGGTGCTGGGATCAGTCCAGGGTTGGTTGCATGAAAGGCAATATGCTGTAACTGATCTGGTCTATCTCTGACCCTCTTTCTTTGTAAATTTCGAAATTTTGTATTCTAATTTATTTATTTATTTATTTTGGGGTGCCACATTCAGCTGTGCCTAGACTTACTCTGTGCTCTGTGCTCAGGGACTACTTCTGGTGAGGCTAGGGGGTTGTATATGGGGTACTGGGGTACCTATCCAGGTAAGACAAATGTCTTACCCACGCATATTATCTCACCAGTCCCAATTCTCATTTATTTTTAGAAATTTATTTTTACCAAATTATCTTGCTTAAAATTATTATAAAACATGACTTGCTTATTCACACGTAAAACTTAACAATTAGGATGTTTGGGGGCTGGAGATATAGTTTATCGAGTTTTTACTTACCTTGCACGTGGCCAACCCAGGTTCGATCCCTAGCATCCCATATGGTCCCCTGAACACCGCCAGGAATGATCACTAAGTACAGAGCCAGAATTAAGCCCTGAGTACAGAGCCAGGAGTAACCCCTGAGCTTCTTCAAGTGTGACCCCCAAACAACCAAAAACCAAACAAACAATAGGAAGCTCTAAACCAGTGGTTTTTTTTTATCACCACGCCCACTCCCCTTTTGCAAATTTCATATGTAGATCTGTGCCTGGGGTTCAAATGTCAGCTTGTGCCTGTGAGGAGGTGGCTAATGAACAGCGTCTTAATGGGTTGGGGAGAGTTGAGAGACTTTGAGGCAAAGAAGTTATGTGGGAGACTCTGAATTTTGTCTAACGCCATAAAAAAAATCTAGGCAGTGTGACCTGGTGGTTATGAGGAGGTCAGTGAACCCAAAAGATGGTGCTTAATTTTTATTAGCAGAAAAGAAAAATGTGGGAGTAGGGGGCTCTAGAAGGGATGAGATACAGAAAGCAGAGGTACACGAGAAAATAAATGACTTTCTGGGAAGGAGACTGAAGTTAAGCTCTCCCCGGTTCCATGCCCTAAATCCCTAAACCTCCCCTCACAAGCATGTTCACACACACAGATACATGCACATATACGTGCACACATACACGTGCACACATACTTAAGAACACACACACACAAATCCTCACAGACCCTCAGATAAAGCAAGAGAGCAGAAAGAGTATGAGCTATGAACTTGGGTGGTTTTTTGGTGATGCTCTCAGTCTTACTAAAGACTCATGATGATTTTGATCCAAGAAGTAGGATTTTATAAGTCATTAATTGACAAGGCGATTAATACACTTGCTCCTGTATCATTGAGAGGGAGTGCATTTTTTTATTCTTTAAGGAGGTTTCGAGCAGTGCTCAGGATGGCCTGGGTTCCACCGACAATTCTCGCACAACCAGGCCTGCAGTTCAATGCAAAAGTAAAAGGGTACCATGCTGCTCAGGCCCCGTGGTGCCAGGGATTGCCACTGTGGTCGTGCATTGGCTGTGCTCTGAGGCCCACATAGTTGCAGGGATTGAACATGGCTGGGCACTTGCTAGGCTTGCACCCTAACACTGTGCTGTCTCCCAGTCCTCATATATAAATATATATGACAATAGCATCAATTCTGTTGTCTTAAACTTGCAGAGCTGTTATCCCATGCCTACCACCAAAGTGTCAAGATTCCTCCACCATTATTCCAAGTTCCCTTCTCTTGTTCTGTCCCTGAAACCCCAACAGTTTCCCAGCACAATCAGATCACACAGTTCTGTTTGCAGTATTTCAGAAATGTGTGTGTGTGTGTGTGTGTGTGTGTGTGTGTGTGCACGCACACCATGCCCAGGACTCAGGACTTCTGGCTCTGTGCTCAGGAATCAATCACTCCTGGAGGGACTCAGGGAACTATATGTAGGACCAGGGATCAAACCCAGATTGGCTGTGAGCAAGCAAATGCCCTACCCACTGGAATATCTCTCCTGCACAATCTGAGAGTTGTTCTAAAGAAGTTCCATCATCAATGTTTTCTCCTTAGGCACTGTTTCTCAGAATAAAAGTCATTAGCCAAAGATGAGCAAAAACAAATCAGTGTTTCAACAGTTACATCTATTAACTTTTTTCTTCCTAACTCCTCTCTCCTGAACAATTATGTTAAAACAAAGATGCATGAATGATTAATAAGGATCACTTACAAGCAGCTTGTTACTCAATACCCCGTAGGTGACACAAAGAAAGAAATGCCTTAATGAAAGAACGTTGTGACCTTGGTCAGAATCTGAATTAACCCTCCAAGGAATGTGTTCTGTAAAGGTCAAATTTCTGTTTTCCCCAAATTCCATTTCCTTTTCTTTCAGTGAAAGTCTGGCAAGTATCAACACATATGAAGGTATCTTACAAGAAATATCTCTGATAGTGGAACCTTGGAAGCAAATATCCTAGCTTGTTTATTTTCTGTTTTTCCCCCTTTCTATTTATAAGCAACACAGATGAAAAGTTACTTACTAATCTAGAAAACAGTAAGATTAAACTGAAATGTAAAACTCAGTTCTTATAGTATTTTCTAACTCAATGTAATTCTATATTCATTTTGCTCTCTGGGACTGGAGCAATAGCACAGCGGGTAGGGCATTTGCCTTTCACGGGGCTGATCCGGGTTTGATTCCTCTGTCCCTCTCAGAGAGCCTGACAAGCTACTGAGAGTATCCCGCCCACACGGCAGAGCCTGGCAAGCTACCGGTGGCGTAGTCAATTTGCCAAAAACAGTGACAACAAGTCTCTCAATGGAGATGTTACTGGTGCCCGCTCGAGCAAATTGATGAACAACGGGATGACAGTGCTATGTAATTCTGTCATTTTTATTCTTAGAATGTTGTGAAATTTACAATCTGTGAAAATCAGTAGAGCTTACTGTATTATTTCTTTGTTGCTGTTTTTTTATATTAGTAGATTTAAGTAAACAAACTGTTGAATCCTTCAGATTAATTTACTGTATTGTTAGGAACAGGGCAAAGAGGCCAACTTGGTCCTGGTGCTATAGGAACTGAATACCCACAGACTAGACTGCCTTCACTGTGCTTTCCTACCACCTCGAAACAAAAGGAGAGATATTCTCTTAAAATGCACATCTGTATCTCTAAATATAGATGCATATGACTCATTACATTTATGACCCCTTTAAATTTAAATTAAGGGGGAAGATCCTAGAGTAATTTGTAGATTGAGCAAAAGATAGTTCTGGTTGTAAAAACAGCCATAAATTATTTTTTCCTTGCCATGTGCCCTTCAGCAACGTGACTGCATGATTTTCCCATCAGGAGGAGAATTCCGTTTCTCATCCAGTAAATTGGCTTGGCCCAGTGAGTTGCTAGGCCAGTGGAACATGGATGAATGTGTGCAGCAAGCAGAGACATGAAAAGTGATGGTGCGTTAAGGCTTGCTTTCTTGATCCACCTGGAACCCTGAGACAACCCTGTGAATGGTCCCAAGCAATCTAGCCTGATGAAGGTATTGGTCAGGTCCATTCAACTCCAGAAAATGTATATCAAAGATAAGAGTGAGGCTATTCCAGCCCATTCAACTCCGGAAGAACCGCCAAGTATCTGTAAAAGTTCAAACAATTGCACCTGTCAATGAGTAGAGCCAGATCAGACTACCCACTGAAGGTGTGCATAGCTTTCTTTCGACCCACAGAACTGTGAAAAATAGTGTCCATAGTTTATATTTCTACATTTTGGAGTGCTTTGGTATACAGCAGAAGTTAATCACTGTCACTGTCACTGTCATCCCTTTGCTCATCGATTTGCTCAAGTGGGCACCAGTAACGCCTCCATCTTGAGACTTGTTACTGTTTTTTGGCATATAGGATATGCCACGGGTAGCTTGCCAGGCTCTGCCGTGGGGGTGGGATACTCTCAGTAGCTTGTCGGGGCAGAGGAATCAAACCTGGGTCGGCCACATGCAAGGCAAATGCCCTACTGCTGTGTTATCGCTCCAGCTCCAGAAGTTAACAAAATAGTATTTTAAAAAATATCTTAAAACTTGCTCAATTTTTAATTGAATCTACTGCAGCTACAGGAAGTAAAAAAACCTACTCTTCTAATGTAACTTTTGGGGGTGCTCAGGAGGCTTGGGACTCCGGTTGTTTAGTCATTCAGTGCAAGGGTTTCCAGGTGTGGTGCTTCTTGGTCCCTGGGCTGTACCCAGCAGTGCTTGGGAAACCACGTGGAACCAAGAATCAAACCTGGCATCCAGCTCAGGCTAGGCTTGTGCTCTCATCTTTTCACTATCTCCCACCCCCCATATGTAACTTCTCTAAAAACTGCCTGTCAATTTAATTGAGATTTTCACTTGAAGAATTAAGTGGATTAGTTGGACAATATCTCTAAAAATGTTATAGGGTTATGGTGGTCCTATATAAAATTAGAGATATTTAATGTAAGTTGATATGTTGATATGATTGATCAATAAGTTGATATGCTTGATAATTATAGCGGGTAAGGCATTTGCCTTGCATGCGGCCAACCCGGGTTTGATTCCTTCGTCCCTCTTGGAGAGCCCTGCGAGCCACCAAGAGCATCCTGCCTGCATGGCAGAGCCTGGCAAGCTACCCGTGGCGTATTCAATATGCCAAAAACAGTAACAACAAGTCTCACAATGGAGACGTTACTGGTGCCCGCTCGAGCAAATCGATAAACAACGGGAGAACAGTGCTACATAATAATTCTAAACTGATATTGTGTAAAGATCACACTTGCAATTAGTAGATAAATTTTAAAAATAATAGATTTCCCAGTTTTGCTCTCTCTTTACTTAGGGTACTATGGACAGTGCTAGGTTTATGGATGGTTGGTATTTACTGTCTTCAATTCAATAACAGGTTATAATTTTTTTACAGTTTTATTGTGATATAATTGACATAGCATAGTTTTAGGTGTATGAAGTGTTACTTAATACACTTATATTGCAAAATGATTGCCATCATAGTATTAGCTCATACCTCCATCTCCATCATATCACATACATTTTTTGAGAGTAAAAAATATAAGACCGGGGCTGAGCTATAGCACAGCGGGTAGGGCGTTTGCCTTGCACACGGCTGACCCAGGTTCAATTCCCAGCATCCCATATGGTCCCCTGAGCACCGCCAGGGGTGATTCCTGAGTGCAAAGCCAGAAGTAATCCTTGTGCATTGCCCGGTGTGACCCAAAAAGCAAAAAAATATATTTATAAGACCAACTTTATTAGCAACTTTCAAGTGTATACTAGATTACACGTGGTACATTAGATACTCAGAATGTATTTACCTTATGACTTGCAGTCTATGACCAACATCTTTCTTTTCTTTTCTTCTCTCTTCTTTTCTTTTCTTCTCTCTTCTTTTCTTTTCTCTTCTTTTCTTTTCTTTTCTTTTCTTTTCTTTTCTTTTCTTTTCTTTTCTTTTCTTTTCTTTTCTTTTCTTTTCTTTTCTTTTCTTTTCTTTTCTTTTCCTTCTTTTCAACTTCCGATCCCTGCTAGCCATGCTTCTAGTTCTGTTTCTGAGTTTGGCTATTTTGATTCCACATATGAGAGATGTCATACAATATTTGTGCTTCTCCATCTGGCTTACTTTTCTAAATATGATATCCTTGAGATTCACCCACATTGTAGTTAGTGGTAAGATTTCTTCAAGTAAAATGTTAAGATCACTTCATTTTAGATGTAAAAATTATTATGATGAGTTATTCTCACTCCATTCACTCAGACATTCATACATTCTGTATGTCGGCTCCAAGGTGCATAGTCCAGGAAGTGGTAGATGCCTGGCTATAAGCCTAGGAGATGCATCACTCATCTCTTTGTTGTCTTTCTTGTCTGTTATTCCTCAACCCACTGGAATCTGGTTTCTGCCTGTCCATGGCAACAGAATGTTTTTCATCGAGGTCATAAGAACCTTGTATTGCTAAATCAAATGGACCCTTTCCAATTTCTATTTTAACTTTTCAGCAGCCTACTTACTACACAGTTGACCAATTTTATCTTGAAATGCGTCTCATGTCTTCTGTTAGACCATCGTCTTCTTGCTCGGGTCTTCTTAAGTGGCATCTCTCCATCCTTCAACATTGGTATTCCTTTAGGCAAGGTCCCGGGTCACTTGTTATTCTGACTTTTGCACACTTTTCCTAGTTTCTAATTTCTCCCATCACTTCTTTTCTTCTATGAATTCATCTTTTTAAATAAACAGCTCCAGTTGAAACCTCTTTCCTGAGGTTTCAGAAAATCAGAGTCACAGGAAATCAAGTTATGAGGGTCTGGAGAGATGGAACAGCAGGTGGGTTGCTGGTCTTGCATGCATGTGGTTGACTTGGGTTCTGTCCCAGACACCCGATATGTTCCCTAAAATGTTCCAATAGTGATCCCTGAGCACAGAGCCAGGAGTTAGTCCTGAGCACAGCCAGGTATGCTCTCCCCACCCTCTACCCCCACCCCAAAAATTCAGAGCCAAAAAGATATCAAGCCATGAACTAAATAGTTTATTGAATGTCTCCTTTAAGCTCAACAAGCCCAAAAATGAAGCCTGAAACTTTCTCCTCTTTCCAGCCCCACACTGCTTTTTGTTTTTACCCCGCAACCCCCATCTCTCAGTAACTTCTGTGTCTCTAGCTGCAGTACATGACACATCCATCTCTCTGGTTACCCAAGAAAAATATCCAGACACTATTCTTACAATAACCACTGACCCTACCTTCCTCATATTCTTAAACACTTTAGATTTTTGAGTTCCATTACTTTTTTTTTGTAAACTGGCAGCAGCAAACTTTAAGCTATTTTAAAGCATGAGACACTAAATATATTTAAATCATTCAACAAATAGAAATCAGTTTCTGTTTTCAACCACACATCTCTTACATATAAATAAGTACTTTTTTTGTTAATAATTTCTTACAAAGGTCTCAAGATTCATAACAAGCAATGAGTATACTTACTGCTTGTAAGTACTCAATCCAAGCCACATGCAAAACCTCACCCTTATTGAAATCGCTTTTCTATCAATAGTTCCGTAAGTGTGGCTTCCTCAGAAAGCATCTAGAATTAATTTTTCGTCTATTAGACTTTGATCTCAGAAACATTTCCTTTTATTGTCTGAGGATATTTTATGCTCAGAAATAGCCTGTCATTCACAGTTGAGAGAAACGTGAATAAAAACTAATCTTGTCCCATAAGAAAATAACAATATTGTTATTGACATTTCTATTCTTAAAATTTCCACTCTTGGAATCAAGTTTTATTACAGAGGAAATTGTGCTCAGCAGGCTTTTTATAAAAAAATAACATAAGGTTGTCACATAATTGACTTAAACATCCCATTTTTACTTTTGTGAGAGAAAAACTGGGTATAGCCTTAATGTAGGAACCAAACAGTCTGTTGCTGACGATGTGACCTTGAGTGGGAACTGATTTCTCTTGGCTCTGGCTCTCACATTCATAAAATGTGACCCTTGAACTAGATACACCAGCAACTCTAAAATTGTGTGGAATGTCATAGAGATACTGTGCTCATTAAAGTGATATCAAAGTGTATTTTTTCTACAAACCCTCGGTATTGTAGCTGAGTTGATCATAATGTCCAAATATATACACTTGATACAATTTCAGGGATTTCTGCATGATGCTACATTAGATGACTTGCAAGAACCCTCCAGACCATAAATATGACAGCTCTATGATGTCCACAAAATTATTTTGTGTATTAAAAGCATGCATCAACAAATACTCTGTTTTGTCTTTGTAAAAAGATGTTTCCAGGAAATCTGGCCATTCAGTCCATGACTCAGTTTACAGTTCTGGATTATCAAGGTTGTTTTTGCTTTTGTTTTCCTGTTTTTGGTCAATTTTCTTTCTTTCCTTTTTTTGGGGGGGCAATGCACAGGGATTACTACTGGCTCATGCACTCAGGAATTACTTCTGGTGGTGCTCAAGGGACCATATGGGTTGCTAGGAATCCAACCTAGGTCAGCCTCGTGCAAGGCATATGCCCTACCTGCTGTGCTATTGTTCTAGCCCCCCAGATTATCATTTTCTTAAGGTTCTTCCTCTTACTTTCTCTTTACCACCATCTATCCTCCCCTCTCACCTTTCCTCCAAATAACATAATACATTTCTTCCTATTTCAAATTGAGTATGGTTCTCTTAAAAAAATGTGACTGATTCAATGTAGATGGAAATTAAATATATTCATAGCGTTTAAAATGTAAAAATTTGATATATAACTTTGATATAGTACAATGTAGAAATACGAGTCTCAGCTCAATAAATTACCAATGATGTAGGAGTTTTCAAGAGTGCTCAGATATTTTATCAGGGATAACTAAAACTTTATTTTATTTTATTTTATTTTTTAATTTTTTGCTTTTTGGGTCACACCTGGCGATGCTCAGGGGTTACTCCTGGCTCTGCACTTAGGAATTACTCAGGGATGCTGGGAATTGAACCTGGGTCGGCCCCGTGCAAGGCAAACGCCCTACCCACTGTGCTATTGCTCCAGCCCCGATAACTAAAATTTTGCCATGAGCACAATATCCAATATAAATGACATGGACTTTGGGTTGACTTGTTAGTGTGGAGACCCTTTTTCAGATATTTGTGAGTTGATGGTTTTTTGCAGAATCAATAAACTAAGGCCTATGCAGCTGTCTAACCTTTAAATAGAATAATTTTTCTATTTAAGACAAAATAGAAGGAGGAGGACAGACAGAAACTACATATAACATTTGATGTTAAGAACATTTTCTATATGTCTGCTTCCAGAAAAAGTTTGCTGACAGAAGCTGCAGAGGAAAGCCCCTCAATTCCAGGGATAACGATTCTCTTTTTTGCTCTCTAACCTAGTAAGCCAAATGTGTCAACAGGTTGTCTCCGACTGGCATTAACATGTTGCTCAATCAGAAAAGGGTTTAAATTTTTACTAGCTTATGCCAGCCCCACCTAGTGAAATTAAGTTCAAGGAAGCATTCACTCAAACACGATGCCAACATGATTAGGTCAGGACTTTCAAAAATTGTTGACTTCATTATGGCTATGTTTGGCTCTTTTCAAGGCTATGGCTCTGTTTTTGTAGATTCTCCCACAATTAATGGCATTACTACTGGCTACAAGATACCTGGAACCTTTGTAGCAGATGTAGGCTGAAGAAAAAGCCGGGAATGGATGGTGGGTTTGTGACTTAGCAATTACCAACTCTACACTTTAACCCTTTGCTAATCCACGAGTTTGAAAAAGCTGGGAATGGATGGTGGACTTGTGATTTAGCAATTACCAACTCTACCCTTTAACCCTTCGCTAATCTACAAGTTTATCTCAGCTTGAAGTATGTTGCATCAATTGGTCAATCTCCTACTCACTGAAAGGAAATTCTGGCTCAGATTAAGCCAACAGGGCTAGCATTCAGTTTGATTACTGGATGGGGCATGAGAGTCTGTAAATAGAGTTGAGGTTAACATGGCCTCTAGGGTTTAGGTGAATGTGTGGAGTTGGATCAACTGTTGTTGGCATAGAGAAGGAACGAGAAATAGCTAGAAGAGTGGTTGGATCCCAAAGTTTGTTCTGGAAGGGAACTGAATTGCAAGCTAGAAATTTGGGCAAATGCCAAATTATACAGACTGAATAAAGATGACTGGGGTGAGAGTCAGATTGCCTTTTGTTGGACTCAAAGTTCAGTTGGCGCATACCATATATGAAGCTATTATTGACCTGTCCATGTGCAAGGTTTCTACTGGCCTTGATTTCAGGGATGACCCCTTCAGATGGAGGCTGAATGGCTATAGCTGAATGTGGGTGGGATACAAAGGTTCAAGACTGAATTTCATGTTGATATTAACTTGGACTGAAAAGTGGGAGAGCTGGGCTTTGGATCCAGATCTCTCTGCGTTCAAAGTTAAAGATTGCTCACTTTTTTTTTTTTTTTGCTTTTTGGGTCACACCCAGCATTTCTCAGGGGTTGCTCCTGGTTCTGCACACAGGAATTATTCCTAGCGGTGCTTGGGGGACCATACGGGATGCCTCGGATTGAATCCAGGTCGGCCGTGTGCAAGGCGAACACCTTACCCGCTGTGCTATCACTCCGGCTCCGTTTACTTACTTTTATGGCCAATACTTCTTATATAAGAAAAATTTAAC
This sequence comes from Sorex araneus, assembly GCF_027595985.1. Taxonomy (NCBI): domain Eukaryota; kingdom Metazoa; phylum Chordata; class Mammalia; order Eulipotyphla; family Soricidae; genus Sorex; species Sorex araneus. The sequence continues at coordinate 88,255,273 of NC_073305.1, forward strand.
AAATGCTGTAACCAAAAATATTTTTATCTTGTATCTTAGAATATAAATACTTATCCTTGCATAGATTTGAGTCTATAGCTGAGTAGCACTGCACTTTCACACTGTTGTCTCGTTGTTCATTGATTTGCTTGAGAGGCACCAGTAATGTCTCCATTGTGAGACTTGTTGTGACAATAAGTTTAAATCTGAGTATTGGATGCAAAATAAATCTAAACTCACAATCCTCTGAAATGTTGATATAATGTAAGCATACAACTTTAACTGAATACCTTTTTTAAAAAATTAAAAATAATTTGGATGTCCTTTGTTAATGTCAGGCACTATACTATCTGTTGAGTGTTCAAAGTAAATGAAATATGAAGTGATGGCCTTCACTGGATTTCCAAAAGATAATCAACAAATAAGGAGATTGGTTTATAATTATAAGTTGTACAACCAAATGAATTACAAGGGGAAAATTAGTTTGATAGGAGAGATAATAATAAGGGAATTTAGATTCATAACCGAGAGGAGGAGGCATTTAAAGTGAAAGGAGAAGCTGGGATTGGTTTGAGAAATAGGGCTCAACTGTTGGTAATTTGGGCTTTGAGGGAACTTTGGGAGATGTCTGAAGACATTTTGGTTGTCCAAATTGGATGTTTTTGGTGGTAAAGTGGGTTGTGAGAGTAGTTGGGTAGGTGGTTGGAGATATAGCTGGCATCTAGTGGTTGGAGAACAGAGATTAGTATTCGGCAAGTGTTCCTGCACCTGAGGGGCTAGTACCTGGTGCCACCCTCTAGTATGCAGAGGCAGCCTTGTTCGGTGGCTGGTCAGTGAGGTGGAACCAAGAAAGGCCCTGGTCGGGCAGCAAAGACTGTCAGGTGATCATTATAAGGATTTAGATTTTATCACAAATTCTCAAGGGGTTTGGGCATTCATCCATTTCAAACAATGATACAATCAAATCCCTGTTTTACAAGAATTTCCAAACTCCAAATAAGGAGAAATAGCTGAAGCATAGTAATACACTTTTCTTGTATGCATTTAGATTTTATAGTGGAACGTGTCTAGTACAGTTTTACACATAAATTAACAAGGTGAATGCTATTTACTTACTTTATTGCATTTTTTAAGTTATTTATTTTTATTGAATCACCATGTGGAAAATTACAAAGTTCTCAGGCTTATGTCTCAGTTATACAATACTCAAACACCATCCCTTCACCAGTGCCCATATTCCACCACCAAAAACCCCAGTATACCTCCCAACCCCCGCCCCCTACCCCTGCCTGCGTAACTGATAAATTTCACTTCATTTTCTCTTTACCTTGATTACATTCCATATTTCAACACAAAACTCACTATTGTTGTTGGAGTTTCCCCCCCAAAAAACACAGCCCTACTGCCAAGGAAGCATTTGATAATTAGTATTTCATTGCTGAGAACGAAGAGAATGCAGTCTTTTTTTCTCCTTCCTGCACCCCAAGTTCGTGCCTGCTTAATAGTCTTCATAATATGGCAGACGACATGATGCTTCTCCCCAGAAAGGGAAAAAAAAACGAGAAAGAAGGATATTTCTCCTCTTCGGCTGGCGTGGGGCTATGGCTTAGTTCACAGTCTAGAGACATGGGTGCAAGCAGTTTCTGGGACCAAAAGTAGTCTAGTTGGCCTCCGGATCCTGGTCAATCAGCAGCAAAGCGGCCGCACAAAAGTGTGGCACCCGGGTCGAATCTCGGTGGAACACGCACCGATATTGGCTCCCACCCGAGACTGCCCAAGCGTCCTGCTGTTCCAAGTTTTTTTCTTTTTTTCCCCTTCCCACGCCACCAAGTTTGTACCTGCTTAATAGACTTCATAATATGAAGGACGCCATGCCACTTCTCCCCGAAAACGGAAAAAAAACGAGAAAGAAGGATATTTCCTCTCCTCGGCCAGTGTGGGGCTATGGCTTAGTTCACAGTCTAGAAACATGGCTGCTATTTTGATTGCCTTCAATATTTCAACAAAAAACTCACTATTATTGTTTGGAGTTTCCCCCCAAAGTCAGACCTGCTAAAAAGGAACCGTTTCACATTGCTGACAATTAAGAGATATTAGGGCCACGCGGTTTTGGATTTCTGTATAAAGTCCAGGGAGAACCCTGCCAGAAATTGCATCACTGCAAGCTTTTACTTCCTTTTGTGGTGCTCATAAGATGGAAAAGCCTGGAGAGAGAAACCCTACCCCCCAGGTGCTGCATGGGGCAGTGGCTCAGTTCACAGTTTAGAGGCATTTCTGCGATCCGCTGGTGTCCAAAGTAGTTCAGTTGGCCTCCCGGATTATGCTCGTGCAACAGCAGAAAGGCCACACATGTGTGGCCGCTGCTCTTAAATCTTGGTGGAGGGCAGGACTGGTACTACCGTCCCATGGGATCTGCCGTGCATCCCGCAGCCACTCCATTTTGTGCTCAAAAAGCAGTGATCGCCATGCTGTGCCCAGAATGGAAGGGTTGAGAGAGAGAAACCCTTTGCCCCTGGCGCTGCATGGGGCAGTGGCTCAGTTCACAGTCTAGAGGCATTTCTGCAAGCCGCTGGTGTCCAAAGTAGTTCAGTTGGCCTCCGGGATCATGCTCGTGCAGCAGCAGAAAGGCCACACACGTGTGGCCACTACGCTTCTTCATTGCATTTTTGACTAGATTTTTCTATCTAATGTAGATTTCTTTCACTTGTGTCCAGAAGTTTCTTACTGAGAAAGATTATGCAATTTATAGACAGGGTAGAGTTATTTGTGATGGTTAATTTTGTCAATTCCAGAATAATCCAATGTAAAAGAAATTTCCTGATTTTTTTCTAGATTAAACAGGAACACAAATTTTAAAAGGGTAAGAGAGAGAGAGAGAAAGAGAGAGAGAGAGAGGTGTATCATGGTCGGTGACATTATTTTGTTTGCTTGCTTTATTTTGGGGCTACTCCTGGCTGTGCTTAGGGACTACTCTTGGCTCTGTGTCATGAATCACTTCTAGAAGCACTCAGGGTACCATACATGGTACAGGAATCAAACATGGGTGGGCTACATGGAAGGTAAGCACTTACCCATTTTAGTATCTCTCTGGCTCACTAAAAGACATTGAGCAAGCTTCTAAAGATAAGCTGTCTTATCTACAAAGTTGGAAGTTAATGAATGTAGGCAAGTCATGTACTAACTATTTTGATATTCTTGCAATTTAGAGCCAAAATTGAAGATCTTGATTGCTTCATTGAATGGGGATTTAAAAAGTAAAGATTGGGTCTGGAAGAATAACTGTGGCTTAGAGTCCTACTTTAAAAGCATATGGTCACATCAGAAAATAAGTAATTTGATTTAAATAAATATATAAACATGAAGGCTTTGTAAATAAGTACATGTGACCAAGTAAAAAATGCCACAGAAAATTGAATTGATTTGATCAGAGTAAGACATAGTAACCCAGCCAACAGTGCTCAACTCTGGTTATATTTTCATGAAACATTCCCTGAGTTCCCCTGATGAAGTTTTGTTCCCTTCTTTGCTCTACCCCCACCTGCTGTGGTAGTGACAAACCCAGGTCTCCTGGGTGTGCAGTTCACCACTGAGCAACCCCTTCACCCCAACACAAATCTTTGTCATTGCAGGGGGTGGGGCGTGGGACTCTTTGTTCTTTGTCCCAGGAATTGCTTCTTTCTTTTTCCTGTATTCATAAATGCAAGGTCATTTTCTGGCTCTTTGTAAACCCAAAATATTAGAAAAGATGGATGAATGAATGGATGAGAGAGTTAAATATTTGCTGTTAAACTGGTCTTTCCCTATGCGTTTGTCTGATCTGGAGAACAAGGCATGATGTTCTTTCTTGCTAGGTCTGTAATCTGCCATGTTTCAGTAGGCTATAAGTCATTTATAGTCACAAAGTCATTGTCCGTTTTAAACTCAGCCAATGAGTTTGTGACTGTCTACAGAGATTCCGTGTTCTCTATATCAGATTGCAATCTCTAAAGCCTGAAAGAGCATATTACTGAGGATTTTACTCTATTGTGTATTTCTAGGTACTTCTCACAGATAATTGCTTATGGCTTTAGGTTTCAGAAAATAGTTATATTTTAGATAATCAAATTATCGACACCACAACACCCTCGAGGGTGCATCAGAATATTAAATGCCACTTGTGAATTTATATACAACTTTTGTTCTTAGTATACAGAGATTAGAATTATTTGCATATTTTTGCTTCCTTTTTCCCTTTTTATTTTATACTAGTCTGTTCACTCTTGAGGAAGATTATGTGGCTCTGTCCTTTCTCAGCGTTTGACAGATGGACTGATTTCCATCCTCTTCTCTCATTCTGCTCCTTATCTCTTAACCTTGACTATTGGAACTAGAGCAAATGTTTTCTGACACTGTAAATACATCAAAGCAAACATATTGTTGACAATGTAAGTGTTTGGCCCTAATGCAGACCAAAAAAATCCAACCTTCTCTTTGAAGAATATAACCAAGAGCAAAAGATGGTTCATGACATCTACTATGTCTCTCCAAAAGAAAAAGAAGACAATCTGGTTACTAAATAAACTGTTATCACCTACTTCACAGAACAAATGAAATCATTAACACTTAAGAGTAAACTGGAAAGTGCCTGCTGTTTTAAAAAAGCACAGGATTCTGGCTGCTATACCAAAAAGGGTTGGGGGAAAGGCTGTCACTAGGATTATGAAGAAGGTGTGGAAAGCAGAGTACAGGAAATAGGGAGAAAAACAAAGCCTTTCTTTTCGGAGTATGAAGCATGAAGTTATAGGCAATTTGTGGAATGGCATGTTGATTATTCCTTCACAGGGTTCTGAGTGTGAGTCTGTGTTAAGATGTCCCCAGGAGAGTCACCCTACAAGCCTAAAAGTGTCTACTAGTGTGTCCATACAGAACGGTAAATATTAGGAGAATTAAAGATGCTAATTAAGTTGCAGGTCTAAGGAGAAGAGGAACACATCTAAAAGCTATTTTGCCCTCATGGGCTGTAGGTGGTCAGGAAGTCCGGAAAAACATTTTTGATCATGCTTCCTGTGGGGAGGCGTGGTTAGAGATGCATGGGGAGAGGATAAAAAGAGTGGGTGCTGGGAGCAAGGGGGGATTGTTGAAAGAAGGGGATTGCTGAAAGAAGGGGATTGATGGTTGGAGAAAGGGATGGATGGATTGATTGAAGCAGAGTGAGATAGAGGAGACAGAGCATGAAGAAAGAACTGTGTGGTTAGACAGAGACACACAGAGAGACAAGGTTGGAGAGAGCTGGGTGAGATGAGAGATTGAATAAACGGCAACTAATCAGCAACCAGCTTGGCCCTCGTTCTTCCTTTGTCCATTCAAGGTGACAGCCATTCTGGGTAGAGAAGCATCTTGAGAGCACCGAACGCCGGCGGCAAGAGAGAGCCCCCCAGAGAGCCCGAGAACATCCTTTCATGAGTCATCCTCGCGCTCCTGAGGGGCTTACACAGCCCTGTGGTGAGAAGCCTTCACAGTCCCATGTGAGCCTGGCATTTGTTTTCCAAGCCTCAGCTAGAGAACTTCTGCTTTTGGTTTTATTTTGCAGTTTATATTTTGGTACCTCGGATCACAAAAATATATATTTCATATACAGAATTGACTTTTACTTAGAGTTCTGGCTCACAACTCCTAAAAATCCTGTAATTTCCTAACTGTTGAAAGTGTGAAAAGTTACTTTTAAGAAACACTTGAGGGCTGGGGCTGTTTGGCAGGGAAAGCCACTTTATTTTATTTATTTAATTTAAAAAAACTTTTTATTAGTGAATCACTATGAGGTACAGTTACAAACTTATGAACTTTTGTGTTTGCATTTCAGTCATACAGTGATTGTTTACCCATCCCTCCACCAGTGCCCATTCTCCTCCACCAATGTTCCCAGTATCCCTCTCACCACCCCCACACCGTCCCCCACCACCCCACTCTGCCTCTGCGGCTGGGCATTCCCTTTTGTTCTCTCTCCTTTTGGGTGTTGTAATTTGCAATAGAGGTATTGAGCGGCCACCACATTGGGTCTATTGTCTACTTTCAGCACACATCTTTCAACCCGAATTGTTCCTCCCAACATCCTCTACTTGGTGTTCCCTTTTCTGTCTCAAACTGCCTTTTCCCCCAGCATGTGAGGCCAGTTTCCAAGCTGTGGGGCAGACCTCCTGGTCCTTATCTCTATTACTCTTGGGTGTTAGTCTCCCACTCTGTTACTTTATATTCCACAGCTGAGTGTGATCGGAAAACCACTTTAAAAGAAGGTAAGAACTCCAGTCTCACTCCTCTGACCTGGGATAGAAAAGAGTAGGTGAGGGAGAAAGCTTGGAGATTGAGTTCTATGGCCAATGAATTAGTCATATATATGTAATGAAGTCTGCACATGTGCCCCCCAAATGAGGGATGTTAAATTTTTTTCAGATTGATGAACAGGGGAAGGTTTTCAAGAGATGCAGCTTTCCCCATACCTTGCTCTAAGGACTCCCGGCATCTGGAGTTTCTTCCGTTATAGCCCTTGTAATAAATAAATTGGTGATCTCTAGAGCAAATGACTTTCCTGAGCTTTGTGTGCTGTCCCAACAGGTTAATCCAACCTGAGGAGGGTGTCCTGGGAATCACAAATGTACAGCTGGTCAGTTGGTCAGAAGCACAAGTCACTCCATGGGTCTGAGGAACCTCCAGTCTATAACCTATTGAAGAGAATCACTGGGGCAAGCCTGATATGAAGAGAAGGCTGTTTCAGGAGACAGAGCTTTTAATCTGGTTGAATCTGACACAAGCTCCAGTCAATGTCATCCGGAACATCTTGCTCATTAATATGAGTCGGAGAGGCCATACTCACTGAAATTTTATTCAGGAGACTAATGCACTACTCTTAGCTAGAAAGGAGACTGTACACCCTATATCTATCTATATGTAGCATTGCTGTCCCATTGTTCATCGATTTGCTTGAGCGGGCACGTCTCCATTGTGACTTGTTGTTACCGTTTTTGGCATATCGAATACGAAACAGGTAGCTTGCCAGGCTCTGGGTGAGAAACTCTTGGTAGCATTCCAGGCTCTCTGAGAGGGACAGAGGAATCAAATCCGGGTCGGTCGAGTGCAAGGCAAACGCCCTACCTGCTGTGCTATCACTCCAGTTCATCTATATTCCTCTAAAATCATTGGGTTAGTCAGCCAACACTGTCTGTATATTGAGTTGTCATACATTACACATCCTTAAACAATTTTGCTTTTAAGTTAACTCTTAAAATATTGCTGTCCAAAAATGCCTAAAGTATGGCTACTTGAATGCTTAATTTACAAATGGTATCATAATAGAGTGGTAAGAAAAGAAATTACTGTGCCAAAGAGATAGATAAAAGAAAACACTATTTCAGGAAGATTAAATATAATAATCCTTACTATAAATACTTAAAGAAAATAACATTTTATTCATAATAGTGCTGTAAATTTGTTGTTCATCTTTGGATCCTCTTTTTTTTCCTTTTTAATTTTTGAGAATTTGAAGAAGGTACTCTGTATTTCTGAAAATGATATCATCCTTTTGTTTTGTTTTGTTTTTTTCTTTTTGGGTCACACCTGGTGATGCACAGGGGTTACTCCTGGCTCATGCACTCAGGAATTATTCCTGGCGGTGCTTGGGGGATCATATGGGATGCTGGGAATTGAACCTGGGTCGCCTGTGTGCAAGATGAATGCCCTACCCGCTGTGTTATTGCTCCAGCCCTCATTCTAATTTCTGGTCGTAGCAAAAGTCTGCTGTGTACAGACATTGGTAATTACAGAGGAACTTCTGATCCATTTGGGAAGAGAGGAGTTACTCTATATTCATAGAGAGAATTTTGCTTGATACAGTTAAATCCTGGGACTGCACCCAGGCCTTCACACATGCAAGTGCTCTATTGCTGATTATATCCCTGGCCCTACTTGTAAAACTTTTGTAAGATACTGTGTCTTCATTCTCTGCCCTTTCTTTGGGGGTGGGGGGTGAATTTCCAGGACCATACTTGTGACCATTTTATTTTACCAGTCAGAGATCCATTTTATTTTATTTTATTATTATTATTTAAAAAATTTTATTTTGTTGAATCACCGTGACAAAAGTTACAAATCTTTCAGGTTTTAAGTTTCAGTCATATAATGATCAAACCCCCATCCCTTCACCAGTGCACCTGTTCCCCCAGCAAGAACCCCAATATACCCCCCTCCCACCGCCCCCCGCACCTGAGTGGCCAATTATCTTCACTTTGTTCTCTCTATACTTTGGATACATTCAATATTTCAACAGAGAACTGATTATTATTATTTGGAACTTTCCCCCAACAGTCAAACCCGCTGAAAAGACTTCATTTGATAGTTTGTTTTCCATTGCTGAGAATGAAGATTATAGGAGCTTTTGTGGCTTCGCAGTTTTGGATTTCTGTTGTTTTAGCTCAGCTCACAGTCTAGATGCATTTTTATAAGTCTCTGGGTGCCAAAATGGATTAGTAGACCTCCTGGATCATATTCTTTAAGGAGAAGAGGGGCCAGCCATGTCGTGCGAGGCTGCTCCAGATCTCATCTGGGCCAAGGACGTGCCAGTAACACCCCCAGCCCATGACAAAGATCTGTTTTAAACTTCTGTCAGGCACCAGATTTCCTACCAGGTTAACTATAAGTTACATGTTCCCCCCGGCATTGAGTAGAGAATTTTTTACTACTTCTTTAGTTTTTAATTTTGGAATTGGGGCTTCCAAGAAAAACAGTAACTTCTTGTAACAGAGCTTAATAAAAAATTATTGGTCCAGGATTTAAAGAATAGTGTGTACTAATAAGTAGTGGTGAGCCTTATTTTGCCATGGGAGAGTCATGTGAAAAACCTATATTTAAGTAATTTTATTATTCTAACCATTTTTATGTAGGTACAGGGATTCACAATACTGTTGATTCTACTTTTCATGCATATGTTATTCCAACATCACACCCATCACTGAAGAACCCTCTTCCCACTACCAGTGTCCCATGTCCCAAAGTCCCCTCGTGCCTCATGTACACTCAGTTCTGCAGATAAAGTATTTCATTCTGATAACTTTGACCATTTGTTATTCCCCTACTATTTTTCCTTTATATCCCACATATAAGCAAAGTTATTTTCTTCTTGTGGACATGGTTATACCTACATACATGTAGATGAATAGAGCTATACTCCCGAAATTCTACAAAATTATAAATCAGTGATAAATCAATAAAATAAATTTTGTTTTCAAACTACATCTTTCTTTTACAGGCATTTTGCCCCCATGGCAGAGTCTGGCAAGCTACCCGTGACGTATCCAATATGCCAAAAACAGTAACAACCAGTCTCATGATGGAGACATTACTGGTGCCCACTCGAGCAAATAGATGAGCAACGGGATGACAGTAACAGTGACAATATTAAAAACTCTGTGCTGATACATTTTAAAATTTACACAGAATAGATAAATCTTGCAAAAGTAAAGTTTGGTTAGAGTTAAGGGAGTTAAGAAAATTTTTAGGGGAAAAATCCGAATAAGTCTATAATAGTATAAAGGTGTTATATACTATAAAAGGGGGTGTTTATGTTAAAAATAGCCTAGATACTGCTTAAGTCATATGAATGTATCAGTAAGATTGTAATAAAAATCTCTGAGTGTTAGAAAAACAAAATACCTGATCAGAATAGACTATTCAATATGAATGAAACACTAATTCATAACTGAAAATGTATAAAATCTCCTAGCGAAAGAGTGAACAGACCTTTTTATATATCGTTGAGGGCAACCATCAGCACCATAAGTGAAAGCCATACTCAGTGCCATGTGATGAGACGTTTGTCTTATCTTTTAACGAAGCTCCTATAACTCTTCTTGCAAGAGTGCTTTCAAGGTTATGAATTCCCTACACTGTTTCCTATCCCTGAAGATCTGTGTGTTCCTTAAATATGAATGATATTCTAGCCTCTGCCTCTGGTTACAAAAAGGCCCTGGAGATGTCCGCTGGGAGATGAATCTCACCTGGAAGGGAGCAGGTAGAGGAGCAGGGAATGTGGAGCTGGGCCCTTGGGCATCCCTGAATGACCTTTCTCTGTTTTGTTTTTGGGCCACACCTGGTGTTGCTCAGATGTTCCTGGCTCTGTGCTCAGGAACCACTTCTGCTGATGCTCAGGGTATCATAAGGAGTGCTGGATATTGAACCTGAACGGGTCGTGCCCAAGGGAAACAACTTGCCCACTCTGCTATTGCTCCAGCCCCCAAACATGACCTCTGAAAACACGTACAGGGCAAGAAAGCAGGTATTATCCTCGATTAGGATAGAACCCAAAGTTTTATGTCTCTGTCAAGTCTGAGATCCTTGTTATACAAAACTGTTCACGGGGGATACAATAGATTGTCTGGAGTGAGAATTGTGTCTTTGGGGAGAGAAGAAATGGGAATTTTTACCCAAGGGCAGTTCTTTAACAGGGAAGATAAGGAGCAGTTAGGCGGAGCAAGATGGTTCTGAAGTTAAATCAACTTTTGGATAGAGAAGTAAGCTGAGGTCCAGAATCAATAGGGAAGGGCTTTGCTAAATACAGGTCCAGCTGATGTTGGAATGGCCTTTGGTGAGCCAGCTAGCAGGACACCGTGCTTGTGATCCAATAAAAAGGAGCTGGGTGTGACATTTGAAAGGAGCAATGGATGTTCATTTAGCAAGACCCAGGAAGGGATGGAATTTTCCATCTGTCTTTAATGAACTAAGGAGCCAGGAGACACCCTTTCAGAGTCAGCCAGCACCAGTTTTAGAGTGAAGAGTATTCATTTTTCTCTGGAATAGTCTAGACATGGTGGAAAGAAGCTGAGGAGAATGGCAACAGCTAATTGGTGACTGGTAAAAGCTAGGCAGAGGCCCTTGAACCATAATATTTGGAAGTTTATTTCAACAACTCACAAAAAAAGATGGCTGGAGGGGCGGGAGTGATAGCACAGCAGGTAGGGCATTTGCCTTGCAAGCGGTTGACCCGGGTTTGTTTCTCAGCATCCCATATGGTCCCCCAAGCACTTCCAGGAGTAATTCCTGAGTGTTCCTGAGTGCAGAGCCATAAGTAACCCCTGTGCATTGGTGCATTGTAGGGTGTGAAGCAAAAAAAGAAGAAGAAGAAGAAGAAGAGGAAGAAGAAGAAGAAGAAGAAGAAGAAGAAGAAGAAGAAGAAGAAGAAGAAGAAGAAGAAGAAGAAGAAGAAGAAGAAGAAGAAGAGGAAGAGGAAGAGGAAGAGGAGGAAGAGGAAGAGGAAGAAGAGGAAGAAGAGGAAGAGGAAGAAGAGGAAGAGGAAGAAGAGGAAGAGGAAGAGGAAGAAGAAGAAAAGGAAGAAGAGGAAGAAGACGAAGAAGAAGAGGAAGAGGAAGAAGAGGAAGAGGAAGAGGAAGAAGAAGAGGAAGAAGAAGAAGAGGAAGAAGAAGAGGAAGAAGAAGAGGAAGAAGAAGAAGAGGAAGAAGAAGAAGAAGAAGAAGAAGAAGAAGAAGAAGAGGAAGAAGAAGAAGAAGAAGAAGAAGAAGAAGAGGAAGAAGAAGAAGAAGAAGAAGAAGAAGAAGAAGAAGAAGAAGAAGAAGAAGAAGAAGAAGAAGAAGAAGAAGAAGAAGAAGAAGAAGAAGAAGAAGAAGAAGGAGAAGGAGAAGAAGAAGAAGAAGAAGAAGGAGAAGAAGCAGCAGCAGCCTGGAAAAGGATCTATTAGACTTATTAATCTGGCAACTGAGTTCTCAAACTATCTTAAACTCAATATGAAAATCTGAAAGAATATGACTAATTGCATTTAAATTTGTGAAGTAGCTAAATCCAGTTACCCAGTAACTTAACCCTATCCAAAAATAATACTTGAATAATAATAGGAGCATTATAATTTAGTGAAGCCAGATGGACTGAGACCACTTTTAGTTAGTTATTTGGGAGGGAACTTTAGGGACCATCAGAAGGGGAATAAGAAAGTAAATAGGAATGGAAAGAAAGCTAATAAAAGCTGAATTAATTAATGAATCAGTTGGCAGTTCTCACATGGGGCAGTTGGATCCCAATCCTTCTAAGGAATCCTGGGAAACAGCAGAGTATCGCTTTGCTACCCCAACCAAGGGCTAGGAAGTTGGAGCATTCATTCACCAACCCTCTCTCCACAGTTCAGTGCTCTTTCTAGGGACAATAATTTTCTGTATATATTTTGTTTATTTGGGGCCATACCTATGTGAAACTATATTGGGGGTCATGCTGTGCCAGAGTCAAACTGCACACAATGGTCTTCAGCCCTCTGAGTCATCTTTCTTGCATCTTTCTGGCTCTTTGGCTTGCCACATATGTTGCTGTATATGCTGCACACATACACTAAGGACTAGAAGGGTAATTCTATTTTTTTAAGTTGCCATTTTGGAACTGGAGTAATAGTATAGCAGATCAGGGCTTGTCTTACATGTGGCTGACACAGGTTTGATCTCCAGCATCACATACGATCCCCAAAGCCCTCAAGAGTAATCCCCTGAACTCAGAACCAGAAGACCTGAGTACCATCATACCACTGTACCATTGTGTATGACCCCAAAACTGAAAAATATTTTTATTTTTTGGAGAACATCACCTACAATGTTTTAGCACTGTTTTACATTGCTCTCATCACTGCACAAGCAGATTTTGATATTTGGGGGGAGGGTCACACCCAGAAGTGCTTAGGGCTTACTCCTGGCTCTGTACTCAGGATCACTCCTGGCAGGTGTTAGAGAACCAGTGGGGTCCTGGCAATTGAACCCATATCGGTTGTGTGCAAGGTAAACACCCTACCCACTGTACTATTGCTCCGGCCCCAGATTTTCATATTTTAAATACTATTTATGCACATATTTAATTACTGAATATGATAATTTGCATAATTCACGCTAATTCATACTCCTAATTCACAATATATTACATTTACTTAAACCCCATGTTGATTAAAAAAACAAGTGTAAATTTATGTAAAAAATTCTTTCATTCAAATATGGCATCTTAAAACAAGTAGAACAATATTCAGGAATAGAAAAAATGGGTGTAGAAATGGATCAAAATTACATGGGATAATTTCAGGTTTGCTTAGAAAACAATATTTCAACCACAGAAAAGAATCAGTTCTACAATGTTAACATTATTATAATTATGTCATGTTAACATTATTATAGTAAAACAACAATCAGATTCAGAGTTGCCTAAGAAATCATTTTGTAAAGAGAACACTAAAGAAAATAAGATGTTAGACATTTCAGAAACAACTAAAGTGTGAAAAGAAAGTAAGAAATGCCATTTGTAGTAAAATTGGTAACACTTCATTGTGGTGGCTGTAGGGAAGCAAAAATCTACCATAACCCAAATCTGTGTTGGCAAAAGGTTAATTTCACCATAGGCAGGCCATTTAAACCTTCCTTTTAAAAAGATTTATTCAATGGAAAAGCCAGAACTTATACTGCCCTCCAGTTACCTTGCTGTCTGTTCTCCCTTGCTTTTTTTCTATGTCCTCTGCATTAGCTCAGAGATATGAAAAAAAAATGGTGTCCAGGATCACATGGCAAGTTCCTCAGTTTTGTTGGGTCTCCCTTAGGCACAGAAGGAACTCTTACAAATATATATCTAAATTTTTTTCTTTTTACTCTTTCTTTAATCAATATATCTCATGCTTGTTTATTATTTATCCAGCCTCAGCAAAACCCAAAGGGTTACAAGTTGATTTCTTTGGTGCTCCAAATTCACCAATGTCTGGTAAAGCAAAAGCTTAAATAGAACCTAGACCCAACTTAGAATAAACCCCAGATTAGAGAGTATCTAGTGTACAAAAGACTCATAGTCTATAGCCATCGAAACTGACTCACTGAAACTGATTTTTGAAAGGGGCTTATCCTAAAGAATCACTGTCTTTGTTTCCATGCATACCCTTAGCATTAATACAACAAAGTCTGATATTTTTCTTCAGATTTTGGGGTTATACCCAGAGGAGCTCAAGGCTTACTCCTGACTCTGTGCTCAGGGAGCAATCCTGGCAGGACTTGGGGGACCATACAGATTTCCAGGACAATAGCTCTCCCCACTGTACTATCTCTTCATCCCCAAATAAATCTATATTTTTGCAACTCGTAAAAGATTTCAAAAATTGGAAGAAACAGTTTTGGACATAAAAATTCCACACTTCATCATGATGCTTTTTTAAAATGAAAGAACACTTGGGGCTGAAAGATAATAATGCAGGTGAGGTGCTTACCTTGCATGCATCCCACCCAGGTTTGATCCCCGGGATACCGTGTGGTCACTGGGTCTGCCAGGATTAATTCCTGAGTGCAGAGCCAGGACTAAGCCCTGAGCACCACTGAATGTGGCCCCAAGACAAATAGCAAAATTATCTCTAGATTATCAAAGGGAATAATAATTTTTGTCTCTGATTTCTATCATGGCACTGCAATGGAATATCATTCATTAACCTCATTCACAACGGAACCTACATATGCCTCAGCATTAATGGATTTCAAAAACATTGGTCAAAGTAGAAGCAGCAGACTCAAAAGACTCCATATCATATGTTTCCACATAGGAAATTGTAAAATATAAGAAAAAAAGGATAGAAAAAATTTATTATTGATTACCAGATGCTGAAAGCATGGTAAGAATTGGCTGTGCATTATTTTCCAGATTATGTCAAAAAACACAGAGGGAAACAAATTCTCAGAGTGTTAGATAATACATTTTTGAAAAGTAGTGCTAACCTGACTTTGGCAAATAAATACAAACAAATACATATTTATTTGCCTTATTTATTCATTCTTATGTTCTAGAAACATAAAAGGCTATTTATAAAACATAATGATTTGAACATAATATTTGGTTTGATGCATTTTCTTGGTCATTGAAATTATAGAAAAGTTCAATTCTAAATAAACTTTTGCTATTGGAAACAAAAAAAATGAATTGGTTGTGCAATGAGAGAGGAGAAATTTTAAAGAGTAATGAAAATGTGGAATATACCAATTTGAATATGATTTCACAAACTTTTGTAAAAAGCAATAGAATTACACTCTAAAAGAGTAAGCATTTCATTTTCCAAAGGTATGACAAACCTTAGACTTCATAACATAACAACATGTGAAAAATTCTCTTTGGGGAAGATGACTTTGCTTATGTTAAGAAACAAATTGGCATTAGGAGATTTAGAAGAGATTAGGAGAGTTGAAATCTAGTAGAATAGCCCATAAAAATTTCTCAGTCTGAGGTTATTTTTGTGTGTTTCTGGATTATTGCAGAGTTCACCATTTTTGCTGCTACTTTGCTGCTTATTTAGATAACATCTCAATTGCTTATGGCGTCTTAATGTTCTGTTCAGGTAGCAGACCTGTGATATTAATCAGATTCTTCAGAGTTGCTTAACTCCATTTGAAACTAAGGGTTCATGAGACTCTTGAGAGCATGTATTTTCTCATGCTTGCTCTTAATTACCTTTTAATAAAATCTTGGCATGGGGACACCATATTCAGGATGCATGTCAGAGCAAAGGCTTGTAGTCTTTGGAGGTTTTCGCCCACATTTCAATTACGTTTCTCATTATCCTCTTGGCATGCTGACTGGGTTTCTAAGTCACATGGAGTTCCCCTAAGACTTGTATATTCTGAGATGTGCTTCTTTTCCTCTCAAGTGACCAAGCAGTAGTCAACTACCAATACTTGATGATTCTGTAGCCCGTTTCATGCAAAGAGGTCATGCAAATCCTTCTAGAGAAGACTGTTATACTCAGGCTGGAAAAAAGCTGGATGACTTGCTATTCAAAATGTAGAAGTCCCAGGGGCATCCTAATTACTTGGAAGTTTGGGGACATTCAGGTCAACAAGTTCACTCAAATGAAATGCCTCTTTTAGCATCCTCTCCCGCCTCTCCCCCATTTCCATGTTCATTAAATTGGAGAGATACTGCTGTAGATGTCATCTGGCCCAGTTATGGACACGGGGCACAGCATGTAGCCCTGCAAAGAGGTGGAGTAAGCCTACTTTGAACTTTGGTGTCATAAACTAAGCTTAGTTTCTTGTGCCTTTGTACCTTATACTGTTTATATTGTTCATATATTGTTCAGACTTGTTCATATCTAGGATTCACTTCCTTCAAATGTTTAAAACTTGAATTATTTGCATCTTGTGTTCCATAGAGGGGAAAAACATTCGTAGTGTTTCAAAACATCAGGCCTCACCACTTCCTTTAAGACTCTTCCTTTATGAAGGTGGTAACACTTTATAGAAAAATAATGTTCAACCCTTTGTTGAACAACACCCTTGGTGCATAACAGATACCACTAATAAATTATACTTTCTCTTGCACATAAGAAATTCTTCCCAGAGTAGAATTTCATTTATTTAAAAATTCTACTAAGAGGGTCAGAGCAATAGGACAGTGGGGAGGGCATTTGTCTTGCATGTAGCTGACCCGGGTTTGATTCCTGACATCCCATATGGTCCCATGAGCACCGCTGGGAGTAATTTCTGAATGCAGAGTCAGGAGTAACTACTGAGCATCGTTGAGTATGACCCAAAAAGCAAAACAAATAAATAAATCATTCTTTAAAATCTACTAAGAATAATTTATTCCTTTGGATGTGCATATCAGACTAACTTAGAAAAATGAAAAATGGACCTTATGCCTGTTTTCAAAGAAAGACTTGTATAAACATTAGTACTTGTGTAGTATAATGTGGATATTGAACAAAATACTATATTAGTATCTGGGCTACTGTTATCATAAGTCCACAAAGTATTCTTAGGGAACTGATAGATATCATTTTATTAAAATGCCAAGAAGTATCTGTTAAATATCTACAGGGTGAGGCTCTTCTGGGAGTCATAACAAGAGCAAGAACTTTACCTTTACCCTGTGGTATTTTGTAGTGCTCTGGGGTGGGCAAATATTAACCTTAATTATTAAGTCAGTAATATTTCTGAAATAAATCCCAGGGCGAATTTAGTACTCAAATGTAATCAATGTTTACAGTTTAGAAATAATTCTTTTTTTTTCTTTTTTTCTTTTTTTTTTTTTTTTTTGCTTTTTGGGTCACACCCGGCAATGCACAAGGGTTACTCCTAGTTCTGCACTCGGGAATCACCCCTGGCGGTGCTCAGGGGACCATATGGGATGCTGGGAATCAAACCCGGGTCGGCCGCGTGCAAGGCAAATGCCCTACCCACTGTGCTATCGTTCCAGCCCCTAGAAATAATTCTTGATGGCTTTATCCTAAGGAACTAATTTATGTAAATGACCACTTCAGATTTAAACAATTCAGGCATCTTACCTATCTGACCTTTTTCCAGGCCCCTAAAATTTCAGATTTTAATTTTTTGTTTTGGCTTTTTGGCCACACCAGCACATGCTCAGAGATCATTCCTGGTAGGCTCAGGAAACCATATGAAATACTGTGGATTGCACTCAGGTTGGCTGCAGGCAAGGCAAATGCCCTACTTATTGTACTATCACTGAGTCCCTCTCTTCTTTTCTTTTCTGCCACTGTTTAATTTGTGTGATAATGTAGTGCTTGATCTTTATAAGTGTAGTTTCACAACTGCCTAATTTCATAGAGGTCTGGAGGTGTTTATTACCCAAATTAGAAGTATGTTTGTTATGTACTATTTCAGGTAGGGTATAGTCAAATATTAATATTTCTGTGACATATAAAATAAACATTTGGGGCCGGAGCGATAGCACAGCGGGTAGGGCGTTTGCCTTACACGCGGCCGACCCGGGTTCGATCCCCCGGCATCCCATATGGTCCCCCAAGCACCGCCAGGAGTAGTTCCTGAGTGCAAAGCCAGGAGTAACCCCTGAGCATCGCTGGGTGTGACCCAAAAAGCAAAAAAAAAAAAAAAAAAAAACATTCAAACCAAATCAGATGAACAAGTCCTTTTAGTCTTTAGCCTCTCCCCTGATAAGAAGATCAGGCTTTGGCTACAATCTTGGTTACTGTAAGCTTTCTGTTTTCATAGCTTTTTCTTGCTTTTGTTTTCTTCCTATTTTGCAATTGGGAGTAGAGAAAGGTGAAACAGTGTATAATAAAAGGAGAAGAGATTTTAGGAGGGGTTTTGTTTGCAAGTTCACTTTTTGTTTGCAAGTAACAAGGACTTAGCAAATATTGACAGTAGGTGTTTATTCCAAATTAAACTTTCTCAATGCAGTTAGTTCATGCTTCGTCTTTCAGTATTTAAGAGCCAACAAAGTCTAAGTATCTGGTGAGGTGGCTGCTGACTGTATACTCAATGCTACCACTTCTCACTTCCTTTCCTTGTAAAAGCCTACGCTTTGAGTTCTATTTTTTTAAATCTGTATTTATCTTGTTATTGGTATAGTTTAGGTAAAATAGTTACAACCTCGTCAATATTTATGGTTTGGATATATACCGTCATTGCACTTTACCACCACCAAAATATCCAAGACCCTCCATCACTGCTTCTTTGTCACCTTAAAAGTTCACCTTAGAGAGGCTGGAGCGATAATAGAATGGGTAGCGTGTTTGCCTTTCACACAGCCGACCCGGGGTTCAATCCTCTGGCATCCCATATGGTCCCCCAAGCATTGCCAGGAGTAATTCCTGAGCACAGAGCCAGGAATATCCCCTCAGCATCACTGGGTGTGACCCAAAAAGAAAAAAAAAGTTCACCTTAAAAAACTTTTTAAGTCTACCTTGAAAGAGCTCAGTTTTGTCACAGTGGAAAAAAGAAAATTGCCTCCCCAAGTTGGCTTTGCATCCAAAGTGACTATATGACCCTGGGGTGTTCCAGGAAATCTAAGTGGACGTTTTCTGTGAAAACTTTTGATATTCTGACATAGGTCCAGTCTCTTCCCACCTCCCCTTTCCTTCTCCTCCCTACCTGAAATACACATGTAACACCCGGAGGTGAAGCAGCTGTCTTGCAACATAGAAGTGACAAGCAACCCAAAGGCTTCATTCTAAGGGTAGCACTGTAGCACCATTGTCCTGTTGTTCTTCGATTTGCTCGAGCGGGCACCAGTAATGTCTCCATTGTGAGACTTGTTGTTCCTGTTTTTGGCATATTGAATACACCACCGGTAGCTTGCCAAGCTCTGCCGTGCGGGCAGGACTGTCGGTAGCTTGCTGGGCTCTCCGAGAGGGACAGAGGAATCGAACCTGGGTTGGCCGCGTGCAAGGCAAATGCCCTACCTGCTGTGCTATCGCTCCAGTCTTCATTCTAAGGGTAGTGAAAGTGAAAACAGAAAATTATTGAATGGGTTTCACCATATTGTACAGAGCACGCTCACAGGCCTTGAACTTTTATCTACTCTACTGGACGTTACCTCTAAACTTACAAAAAAGGATTACTACCAAATGCATTTCTCATGAGTTGCTTGCAATTGCAATATTCCTTATCTTACACTCATGTTTACTTCAGGAAAGTGAGGCCTGGTTTTTCCTAATGAAAGTAAACTATCAAACAAATAACCATAGAACTTGAGATAAAAAATTTGGGATGTTTTGGCTGCAGCAGTAGAGGGTAGTAGCTGCAGTGCTCAGGGGCTGCTCCCAACGGGGTGCTTGAGGATGGTGCTCAGGGGACCTATAGTGCCAGACATAAAACCCCCCTCCTACATGGAAAGCTGGCGGTCAGCCCATTGAGTCATCTCCCTGGCTCTAGGATGAGTATTTGAAAATAATCTTTCTGAAGACTTTAGAATCAACAAACGTATGTTTATTTTCTATCGGAGGAAATATTTACAACAAAGCATATTTAGTAATTGCCCTGCTAAGGATTCAATTTGGTATATGAACATTGAACCAAGATTCTAGAATTCTGTTTGGCTTTACTCTTTTTTTTTTTTTTTTACCCGCGCTTTTTTCTCAACACAATCAGGTCTTGCCTAACTGTCTTCTTCCTTCCCTTAACTCATTAGCATTAAAATGTCTGACATTCCTTTCAGATGGTTCTTTGATGTGTATCTGCTAACTCTTTTTGGCTTTTCACTTCCTTGAGCAGAAGTCACTGCTTCAAAAGTCACTGTCCCCTCAGAGAACCATTGGCTGGCTGGGCTTCAGATAAATCTTCACAGACTGGCTTCCTGTTGCCTTCTCTGGGTTTCTGTTATGGACTGAATGGATGCCCTTAAACTTCTTGTCTTGAAATCCTAATACCCAATAACAGGATTAGGAAGTACAACCTTGGGAGATGATAAGATCAGGAGCCACTTATAAATGGCATTCATGCCCATTTGAAAAAAGAAAATCCCCATCCCCACCCCTGCCCCAGCACACACTAAGTCACAGTGAGCCAGCAGCCATGTATGAACCACCAAGGTGATTCATCATTAGACACAGAGTGGGCCAGCACCTGGATCTTTGACTTCCAAGACTCCAGAATTATGAGCAAAAAGATTTTGTTAAAGAAAGATCTCCCCTGTGTGCTGAAAGTGAGTAAAGGACCAAACATGATGGCCTCTCAGTATCTGTATTGCAAACCATTATGCAGAGAGAGAGAGAGAGAGAGAGAGAGAGAGAGAGAGAGAGAGAGAAGAGAGAGAAGTGCCTGCCATAGAGGCAGGCTGAAGCGGGAGGGGAGGGTTGCAGGAGGGATATGGCAGATATTGGTGGTGGGAAATGTACACTGGTGGAGGGATGGGTGTTGGAACATTGTATGACTGAAACCTGATCATGAAAGCTTTGTAACTATCTCACAGTGATTCAATTAAATAAATAAATAAATAAATAAATAATGATATCCCCAACTTTTGGACATAGAAACATAGGAAGGGAATAGCAAATGTCCAAAGTCATCAGAATTGGAGATTTTTTTTGAGAACTGAGCTAACAAGAGTGGGATGGCTGAAATGGGTCCTGGGACACTGGTGGAGGGAAGTTTGGGACACTGGTGTGCTGTTGGAATGTTCTATGCATAAGAAGCACAGTGTTGTAAATCCTGGTGCCACAATAAAAATGCTTAAAACATGGTTTTGTTGTTTATAAGTCACTCCATCTCCTGTTTTTTCTTAGAGTAACATGAAAAGATCAAAACAGTTTCCATGATGTTCTCAGCTTCAGGGTAAATGTTTAACTATGACTCTTAGCTTGGGGGTTTATATTGTGGAGAGATGGGGTAAGCCCATCCTGTGATTCAGGTTGAAGATTCCAAATTTCTGCCTGCCAGCCTGCTGCTTCTGTGTCATGCTCAGGAACTGGTGATCAGAGAGTTTCTGATAAAAACGATTCTTTTTTTCCATTTTTGTTATCTACTGATTAAATTTTGGGCTACACCTAGTGGTAGTTCTGAGCTTGTACTGGGTCTGTGATCAGTGATCCTAGAAGAGCTAGTCCTGACAAGAAACCCTTTGTGTTGATGGGGATCTAACTGGAATTGGCCACATGCAAGGCAAACATCTTTACCCCATACTCTAGCTCCTGATAAGGCAGATCATTCTAGCTCTTTGCTGTAGAGTCTATCTACAGATACCAGGAGCTTCAGATCCCATTTCCTATGGGCTTAAAATCAGGCCCCAGGAATCTGATAGGTTAATTGATTCCCACAGTATGAAAACACTGAATTTTTGGATGCTTGTAATGGTATATCAAAATGGTTAAATGATATTTAAACTGTCTCAATAAAAACACACACTACCAAAAACTAAAACCATCCATGTGGTAGATGTTATGTTATCTTGTTCTATAGATGCGATAACCCAAAACTAGAAAGGTTGTATTTTTGGTTTACCTCACACTCAGAAAATGTTCTGACTACTAGTACGAAGTTAGGTGCTCTGAAAGGATAACGCCACCTCCAACTCTAAAATTCATTGAGTTTTAAAAAATAATAGGTTGTGTCCAGGACAATTCGATCTTAGATAATATTTATCTAGTCTATTCAACCTTTAAAAAATTAAATTTGTTGCCAATATTTTAACCTTTGACTATTTCACTTGAAATATGATCTTATAACAATTCTTGAAAATCAGAAGATTGTAAACACTGGACTCAAACTCCTATTCAGTATTTACTGAATATGAACTCTACTGTCATAGAGAGAGAGCAGGTCTCATTGGCTGCCCTTTCCAATTTACAATAGTTACGCTTCTTTATTGTTGACTACAAATGGCAAGGTTTTTATTTTGTCATTTATTATCATGTTTGCAGTGTTCTTTCTTTCTTTTTTTGCAGTGGTGCTTCTTATATCAGATTTAAGAAGGAACAAATCACTCCTAGCAGCTTCATTCTCATCAATAGTGGGAATCTGGGGGTGGAGTGATAGGACAGCCAGGAGAGTGCTTGCTTTGCATGCAGCTGATCCGGGTTCGATCTCCAGCATCCCATATGGTCCCCTGAGCATGTCAGGAGTAAGTCCTGAGTTACCCTGGAGCATTGCTGGGTGTGGGCCAGAAAGAAAAATAAATAAGTGGGAATCTAGTGAGAGATGAAGATAGTAGCTTGCTTAATAGGAAATGAGACAATAATAATTAATAGAAATAAAAAATATATTAGACATTTAATATTCAGGTAAAATGTGATTTTTTTGCAAAGAGTACAAAGGGGCACACAACTCCTTTTTATTACTATCCTGGCCCCTAAAGACAGAGTTTCTCTGCCACATGAATTTGGACTGTCCAGATAGAATAACTGTGAGGCCTGGCCTGGACAAATTAGAATAAGAATCTTTTTGAACCTCAATTTCTTCATATGTGAAATCAGTATAAATGGAACTGTTTCATATAGAAATAAAATCCGAGGTTGGGGAGAGAAGCATTTTGTGAATTATAAAGTATTATTAAAACAATTCGGGCCGGAGCGATAGCACAGTGGGTAGGGGGTTTGCTTTGCACGTGGCTTTGATCCCCGGCATCCATATGGTCTCCCAAGCACTGCTAGGAGTAATTCCTGAGTGTAAAGCCAGGAGTAACCACTGAGCATCGCTGGGTGTGACTCAAAAAGCAAAATAAATAAATAAAACAATTCTATTATTTTATGTGTAAACACTTTCCCAAGTTTTCTCTTTTATGTCACTAAAGTTATTTTTTAATACTTGTGAGTGAATGTCTTGAATTTCATATGAAAAAATTCTAGCCTGAGGCTAAGAACCAAATAAAATCTTTTATCTTTTCATTTATCTATTTTTTTAATTAAATCACCATGAGATATAGTTACAAAACTTTCGTGTTTGAATTTCAGTCATATAATAATCAAACACCCATCCCTCCACCAGTGCACTTTTTCTACCATCAATGTCCCCAGTATACCCCCCTTTCCAACCCTTCCCCTGCCTCTGTGGCAGAAAATTTCCCCCATATTCTCTCTTTACTTTTGGGCAGTATGGTTTGCAATATAAATACTGAGAGGCTATCACATTTGGTCCTTTATCTATTTTTAGCACACATCTCCCATCCCGAATGATCCCTCCAACCATCATTGACTTAGTGATCCCTTCTGTATTTCAGCTGTCTTCTCCCCAGCCTATGAGGCAGGCTTCCAACTATGGAGCAATATTCCTTGCCCTTATGTTTACTATCCTTGGGTGTCAGTCTCATATTATGTTATTTTATATTCCACAAATGAGTACAGTCATTCTATGTCTGTCCCTCTCTTTTTGACCCTTTAATTTAGTGTGATACTCTCCATGACCATCCACTTATAAGCAAATTTCATAACTTCATCTTTCATAACAGCTGTATAGTATTCTATTGTGTAGATGTACCAAGTTTCTCTAACCAGTCGTCTGTTCTTGGGCACTCGGGTTATTTTCAGATTCTGGCTATTGTGAACAGTGTTTAAAAACATTGAATGTTTCTTTCAAGTAACGTTTAATCAGTAAGAAGACATGAATCTGGGATCTTTATGTGTATTCTTTGTGACTTAGCATATTCCATGCCATGGGTCAAGGCCTCCTAAATTCTCTCATTCCTGTGTCAATTTGTACTTTCAAAAATATTTTTAACTCAACTGAAATTTGAGATGTTTTGCAGATCTCTTCTGTAGAATTTGAAATTTTGACAGACAAAATCCCATCACAGCTACCATATCTCATGGTATTTGTTTATACAGCTAATCCAGATTAGATCGCTGGCATCCCTTATGGTACTTGAGCATCACCAAGAATAATTCTTGAGTTCAGAACAAGAAGCAACTCCTGAGCATCACCAGATGTAGCCCTGGGCCTTGCTTGTAGAAGCTCTTGGTTGCCAGGATTCCATATGGAGTAGGAGGGGAGAGTGCACGGGCTCCATCTGGGGTACCCAGGTGAAATTGGCTCATTATGGGTCTTGGAGAGATCCCCAGCTCTGTGATGTCTTCTAGGACTTGCTGCTGTGTTCAGGCTTTTGATCTCTTTCAAGATTTATATATGGGTCTCTGAACCAAGGCCAGTGATAGAGTTTACAGGGTGGTGCTGGAGTTGGTTCGTGGGGATGACTGCCAGTGCTTCCATGTGTATTGGGAATTGGAGGGAAGGTAGCCCACCCAACTTCGGGAAAGCCTGAAGATTTCAGTCAAAAAACGTGCATACCCGAATTTTTAGCAGATTATATCTTGGTGAAGTCCGTTCTAAGACAGTGGAATCAGGCTGGGGGTATGGTGGCAATTTTGGATTGTGGAAGCAAGCGGCTGCTGGGGGCTCTGCTTGGGCAGGCACAGGCCAATCTGCCCCCTCTGATTTACCCCACTCTGTTCTGCCATGCACGGGTCTGAGATTAACCGTGGCTTTTGATCTCTTTTGAGATTTATCTATGGATCTCTGAAATAAGGCCAATAAATGAACTTATATAGCTGAGCCAGAGGTGGTTTGTGGGCATGGTTTCCACATACCTAACTTTTGGCCATTTAATTTCTTGGTAAACTTGGTCTCAAGTTGTTGGGGTCCGGTCAAAGGCACAGAGACAATTCTGGGGTGTCAGGAAGTCTGAAGGCACCATTAGGTTGCTGATGTACTTGCTCTGCAGTTACAGGCTGACCTGTGTGTGGCATCATACACCCCCCCCCAATAAAATCTTATAGATAATCTCATTTAAAAAACATTCTAGTTGTCATTATCCCTAAATATGGTAGCTGATCTCCAAAACACTCACTCCTTATTTGTACTTATATATTGTCCCCTGCTCTGGGCTTTCTATGACTTATTTTGATAAGTAGAATATAGTAGAAGTGATTTGGGTTGTTAGGCATTCAAATGAATCAATGCTCATGGCAAAGTTGACAAGGACACCGATGCTACCAACTCTTCTGTTGTCGCACGTTCCGAGGAACAGTTCTTCACTGTCAAAAATGGAGTGATGTGATTGATGCCTTCTCATTTCTGTCAGACCAATGATGTCGTACTTGATCTTCTGAGGTTGCACCATCAGGTCCTCGATGGATGCTTCCGATGCCAGCGTACATGCATTGAAAGTACAGACAGTCATTTTAGTCTTTCTTGTTTTGGCACTCTAGTTTGTCTCTGAGATTTTATCAGCCTCTCCTTGCTCATCCTTCTTAACGCTGCTGTATTGGGGGCTCTTTTGATGTCAGGCAAATGAGGCCCATTGTTGTTACTGTTTTTGGCATATTGAATATGCCATGCGTAGCTTGCCAGGCTCTGCTGAATTGGACAATTACACTTGAATAGATGTGGCTCACTGCTGGCAGTTTCTATTTTCATCATCTACGCACCAATATCCAACTACGATGAAGAAGAAATTGAGAAGTTCTACATGGAGCTGGAGAAGTTCTATAAAGAAGACCACACCTTCTACAAGATCATTCTATAAGATCATTGTTGGTGATTTGAATGCCAAGATAGGACAGAGAAGGTTGCCCAAAGAACTCCACATTGGGTTCCATGGCCTAGAATGGAATGAACAGGGTGAGAGACTGTCTGAGTTCATCATGTCAACCAAGACCATCCATGATAACTCACAGTTCCAGAAGGCTGAATCTAAAGGTTGGACATGGGAGTCTCACGGTGGACAGTTTTACAATGAAATTGATCACATCATATTCAATCGAAGGTTTTGCCTGGCCGATCTTGCTGTTGTCCCAAAATTCCAAATGGGATCAAACCACCGTCTCCTTTGTGAAAAATTCTACTTCACAGAGCGGGTAGAAAGGACTGCATAGTTTAAGTTTAAGAAGAGAACTCCCAGAATGACCACCAACTGGGAGCTCTTTGGCACTATTGCAGCAATGTGGGAAGATGCTATCAATGACAACATCGTCGAGGAATACGATCAACTGGTTCAGTACCTCCATAACTGCGTGAAGAATGCCAAGAGTGGGAAAGCCACAAACAGATGCCTGTCTTTGGAAACTCTCGAAGTCATTTGCCAATGTGGTTTGTCACGAGTCTCAGGCAACCACAAGCTAATGTCCGAGCTCGCAAAGCTGTGCAGAAAAGTGATAAAGGAAAACCTCAAAGAGAGAAGAGCAGCAGTGTTGGCCAATGTGGCAGAATCCAGGAAAAGTATTCGCAACGCTCGCCTGTCCTTCACCTTCATCTTCAAGTCCAAGATGACTGCCCTCCGATGTCTTGATGGATCTATCACATTTTCCAGAAGGGCAATGGAGAGGATTGTTCACGACTTCTACTGAGATCTCTTCGACAGTCACGTCCACCTGCCCACATACCAAATTCCGCAGGATGGATATGCATTCCCAAGGTCCTCCCTTCCGAAATCTAACATGCCATTTCTTCGGTAAAGATGCGTACAGCACCCGGTCCAGACAAGGTCAGACCCAAACACCTGAAGAATCTGCCGCCAGTACTTGTCAATACACTGGCTCGGCTCTTCATACCTACCTGTCTATATGCAAGGTTCCGTTCCAGTGGAAAACCAGAAGGACTGTTCTGTTATACGAGAAGGGAGACATCCACGACATTGGCAACTATCACGCAATCTGCCTGTTATCTGTCGTCTACAAGTTGTTCACTCCAGTCATCCTGAATAGAATAGGCAGAACACTAAATAAAGGACAACCATGTGAGCAAGCCAGGTTCCGAAAAGGATTCAGCATGTTTGACCATATTTACACAGTGACCAAGCTCATCGAAGTTTCGCAAGAGTTCAAGATGCCGCTCTGTCTAATGTTCATCGATTTAAAGAAGGCCTTCGATTCTGTTGAGACTGAAGCGGTCATTGAAGTCCTAGTCAAACAGGGCATTCAAACTCCGTACATCAAGAACCTCCGTGAGCTGTATTATGGATTCATCACCCAGATCTCACCATTCTACATGGAAGTGATCATTGATGTAAAGAGAGGGGTTCGGCAGGGTGATACCATTTCACTGAAACTCTTCAGTGCCACCCTTGAGAACATCATGCCAAGACTGGAATGGGAAGGAATGGGAGTGAAGATAGATGGTTGGCAACTACACCACCTCTGCTTCGCTGATGACATTGTTCTCATAACACTAAACATTAGCCAAGTGGCACAAATGCTGGCCGACTTCAACTGTGAGTGTGGATAGGTTGGACTGCAGCTGAATCTCAGCAAAACAGTGTTCATGAAAAATGAACTAGTCCCTGACGTTCCATTTGTTCTCAATGGAACAAATATCTTTGAATGCAGCAGCTATGTGTACCTGGGTCGAGAACTCAACATGAGGAACGACTTGGTGCCAGAACTGCACAGGAGGAAGAGAGCAGTGTGGAATGCCTTCAAAAGCATCAAAGAAGTGGTTAAGAGGACAAAGAGACTTCAGCTCCAGGCACATCTTTTTTTTTTTTTTAAGTTTTTATTTCATTGAATCACCGTGAAAAAAAATACAAAGCTTTCAGGTTTAAGTCTCAGTCATATAATGATTAAACCCCCATTCCTTCACCAGTGCACATGTTCCACCACCAAGAACTCCAATATACCCCCCTTCAACCCACCCCTCACCTAAGTAGCTAATGATCTTCACTTTATTCTCTCTATACTTTCAATACATTCAATATTTCAATAGAGAACTCACTATTGTTGTTTGGAATTTTCCCCCAACAATCAGGCCTGCTGAAAAGGCATCATTTAATAATTTCTTTTACTAGATTGCTTAGTTCCGTGTCACCTTTGAAGATACCTTTATTTTCAATATCGTGGAGGGTTTCGCCGACCTTGTCTTCAATGTACCTTATGGTTTGTGGTCTAATGTTGAGGTCTTTAATCCATTTTGATCTGACTTTTGTGCATGGTGTCAGGTCAAGGTCTAAACCCATTTTTTTGCATGTGGTTGTCCAGTTGTGCCAGCACCATTTGTTAAAGAGGCTTTCCTTGCTCCACTTCACATCTCTTGCTCCCTTATCAAAGATTAGATGGTCATACATTTGGGGTTGTGTGTAGGGATATTCCACCCTGTTCCATTGGTCTACAGCTCTGCCTTTGTTCCAGTACCATGCTGTTTTAATTGTTACTGCTTTGTAGTAAAGTTTGAGGTTGGGGATGGTGATGCCTCCCATCATCTTTTTCCCAAGAATTGTTTTAGCTAAAAACAGAGATCAACAAATGGGACTACATTAAACTAAAAAGCTTCTGCACCGCAAGAGATACAGTGACCAGAATACAAAGACTATCCACAGAATGGGAAAGGATATTTACACAATACCCATCAGATAAGGGGTTGATATCAATGGTATATAAAGCACTGGTTGAGCTCTACAAGAAGAAAACATCCAACCCCATCAAAAAATGGGGCAAAGAAATGAACAGAAACTTTACCAAGGAAGAAATACGAATGGCCAAAAGGCACATGAAAAAGTGCTCTACATCACTAATCATCAGAGAGATGCAGATCAAAACAACCATGAGATACCACCTCACACCACAGAGACTAGCACACATCCAAAAGAACAAAAGCAACCGCTGTTGGAGAGGATGTGGGGAGAAAGGGACCCTTCTTCACTGCTGGTGGGAATGCCGACTGGTTCAGCCCTTCTGGAAAACAATTTGGACGACTCTCAAAAAATTAGATATTGAATTCCCATTTGACCCAGCAATACCACTGCTGGGAATATATCCCAGAGAGGCAAAAAAGTACAATCGAAACAACATCTGCACATGTATGTTCATCGCAGCACTGTTTACAATAGCCAGAATCTGGAAAAAACCCGAATGCCCCAGAACGGATGACTGGTTGAGGAAACTTTGGTACATCTATACAATGGAATACTATGCAGCTGTTAGAAAAAAGGAGGTCAAGAATTTTGTAGTTAAGTGGATGGGCATGAAAAGTTTCATGTTGAGTGAAATGAGTCAGAAAGAGAGAGACAGACATAGAAAGATTGCACTCATCTACGGTATATAGAATAACAGTGGGAGACTAACACCCAAGAACTGTAGAAATAAGTACCAGGAGGTTGACTCCATGGCTTCGAGGCTGGCCTCACGTTCCGGGGAAAGGTCAACTCAGAGAAGCGATCACCAACTACATTGTAGTCGAAGGCCATGTGGGGGAAGGGAGTTGCGGGCTGAATGAGGGCTAGAGACTGAGCACAGCGGCCACTCAACACCTTTATTGCAAACCACAACAGCTAATTAGAGAGAGAAAACAGAAGGGAATGCCTTGCCACAGTGGCAGGGTGGGGTGGGGGGGAGATGGGATTGGGGAGGGTGGGAGGGACACTGGGTTTACGGGTGGTGGAGAATGGGCACTGGTGAAGGGATGGGTTCCCAAACTTTGTATGAGGGAAGTATAAGCACAAAAGTGTATAAATCTGTAACTGTACCCTCACGGTGATTCTCTAATTAAAAATAAATAAATTAAAAAAAAAATAATTTCTTTTCATTGCTGAGAATGAAGACTCTGTTACCTCTTCATTCTCTTCTGAGTCTTCTGAGAATGAAGACTCTATTACCTCTTCAGGTTTTGGATTTCTGATATTTTAGCTCAGTTCACAGTCTAGATGCATTTCTGTAAGAAGCCACTCTGGGTGCCAAAATAGGTTAGAAGACCTCTCGGATCATAGTCGTTAGGAGCAGAGGGTCCGTTT
Source organism: Sorex araneus (assembly GCF_027595985.1). Taxonomy (NCBI): domain Eukaryota; kingdom Metazoa; phylum Chordata; class Mammalia; order Eulipotyphla; family Soricidae; genus Sorex; species Sorex araneus. The sequence goes on from NC_073305.1 coordinate 88,285,186, forward strand.
TGCGTGCGTGGCAGCTCCAGATCTTATCTGGGCCAAGGGCGTGCCGGTTACACGCCACCCCCCCCCATGATCTCCTACGAGCCACATCACTGCAAACTCATACCTCTGGGTTGGGAGTCTTAGGAGGTGGCTCTCGCCACCTTGATGTTGCTGCCACCACCATTTTTCGTGCAGAAAGACAGGGTAGAGAGGGAAAATCCCTCCCCGGGCGGCTAGATTCATTTCTGTAAGAAGCCGCTCTGGGCAGGCACATATTTTTGACTCCACCGTTCTTCCTGCACTAACATATGCCTCAGAGACCTGGGCCCTACGAAAACAGGACGAGAACTCTATTCGTGTATCCCAAAGAGGAATCTTGAAAAAGCTATGCTAGGAGTATCACATTTCACTCAAGTGAGAGAAGGAATCCGGAGTTCCGACCTCCGTCTACGGTCAAGAATCAGGGATGCTGTCTCATTTGCCAAGGCATCAAATGTCAGATGGGCCAGACACGTAATGCGATTCAGAGACAACCGCTGGACTAGAGCTATTACTGACTGGATTCGATGGGACGTCAGAAGACTGCATGGCTGCCCACCAACAAGATAGTCAGACTTCTTTGTCAAAACCCTGAATGAACAGTTTGAGGCTCTTCGTGTTGTTGGGAGTGAGCAGATACCATTGGGCTACGCTAGCACATGACGGGTAAATGGAGATGTTACTGGAGCCCGCTCGAGCAACTTGAAGATCAACAGGATGACAAGTGACAAGAAGTGATACTTTTCCTGAGGGTAGATCGTAAGAAACACTGAAGCTTAAAGAAAAAAAGATATTCCTTTTTCCTTCTTTCTGTTATTGTGATACCTGGAGGTCACATGTAAGGTTGTGGTATTCACAAACAACTGGTTGTGGTGCACCAAAGAGCAGTCCTGAAGCTTTCGTCCAGGTCTATTGGAAGGCTTGGACTAGGAAAGCCTTAGCATGCATGTGGAAGGCCCAACTCCCATGAGCCCGCCTTGCTGTGTAGAGCTACCATGTTGTGAGTAACCCACCAGGCTGTGAGTGACTGGCGGGCTGTGCTGTGAGGGGCTGCCAGGCTCTACTGTGGAGCGTACTGAGGGGCCACCAGGCTCTGCTGTGAGGAGCCCCCCTATGCTGTGCTGTGAGGAACCCGCCATGCTGCTGTGAGGAGACCACCGTGGTGCTGTAGGGGCCCCCTCTCTGCTGTGCTGTGAAGGGCCGCCATGCTGTGCTGTCAGGAGTCCCACTATGCCGTGCTGTGAGGAGCCACCATCTTGTGTTAGGAGGCTGCCATATTGTGAGGAACCCACCAGGCTCTGAAGAACCCATGGAACCATGGAAACCATGGATGGAGGTTCTGTGGAGAAGGAGCTGCACTGCCATTTCCCAGGGTCAGGTTCAGACAGCAGACCCCTAAGGGTAGAAGTTTTCCTTAGACTTCAAACTACTGAGACATCTTAAGTGAGGACTTCTCAGGGGGACCTAATTAATTGACAAAAATATGAGAAATAATAAAAAATTTGAGCATGAATTTTGCAACAATTTATTAGATAATCGTAGTTAATATGTGGAACATATTAGACTGAAAAATGGTTTTTTTTTTTTTTTTTTTTGCTTTTTGGGTCACACCCGGCAACACTCAGGGCTGACTCCTGGCTCTGCACTCAGGAATCACTCCTGGCGGTGCTCGGGAGACCATATGGGGTGCTGGGTATCAAACCTGGGTCGGCTGCGTGCAAGGCAACCGCCCTATCGCTCCAGCCCCTAGACTGAAAAATGTAATGAGCTTCAAATCAGGAAACCAGCAAGATATTTTGAACATGGACAAGCTGATTCCATTGTTCATATGGAAAATTCAACTACCAAGAGCAATCTGAAAAATACGGTGGTAAAAAGACATTAACATAGAAGATAGTGGGGGTAGAGTGGAGGTGGCTAGCTCTCAGGTGTTAAAAATTTATTTTAAGGCATAATAATTAGAGCAATTTGGTTATGAAATGACTGTAAAATAGAAACTCTAAATCAACAATGAGAGACAGAAATTCTAGAAATAGATTCTGACAAAGAAAGAACTTAAGATGCAATAACAATGACATTTAACAAATGATTGTTGTAAATCTGGGTGATACTCTGGGAAAAAATTAAGTTGTACTCATACCTTATAATTTGTATCAAATAAACTCTAGATAAACCATAAAGAAAAGACAAACTATTAAAATATTCCAAGAATCTATGGGGGAAATTTTTATAACCTTTGGGGGGATAGTGAGAAACCATACAATCAAGTGTGTGAACCCCCAAACTAATGACGTCAACCAGTTTCTTTGTGTGTATCTTTTTATTTTATTTTATTTTATTTTTTCTTTTTGGGTCACACCCAGCAATGCTCAGGGGCTACTCCTGGCTTTGCACTCAGGAATTACTCCTGGCAGTGCTTGGGGGACCATATGGGTTGCCGGGGATCGAACCCGGGTCGGCCGCATGCAAGGCAAACGCCCTACCCGCTGTGCTATCGCTCCGGCCCCATCTTTGTGTGTATCTTTGTGTGTATCCATGAAGTGTAAAGATTCAGATCTTTGATTTAAAATAGGATTCTATCTTGGTAAATGTACTCTGTATAGAAAATATAATATATTTTAAGACATCTTAAGATATCTTAAATAATAATAATTTAAAAAATCTCCGTGCTTTTCAATACTACTCTGAGTCTGTCAGTCGGCAAACAGCCCTTTCTAAAAGTACACTTCCTGTTTCTTATTCTGCATTCCTGCAGGCATGTAGCAAGATGGTTCTCTTCAACCCAAATTGCCTATTTTCTAACTTGTTGTTAGTAAAGCTTATTCTCTACCTGTCACCTTGTCTCTCAACTAATTGCCCCCCGTAGAATGGCAATGGAACCAAACATCAGAGGTTACACGTTCATTTAACATCCATCATCTCATTTAGATGTTGCTTACAATGAGAACTCTAAGAATGTACTCTCCTACTTGTTTTAAATATCGAAGAGTCTTGAATCATTGTGGGAGTAGTATTGTCTTAGCACTGTCGTCCTGTTGTTCATGGATTTGCTCGAGTGGGCACCAGTAATGCCTCCATTGTGAGACTTGTTTTACTGTTTTGGGGATATCGAATACGCCACGGGTACCTTGCCAGGCTCTGCCATGTGGGCGGGATACTCTCTGTAGCTTGCCGGGCTCTCTGAGAGGGACGAAGGAATCGAATCTGGGTGGCTGAATGCAAGGCAAACGCCCTACCCCCTGTGCTATGGCTATCATGCAAGGCTATCACCTTACCTGCATGTACTATTGCTCCATTGTGGGAGTAGGTTTTTCAATGAAAAGACGCTGGCAAGCTTACCTACCACCTCTTCAGCTCAAGTAAGCCTAAAGACACTGTCATATGATCACTTTTTCCCCAATGGATTCACAGGATTTAGTCAATTATATCAAATAGTATCTTTCAAGCTATATTGAATTGTTTAAAATTATATTTACAACAGCGTTTACCCCTCAATTAATATACTTTTGGTTACACAACTGGTTATTTTATATATATAATGAAGACCTCAACTGCTATTCAGACCTTCAATTTCTTTTTTTTTTTTTTTTTTGTTTTCTGGGTCACACCTAGCAATGCACAAGGGTCACTCCTGGCTCATGCACTCAGGAATCACCCCTGGCCGTGCTCAGGGGACCATATGGGATGCTGAGATTTGAACCCGGGTCGGCCGCATGCAAGGCAAATGCCCTACCTGCTGTGCTATCACTCCAGCCCCCAGACCTTCAATTTCTTAATTTTGCTTCCTGCTTTTGTTTCATTCATTGTAGGAGTAAATCTTCTTAGTTAACTAGTGTTAACATGCAAAAATACATAAGCAGATGTTTTTAGTACAATCATATGATCACTTTTCAAGCTTGGAACCCCACATTTCTCTTTCTATTTAAGAACAACCTTTTGTTATCACACCACCTTGCTATAATAATGCAGTATGTGTGTGTGTGTGTGTGTGTGTGTGTGTGTGTGTGCGCGCGCGCGCGCACGTGCGCGCTTGCACTTGTGCCTAGACTCCAAGTATATATTTGGGTATGAATGAGGTAGGTACGAATAGATCAAGTCACATACTTTTAAGAACTTCATACTAGACTTTGTTTCCATAGCAAATGAATTTCTAAACATTAGCTCAGGGCAGCTTTGAGTAGTGCACAGAGTAAACAGAAGCTTAACAGTGCGTGTGTGAACCAATGACAAATTCCTACTGAAAGGGAACTTTGAGCTTATCTAAAGTCTGCCTGCCTCTTCCTGATGCCGCCTGTGCTTTTCACGTAACAAATACATTTCTTTCATTAAATTTGTTTTCCTAGCAATGGTGACGAGATGTGACAAGGATACATGTCTGGAGCAATCTTTAGGTCATAATATGGGATAAAATCAGTTATTAGTCAAAGAAAAAATAACGTAGTGCTGAGTCATAGTGAGTTGGTGATTCTCTCTGGGCGAGAGGATAGGGAGCAGAGCCCAACTTCTCTTACTTTCTTTTGCTGAACTAAGCCTGGAGGCACTCTCACATGATCACTTCTGTTAAAGTTTACGTTTCTCATGTTTTCCTTTCTTTCACAATAAAATCTGCAAATGACTTGAATCCCTGGGGAAACTGAGTCTGGCTGGCTGCTTTGGGACTGGATTTGCCTGGGAATCTTAGGCCAAGGTGAAGTTGGAGGAGCTGGAGCTGGAATTTCTGCTCAAGCATCTCAACCTGAGATGAGATTTAGATTAATGAGTAAAAGAGGGAGAAGGGGGAAGAGATAGAAAGAGAAAGAGAGAGAGAGAGAGAGAGAGAGAGAGAGAGAGAGAGAGAAAGGGAGGGAGGGAGGAAGGAAGGGAGGAGGGAGGGAGAGGGAAGAGAGAGAGATGGAAGGAGAGAGAGAGGGAGGGAGAGAGGGAGGAAGGTAGAGAGAGGGAGGGAGGGAGGGAGGGAGGGGAGAGGAGAGAGAGGAAGGGAGGGAGGGGGGAGAGAGAGAGGGAGGGAGAGGGAGGGATAGGGGAGAGAGGGAGGGAGGGAGAGAGGGAGAGGGAAGAGAGAGGGGAGAGAGAGAGGGAAGGAGGGAGGGAGGGGAGAGGGAGGGAGGGAGCATGCAAATGCACAGGGGTCAAGGCACTTGCCTTGCAGGGTGTGGGGGACTGACCTGGGTTCAATCCTTGGCACCACATATAATCCTCTGAGTCCCAATAAGAGTGATTCCCTAAGCATGGAGCCAGTAGTGAGCCCTGAACATCACTGGGTATAGCCTAAAAATATATTCCCTTCCTCTTTGGGAAGTTGCCTAATGATAGAACATACCATTAGTTAGGTGTTAGGATTGGATGCTGAAAAAAATTTCTGGCACTAAAAAAAATGTTTCTGGCACTGAAAAAAACTCCCCTTCCAACTCTGCCTGATTATCACAAGCAGTTTATTCTTTATATAGGGGAGGCAAACTGCACAGTGGCGGGGGGAGCATGTGGCACTGGACCTCTCTCCAACAAAGCACGTGCCCCAGCACTGTCCACCATCTTTCCAGCCCACGCAGGGCAGATACACCCTCGCTCCATTTTCTAAAGTCATTTCACAACTTACCTTCAAGGGAAACTGTATGATTTTAAACTTTTCTTACTCTAATATTTCCCTTGGAGTTTGTATCAACATATTTTCTTTGTATACTATTAATTGATCAACTCATGTCTAATTCTTTGTAAATATTCTTAATCCATATTTTGCCCTTTCAAAAATGTTTATTGGGGCTGGAACGATAGCACAGCGGGGAGGGCATTTGCCTTGCACGTGACCAACCCGGGTTTGAATCCCAGCATCCCATATGGTCCCCTGAGCACCGCCAGGGGTGATTCTTGAGTGCATGAGCCAGGAGTGACCCCTTGCATCGCTGGGTGTGACCCCCCAAAAAAAAGTTTATTGCTCTCTGAGGCTCTTTATTTTCAATATACTTTCCCCTCAAATGTATACGACGTTCTTCCATCTAGAGTGTTTACCAAATCCAAGTTCTTTCTGCTAGGAAACCCCTACTAGAGAAGGAGAGTGGGTGGGAAAAACGTAGGTGTATTCAGATATTAGCAATCTTAGGAGATGGAGAACTTAGTGGACTCCAAAATCTTATTCTCAGGCTGAGGCTTCGGGTTTGTATTGGAAAAAAAGGGATCTTGGGACAAACATTAGTGAGTTGGGGTCTAGGCATGTGGTAGTCTGTGTGGCATAAAGCAAGAGCCTGCATGCGTGCCTTCTGAGATCTCTTTCCTGAAGAACTGGTCATTGTTCTCGCCTGTTAGTCCTGGCTGCCTTTGTATTATGAAAGATAAGGCCAATGCCCAGCGGAGTTACAAGAAGTACATACTTGGAGAACTCTATCAAATGTCTAATGTTTGCTCAATATCAAGTGAGCTTTGACAATTGTTGATTAAAGTGGGATGAAGTAATGGGTAGAAATTATGGTTGTACTGATTTTTCCTGTAGCACCGTAGCATGTCGTCCCCTTGTTCATTGACTAGCTCAAGCGGGCACCAGTAATGTCTCCATTGTGAGACTTGTTGTTACTGTTTTTGGCATATTGAATATACCACAGGTAGCTTGCCAGGCTCTGCCGTGCGGGACTGGTTTTTCCTACCCAGGAAAATATTTACCTTCATGAATAGAACTCTCTGAGAGTTTGTCCAGATACCAGCATTTCCTGCTTCTGGAGAACTACCCTCCATTTGTTGACTTGTTGCTTCTCTCATGGGCTCTTCTCTTCCTACCCAGCACAGATGTAGAGTATGGGATCTATTAAGTAGATTTGTGTGTTTCTTTTCATAACTAACATGCCAATGGCTTTATCATAAGGCACAATAAAATGGGTACAGAGAAGGTGAATTTGTGGAAGATTTTTGAGTCACTCTCCCCTTTTTTCTGGCGGAAACTGCTTTGTCCTCCTAACCCAACACCATTCTAGCCCTTTTCTCCCTTCAGCACCACACCTACCTCATCACAATTCCAGATTGACAACAGCAGTCAGCACAAGCCAGTCCAGCCAAATATCTTAGTTGTCCTAATATAGTCTACCCAATCAAATATCTTATGCTAATGTTTTTCTTATAATTTGCATATTCTCACACCTAAAATTTGTTCCTGCCTCTGAGAGAACAATGTCAAGTTCAAAAGTATTTTCCTTGTTTAGCTGAGACATTAGAAATTACTGTCCACTCATTGAAGACAAATGTTTTGTTACTATAAAGATGTAAATATGATGCAAATTTCTCTTCTGCTGAGAATAGCCTGTCTGCCACCATGGTATATAATTTGCATGGAATTTGCTAGGGAAAGGTGCAGGAAAACAGCTGAACAGAACTTTGGGGGGGGAGGGGGGAAAGACTCAGTGATTAATCAATGATTAACACTGATTAATATGTCAATGGTAAGTTTTCTAATTTTGATGAATGTAGGGTGATTTGACCTTCTTAGAGTGTATGTATGCATATTTTGTCTGAAGGATCATATGAGCTGTTTTAAATGTAAAAATTCTTCAATGATGACAAGGCACATTAATAACTATACTTCTGAAAAAACATATAGGAAAATAAGAAACAACTGCATTAGGTAATATCTGTTCATTAATAGAAAAGCTACCTTGTCTTTTTATTTTATTTTTTATTTTTATTTTATTTTTAAAGTTATTTTTAATTGAGGGGCCAGAGTGATTATATAGTGAGTTGGGTGCTTGACTTGCACACAGATGACCCAGCTTTACTTTCTGACACCACATATGGTCCCTTGAGCCTTGTCAGGGGTGATCCCTGAGCACAGAGCCAGGAGTAAGCCCTGAGTACCACTGGGTGTGGCCCAAAACATCAAAACTAAATTATTTTTAATAAAAAAATTTTCCCTTTTCCGTTTTTTTGTTGTGGTTATGGCTGCAGCTTGTACACATTTGTTTGTGGTGCCTCAGAGATCACACAATTAGTAGAACGTTTCCACACTCACACCTCATAGAGAAGAGAATGCCAAGGGAGCAGTGGAGGTGGTGGTAGGTGGGTGGGAATGAGCAGGTGGGCTGGTGATCACATGAGGGCATTGAGCAAAGGGTGTCGGACATATTTGTCATTTAGAAATGAGGCGACTATGCACATTCAAAACCAAAAGAATTAACACCATTGTAAACGTATAGGGCTGGAGCGATAGCACAGAGGTTGGATGTTCGCCTTTCATGCGGCCGACCTGTGTTTGATTCCTCTGCCCCTCTCAGAGAGCCCGGCAAACTACCGAGAGGATGGAGCCCACACGGCAGAGCCTGGCAAGCTACCCATGCGTATTGGATATGCCAAAAACAGTAACAATAAGTCTCTCAATGAGAGACTTATTGGTGCCCACTCAAACAAATTGATGAGCAACGGGATGACATTGACAATAAACATATAACCCAAACTATAATAAATCTTTATTCATTTATTAGTTTTTGCATCATTCTCAAAATCAGGAGGTGTGCTTCTGGCTATGCTTAGGGCTTACTCGTGGTTGGACTCAAGGGATTATACAGGATGCCAGGGATCAAACCTGGGGCAGCCATGTGCAAGGCAAACACCCTACCCATTATACTATGTCTCTGGCTCCTAGTGCGTCATTTTTAAAAAATATGAGTTTGCTAAGAGGGTGGGATGGGCAGAGAGGGAACCTGGGGTCATTGACGGAAGGACACTGCCACTGGTAATGGTTTTGTGGTAAGAATAATGAACGTGTGATGCTGCTCTGTTTACAATAACCACAATATGGAAAAAACCAGAGTGCCTGAAAACAGATGATTGGCTAAAGAAACTCTGGTATATCTACACAATGGAATACTACGTAGCTGTCAGAAAACATGGAGTCATGAAATTTGCATATAAGTGGATCAACATGGAAAGTATCATGCTGAGTGAAATGAGTCAGAAAGAAAGAGACAGACATAGAAAGATTGCACTCATATGTGGGATATAAAGTAGCTGAGAGGTACAAGCTTACAAGGTTGCGATTTCTGGCAGATATTTCTCTGGATTTAGTTACTAAAATACAGAAATCCAAAACTGTGTGGCTGCTAGTGAGGCCTCCTGACCTCATATCTCTTCATTCTCAAAAATGAAAACAAATTATCAAATGCTTTCTTTTCAGCAGGTCGACTTTAGGGGGGAGAAACTCCAAATCAATAATAGTGATTTTTTTGTTGAAATACTGAATGTAATCTAAGTAAAGTTAAAAGTGAAATTTACCAGTTAGACATGCAGGGTGGGGGGCTGGGGAGGTGGGGGGAAGGGGGGAGGTATACTGTGATTCTTGGTATTGGAATATGTGCACTGGTGAAGGGATGGGTGTTTGAGCATTGTATAACTGAGACTTAAACCTGAAAGCTTTGTAACTTTCCACATGGTGATTCAATGAAAGAATAAAATTAAAAAAATAAATTAAAAAAAGAATAATGAACGTGTGAAACATTTAATAAAAACTTTGTAAAAAATCTCAGTGCTTACATAAAGTAAATCTGCTTACAGATATTACCCCCCCCAAAAGTGAAGTCTTAAATTTTAGATTTGGTGAGAAATAAGAAAAATCTATAAAAAGATTTTAAAAAATGTTTGTACACTAGTAAAATAATGGATTTAAAGATCTATATCTACTCTTGAAATGTTCCATCACTATGAAGATTTTTTATCTAAAACATTCAGTCTGATAAGTGATCAGGTTGGCAGCATACTACCCATAACAGTGAGAGCAGAAAAAACAGAAGGAACAGCAACATATTAAAAGCCACTGTGTAGATACAGTTGACGGGCAAGATGCTGACAATTCTACAGTACAACGTGACCCAGTTTTTTCTTCACCTCCTGATTTGCAAGGTGAGTAAAGTGTGTGTGTGTGGTAGACACTGTTTAATGTACTCATTCCTTTGGGTCCTTCTTATGTGCTCAGTTTGCCCCTCAATGGTCAGTTCTCCATGCTGAAAAGTTATCCCTCTTTGAGTTGTGGATGGTTGGAAGTGGCAAACAAAGCCCCCAGAAGAGTCTTCAAATAAATAAATAAATAAACTTGTGCTTCCAATTTCTTAGTCTCTTTCTGGAGAAACTCAAGTAAGGCAGAGGAGAACTCTAGATTAAAAGAGAGCTGTCAATCAATTGGTGGAGGGACATGGAGACTGGTGATGGGATTGGTGTTGGAACATTGTACGCCTGAAACTCAATTATGACTAATTTTGTAAATCATGGTGCCTCAATAACAATTTAAAAAATAAATAATTTAAGAGAGGGGCTAGAGTGATAGTACAGCAGGTAGGGCACTTGCCTTGCACTGACCCAGGTTCAATCCCTGGCTCCCCTGAACATCACCAGTAGTGATTTCTGAGCACAAAACCAGGAGTAACCCCTGAGTATACCTGGATACAGTTCAAAAACAAAACCAAAACAAACAAAAAAGAATTCAAGAGAGAGAAGGAGAAACTTGGCAAGTAATTGTATAATATGGACCTACTTTGAATCCTGAATCAAACACATTATTTAAAAATTTCATAAGGTTGATATTTAGAAAGCATTTGAAGATATTTAAGAATTATTGTCATTCTTAGATGACATAATATCATGTAGCTTGTGCTTATAAACAAGAGTAAATAATGCATATTTACATATTAAGTGTTATGACACCTGGGATTGGATTTCAATAAAATAGGACATGATATATAGTTGTTTGGGGGAACAGTACAAGACTGGAAATTAATTGGTAGTTTTTTTGTTTTTTTTTTTTGCTTTTTGGGTCACACCCAGCGATGCACAGGGGTTACTCCTGGCTCTGCACTCAGGAATTACCCCTGGTGGTGCTCAGGGGACCATATGGGGTGCTGGGAATCGAATCCGGGTCAGCCGCATGCAAGGCAAATGCCCTCCCTGCTATGCTATTGCTCCAGCCCCAATTGGTAGTTATTAAACTGCACAATAAGTATTTGGTATTTGTCATACTATTCTGTCTACTTTGTACATATTAGAGATTTTCCTTAATTAGATACCCTAAAATGAAGTTGGAAGGTCTGGAGGTTGTTCAAACTGTGTTCTTTTGTGTGTGTTTGGTTTGGGGCCAAATTGAATAATGCTTGGGGGCTACTCCCGGCTTTGTGCTGGGGTTGTCCTACCAGATCAAATCTAGAGCTCTTACATTCAAAGTGTGAGCTCCCTTTGAGCCATCTTCACAGTTACAAATTGTGTTTTAAATGCCTAATAGTGTACAGAGTAGGGAAAAAGGGACTCAAAACATTATTATTGAATAAGCATATTGTGTCTTGTACTTATATTGGTAATACAACGACAAACTATACAGGGCTGGAGCAATAGCACAGCGTGTAGGGCATTTGCCTTGCAAGAAGACAACCTGGTTTTGATTCCTCCACCCCTCTTGGAGAGCCGGCAAGCTACAGAGAGTATCTCGCACACAAGGCAGATCCTGCTGGCAAGCTCCCCGTGGCGTATTCAATATGCCAAAAACAGTAACAAAAACTCTTGCAATGGAGGCATTACTGGTGCCTGCTCAAGCAAATCAATGAGCAACAGGATGACAGTGATACAGTGATACAGTGATATCAGATATCTTACCAATAATTTAACACAGATGAGGAGACAAAGCTTTCATCATTAATTAGCAGGTTAGTTAAAATTTTTCTTACTAGCTCTACTGCAAATGGAAACATTTCCTCATCTCTTGATTCTTTATCTTCTATAGCTTAGGTTCACTTTTGAGTTGTGTCTATTTTGTTTACATGAATAGTAATCTTTGGGGCTCAAATGCTGGAATTTTGGAATTTTTGATGATTCAATGGGTCGAAAGATGGGACAAGATACTGAAAATAAAATCTAGAAAAATCTAAGATTGCTAGTGTTAATTCATCTAAAGAACATATGTTTCTGAAATATGCAATGTGACTGCTTTCATCAGGAGAAAAATTACACAGTTGATAAAATTAAAATTTTATTGGAAAAATGTTAAATTAAGAAAATAGTTGGGGGGACGGCGAATGGTATAGATATAATAAAGTCTCAGAAACCTGTAAATAGAAACTTGCTAGCAATTCCTAAAGAATTCCTATTGTAAAAAATAATTTAGGTATATCTCTAGCTCAGTCTGTGAGAGAGGGAAAGAAAGAAAGAAAGAAAGAAAGAAAGAAAGAAAGAAAGAAAGAAAGAAAGAAAGAAAGAAAGAAAGAAAGAGGGAGAGAAAAAAGAGAGAAAAAAGAGAGAAAAAAGAGAGAAAGAAAGAGAGAAAGAAAGAAAAAGAAAGAGAAAGAGAGAGAGAAAGAGAGAGAAAGAAAGAAAGAGAGAAAGAAAGAAAGAAAGAAAGAAAGAAAGAAAGAAAGAAAGAAAGAAAGAAAGAAAGAAAGAGGGAGAGAAAAAAGAGAGAAAAAAGAGAGAAAGAAAGAGAGAAAGAAAGAGAAAGAGAAAGAGAGAGAGAAAGAGAGAGAGAGAAAGAAAGAAAGAAAGAAAGAAAGAAAGAAAGAAAGAAAGAAAGAAAGAAAGAAAGAAAGAAAGAAAGAGGGAGAGAAAAAAGAGAGAAAGAAAGAGAGAAAGAAAGAGAGAAAGAAAGAGAGAAAGAAAGAAAGAGAAAGAAAGAGAAAGAGAGAGAGAAAGAGAGAGAAAGAAAGAGAGAAAGAAAGGAAGAAAGAAAGAAAGAGAAAGAAAGAAAGGAAGAAAGGAAGGAAGGAAGAAAGAAAGAAAGAAAGAAAGAAAGAAAGAAAGGAAGAAAGAAAGAAAGAAAGGAAGGAAGAAACTCACTTTAAATCACTTTACAGGATTTAACATTACTACTAAGATTTTTTTTTTCCTAATAATATACTGGCTCTTGTTTTTAAATTGCCAAGTGGAAAATACAAATTTTATTTGCTTATAAGAGATGATTCAAAAGACTAACTAGGAGCTACTAAAACATGCACTGCAATATTTTTGGGTGTCTTTCAAGTAGGAAAAGTTTTAACTGCAAAGATTAAAAAGTTAAATATTCTATATTTTTTCAAAAGTGCCTATTTTTTCATCAACCTGGTTAAAAAGTTGGCACAGAAGTCACTAAGTAGCATCATAAACAATTAACTTTTTTGTCGTATTCATTCCTAAGATTAGTCCATGTACTCAGTGTTTTATATTTTTCCTTCTCCAGGTATAGCTCATTATGGAGCTGTATTTAATAAAATCTTCCAAATAGTCTCTTGTCCTTTATGGTAAATGGGAATAACTACCTGTTAAATGTAAAAACTAAAACCAGGCCTGGGCTCCGGCCGAGATTCGACACGGGTGGCCATGCCTTTGCACAGCCGCGTGGATGAGGAACGAGCAGGAGCCAGAGCCAGCTATATGACTTGAGGTTCCAGCGAGTGCTTGCAACCATGTATGCAGACTGTGAACTAAGCTTTTGCCCCACGCCGGCTAACGGAGGAAATATCCTTCTTCCTCGGTCTCTCTTCCCTCCCGGAGGAGGCGTGGTGTCTGACATTTTATGGGTCCTTTGAGCAGGTATGAACTTTGTGGCGCGGAAAAAAAAAATGTGCTTTGAACTTGAAACAGCGGGACACCTGGGCAGTCTCAGGCCGGGGCTGGAGCTCGGGCTCTGGCCGAGATTCAACCCGGCTGGCCATGCCTTTGCACAGCCGCATGGATGCGGAACGAGCAGGAGCCAGAGCCAGCTATATGACTTGGGGTTCCAGCGAGTGCTTGCAACCATGTATCCAGACTGTGAACTAAGCTTTTGCTCCATGCTGCTCCAGGAAGGGAAATGATTCAATTTCCAACTTAAATCTCCCTGGACTTAATTACTAAAATACAGAAATTGTATCTCTTCATTCTTTTTATCTTTTTATCTCTTCATTCTCATCAGTGGAAAACTAATTATCAAATATTTCCTTGTCAATAGAGCTGTATTCTTGGGGGATAAATTCCAATAAAAATAGTGAGTCTGTGTTGATACTCCAACAACAATAGTGAGTTTTGTGTTGAAATATGGAATGTAATCAAGGTAAAGAGAAAAGGAAGTGAAATTTATCAGTTACACGGGGGGGGGGGTTGGGGGGTGAGGGGTCGCGCGGTTTACAATTTCTGTATTATAGTAATTAAGTCCGAGAAGATTTAAGTTTGAAAATGAATCATTTCCCTTCCTGGAACAGCATGTAGCCAAAGTTAGTTCACAGTCTCCATACACGGGTGCAAGCACTTGCTGGAACCCCAATTCCTAAAGCTGTCTCTGGTTCCCGCTCGTTCCACATCCACCGGCTCTGCAGAGACATGGGCACCCGGGCCGAAAACCTGGCCAGCCGGAGCCAAGCACCGGCCCCGGCTGGGGCTGGCCCTGTATCCCGCGGCTGTTTCAAGTTCAAAGCACACATTTTTTTTTTATTTTCGCGCCACAAGTTCATACCTTCTCAACGGACCCACAAAATGTTGGACACCACGCCTTCTCCCGGAGGGGAGAGAGACCAAGAAGGAAGGTTATTTCCTCCGTTAGCCAGCGTGGGGCAAAAGCTTAGTTCACAGTCTCCATACATGGGTGCAAGCACTTGCTGGAACCCCAATTCCTAAAGCTGTCTCTGGTTCCCGCTCGTTCCACATCCACCGGCTCTGCAGAGGCATGGGCACCCGGCCGAAAACCCGGCCGGCCAGAGCCGAGCTGCCGGCCCCGGCTGCCAGAAGTCAGTCTTAAGCACCAAAAAGTGAGGGCCGTCCTCCCCCCATCAAATAATAAATAAATAAATAAATAAAATAAAAAATAAAAAGTTAAACCAACTGAATTAAAATTGATATAACGATGTGCCCATCTTTGGTGGTGGTAGTAATTTTGTATATTAATGCTACAAACTTTAACTCTACTATAACTTCCTAAATAATAATGAAATAATTTGCCCAGGTATTTTATTCTTATATTAACAATGATAAGATAATCTTTGTTTTCTAAGATATTACAAGGACTAAAATTTCTAGTTCCATCATCCATTAAACTCACACAAATTCAGTCTCTGAACTTGGTTATTTGACTTCTAATTATCAAAGCTTAGTATGTTTACTTTTTCTTGGAATCCAAAGTTATTTAATGAACAAAATTTATTTCAAGCAATGATAGGGTTAAAATCTTTGTTAACAAAAAGCTAAAAACAGTTAGTATAGGCTCTAAATAAGTAAATCTAATTTCCCTAACATATTAAGGAACATTTGGGTTTCCCCAAAGTACTTTGAATTGGCTCAACACCAAGATTGGTTTTATGCTTCCTTTCATTTCAGCGTATGATTAACTATCTAAGACTGTGGTTAACTTCATCGCAAATAAGAATTTATCTTCAGAACCTCAGTTTTGTGTTTATACAAACTTGTACAGACTCTACATGTCCCCTTTCTTCTGCTTTTCTGCTGCACAGCTGCTGGAACTTTTCTAAGGTTTCCTTGGAATATTTTGTAGGAGTATGAAAATTAATGCAGCAAGAGAGATATGAGGGCAAAAGTCCTCCCCACACCTGCTATTTAAAAGTGTGCTTGAATTCCATGTACTTGAGAAAAATTTATCTCTCTGCCTTCTTCCCTTTGTTATTACCATGACCAGGGGTTGCATACACACCTGGTTGTGATGCTCCCACATTTTTAGCTATGGTACTGGCACTGGTACTCTTAACTGAGTTCTAGTTGTGATTAAGTGGCAGAGAGGAAATGATCCACTGTCCATCAAGGTATTGACAAGGCCAGCTTTGAATACAGACACCTGGTCATGTAAGTCAAGGAAATTACCACAATCAGGTGAGGATGAGGCTCTGAAAGAAGCTGTTGAGATAAACACTTTCCAACTCACTTTTCTTCCTAAGGTCAGACTGAGCTGGAGCTTGTTTAATAATAGAAATTAACATTCAAACCTGTCTGAAAAGCAAAAAAGCTTAGGTTGAAAAATCCCAGTATTATGCAGCTGTTAGAAAAATGAAGTTATGAAGTTTGCATATAGGTGGATCAACATGGAAAGTATCATCTTAAGTGAAATGAGTCAGAAAGAGAGGAACAGACATAGAATGATTGCACTCATTTGTGGAATATAAAGTAACAGAATGGGAGACTAACACCCAAGAACATTAGAGATAAGTACCAGGAGGATTACTCCACAGCTTAGAAGCAGGCCTCACATGCTAGGTGAAGAAGCAGCTCTGATAGAGAAGGGACCACCAAGCAAAGGGTGCTAGATGGGCCCACTAGGGATGGGAGATACAGGCTGAAAATAGACTATAGACTGAACATGATGCCTACTTAATACCTCTGTAACAAACCACAACACCCCAAAGGAGAGAGAGAGCAAAAGGGCATGCCCTGCCACAGAGGCGGAGTGGGGTGAAGGGAACAGGGTAGGGGTGGTGGGAGGGATGCTGGGACCATTGGTGGTGGAAAATGGGGACTGGTGGAGAGATGGTACTTAATCATTGTATGACTGAAATGCAAGCATGAAAATTTGTAAGTCTGTAACTTTATCTCATGGTGATTCACTAATAAATTTTTTAAAAATAAATAAAAATATTGATTTTTTTTAAAAAAAGAAAAATCTCAGTATTATTTTCACACAACATTCTTTTTCCAAATCTAGGATCATCTCTTTTCTATGTTCTCTAGAATAGAATATGTGTGTGTGTATGCTTGGGTGGTAATATATTTGTCCCAGTTCTCAGTGTTTTGTTTTTCCTCCTTTTGGTGTGACAGGGATCAGGCTCAGGTCTCATACGTGCCAAGGCCAGTGTTTTAACACTGACCACATACTTGACCCATTTTGTTTTATTTTTCATTGCCACACTGTGAACTATCTCTTTTTCCTTTGCAAAGAAACCCAGAAAAATGCACTCCTGTCCCAAGCCAAGCCAGAGTTAAAAACTTTAAAAGTGAGTAGATGGTTCTATTAGGAAGGGGAGGAGAAGATCAGGTTAAAGTGTAAGTAGGCCACATATCGGTGATTCCAGACACTGAGGCAACCTCCCCATGCTCCCTCTTTCCCTCCCACATTGTGGTGTGCTCTGATTGTCAGGAGAGAGAAGACAGGGGATGGGACTGCTCTGACTTTTTTTTTAATTTATTATTATTTTTTTTGCTTTTTGGGTCATACCCAGAGATGCACAGAGGTTACTCCTGGCTCTGCACTCAGGAATCACCCCTAGTGGTGCTCAGGTGACCATATGGGATGCTGGGAGTTGAACCCCGGTTGGCCGCATGCAAGGCAAACACCCTACTTGCTGTGCTATTGCTCTAGCCCCTGCCCCGGCTTTTTAATGATCTTCATTTCTTCTTCTTCTTTTTTTTTTTAATTGAATCACTGGGCTCTAGCTTCCCTCCCTGCCCTGAGCAGAGCTCCCGTGGCCGAAGACCTCCGGAACCTAGCCACAGCCATGCTCAAGGCCCCTCTCCACACATTCGGATGAGCCTCACACATGAAGGTACTGGCAGAGGAACCCAGGTGTGTGGGACCCAGGGCTGAGACCTCCAAGCCTGCTTGGATCAGGACTGGGCCTTTTCCAACCACATTTCCCATTTTTCAGTAGCTAGACAGTCACACCCAGGATAATCCCACCAATGGCCAACATCCAGAAACTTAAAACAAAGCTCCCAGAACACATCTTATAGCCTAGTTCTCCCTCTGGGAGAACCTGGCAAACTACCGAGAGTTTCCTGCCCAAATGGGAGAGCCTTGCAAACTCCCCATGGTATATTCATATGCCAACACCAGTAACAATGCTGAGTCTCATTCCCCTGACCCTGAAAGAGCCTCCAATGCGGCATTGTTGGGAAGAACGAGTAAAGGGAGGCTTCTAAAATCTCAGGGCTAGGACGAATGGAGACGTTACTGAGACCACTCGAGAAATTCGACAATCAATGGGTTGATGATGATGATGATGATGATGATTGAATCACTATGAGATAGTTTCAAGCTTTCATGTTTGGGTTACAATTCCACAATGATCAAACATTTATTCTTTTTCTGAGAGCTAACTCAGTACGGGTCTAGACAAGGATCATTTGTATGTGAGAATGAGAACCAAACAGAAAGTAGTTCAAATCATTGTGCACAGGTGGGTAGCTGAAGGGTAGGAAGTTACTGGAAGTATGTGAGGAAATGCCTGGAACCCATTTTCAAGTGGTGCTTTGGGGCTTCTTGGAAACTCTCCCTCACATAATCTTGCTTCAGGTTACAGAAGTTCCCTTCTATTTTCTAGGACAACAGCAGTGAGGCATACCTGGGTGTGGCTGTTTGTAATATCGACATGTTGCTGAAGTTCATTTTTTTAAAAATTGCTGCTCCTTTTAGCCTTGGGATTACAAGTTGTTTCAAAAGATGAGGGAAAATGTGGGCGATGTAGGTGATCACACTCATTTGAATGTAATTATTGAGTCTGTGATGTCTAACTTTTCCCAGGTCAGTGCAGGGACTGAGGTGCTAAATGCAGCTAGATAATTAAGTAGGTAATGATGAGGTGGCAGAATTCTCAAAAGCTTGGAAGTCATTGCTTTTAGGGGATGTAAAAAAATTAATTCCCCCATGAGGTATGTGGCTCTTAGCCAATATGCCTTATAATTTGTTGCCCTCTCCCTACCTCTATTCTCCCCCCCCCTTTTTTTTTTAATAACATACTGGTTTAACTAGGGCAGTATGGCATGTAAAGTATATCTGCTTACCTATTGAACACTCATATTTCTTTCTGAGCTACTTGGAAGCTCATAGGACTGAGATGTGCTGTTCTGGTTCTTAATCTTTGAAAATATTAAAGTCTCCATCTTGAGCCAATATTTGACCAGAGGCCAGAGTCCAAAATCAAGAGACTTTGATGTAAACCAGTGAGCGTAAATTGCTAGATAAAGGGCGTTGAATACAAACATAACCAGAGGGAGAGCCAAAGATTAAGGAACTGGAAGCCAAGTCTAATTTAAAAGAAATAACACACCTAAAATAATGATTCAAGGGCACTGAGAATGGAAAGAACTTCCATTATTTCTTCTATCTTGTCAATGACAAGTTGGTGGCCTTTATTGCCATCTGATCTACCTCTGTTATCCACTCTACTGTCACCATTTCCAGGTGGATTTTGCTGAGTCATGGGCACTTCCAGTGTATATTCAGGATGACATGGAAAAATACTAGTATGATAAATGGTGTTGACATCAATAGGCCGAGTTGCTTTAGTTAGATTAGATTTGAAAACTACTCAGGGACACAGAGATACAGAAGCACTTTCCCTCTTAGCTAGAAGAGGATGGTGGAACAGGACGAAGCCTTACTAATGTTCAGTATTCTCCCAGCTTTCATACCCAGAGCTTTTCTTTATTTTAAATATAGAAGTTTTTCTTTGTTTCGTTTTGGGCCATGCCTGGCTATTCTCAGAACTTATTCCTAGCTCTAAGCTTGGAGATCATGCCAGGTAGTGCTAAAGGACTGTACTGGTGCTGGGGATTCAAACCAGGCCCAACTATATGCAAGACAAGCACCTTAAACCCTGTACCATCTCTCCAGTCCCAGAACCTTTGATTTTTATGGTAATTTTTTAAAAATAATATTTCAAGACCCTGAATGAACAGTTTGAGGCTCTTCATGTTCCTGGAGTGAGCAGATGCCATTGGGCTATACTAACACACAACAGGGACAAATGGAGACGTTACTGGTGCCCACTCAAGCAAATCGATGAGCAATGAGATGACACGTGATATGTGATTTCTTATGCATCTGTGAATGACCACAGAAAATGAGGTGAGGCTGAGGAAAATAACACTTCAACCACCCTGGAAAAGTCCCTAAAGATCGTTAGTGCCACAACTACTTGGTTTATTGAGGGGTGTAAAGTACAGTATTCCTCTTCATCTAAAATTGGTAGGGAAATCTAAATATGAAATTCACATGATATTAACTCATAAGGAATCAGGGTTTAATGGGGAATCTGAATATGTACTTAATCCTTTGTGAGACAAATGCATCAATAAAGAGAGTGAAAATATTAGAACTCTTCTTGTTTTTCATTGAATCACTGTGTAATACAGTTACAAAGCTTTCATGTTTGAGTTTCAGTCATACAATGATCAAACATCTATCCCTCCACCAGTGCACATTTTCCACTACCAATGACCCTAGTATCCCCCCGCCCCCATCACACCCCTCCCCCTGCCTCTATAGCAGACAATTTCCCCAATACTCTCTCTCTCTCTCTCTCTCTCTCTCTCTCTCTCTCTCTCTCTCTCGCTCTCTCGCTCTCCCTTTGGGCATTATGGTTTGCAATACAGATACTGAAAAGCCATCATGTTTGGTCCTCTATCTACTTTCAGCACACATCTCTAATCTTGAGCAATCCATCCAACCATCATTAACTTAGTGATCCCTTCTCTATCCCAGCTGCCTTCTCCCCCAGTTCATGATGCAGGCTTCTAATCATGGAGCAATCTTCCTGGCCGTTGTCTCTACTGTCCTTGGGTGTTAGTCTCATAATGTTATTTTACATTCCACAGATGAGAGTGCAGCTCTTCTATGTCTCTCCCTCTCTTTCTGACTCATTTCACTTAGCATTATCCTCTCCATGACCACTCACTTATAAGCAAATTTCATGGCATCATCTTTCCTAACAACTGCATAGTATTTGATTGTGTAGATGTAACAAAGTTTCTTTAACCAGTCCTCTGTTCTCTGGCACTGGGGTTGTTTCCAGGTTCTGGCTATTGCGAACAGTGATGCAATGAACATACAGGTGCGGATGTCATTTCTACTGTGCTTTTTTGCACCCTTGGGATACATTCCCAGATATTAGGACTCATCTTGGTCTCCACATATTGACCCCTTTCAGATTTTGATAAGAGGTTTCTGCATCTTAGTTTCAGCATATGAGAATGGGAATGGTAATAATGACCTCAAATTAGTCACAGAGCTATTGTTAAGGTTAGATACAGTCCTATCTGTGAGGTTACTGTAGTAAGCAAAGGCACTGTTTTTTAGAATCCCCTAAAAACTTCACATAACAGGAAAAAAAAACACTGGTTTTTTTTTTTGCTGAATGCAATGTTTCTGGAAGGCTCTTTACCAGCACTTTGGTATGGGCTCATCTCCAGCTCCAACTCCTTTATAAGAGACCTGAATCTAAAGATAAAAAATGATCTTATGCCTATTATGAAATTTTCCAGTATCTGCCAACCTATTGTTTTGATTCCTAGAGGGCCATTGATGATTATCCATTCCCCATTTCTCCTGGGGGCAGACAGCTGACAGGCAGTCACAAACAGGATAGCATGTGTTGGCCCCAAATATTCTGTGTTAGGCCTCATATTGATATTGCTGGAAATACAGCACCTCTTCTTCTTGATTTCTATCAAACTTTTTTCTATAGCCCTGACTTTTGGAATCAGTTTATTGAAAAACTTGACAGACAGAAATCAGTAGTAGAGAGAGCAGAAGAAATGAGCGGCAGTGGGTCCAGAGAGGGTAAGGCAGTTGACTTGCATGTAGCCCCCTCCAGCTCAAATTCCTGGCACCATGTATGATCACTCTAGTAATACTAGAATGATCCCTGAGCACAGGATTAAGCTTTGAGCACCATAGAAAGTAGCCCAGTGTCACCACTCCTCCTCCACCCTTAAACCCTCCCCCCATCCCAACAATCACTGTCACTATCACTGTCATCCCGTTGCTTGTCGATTTGCTCGAGCGGGCACCAGTAACGTCTCTTCATTGTGAGACTTGTTGTTACTGTTTTTGGCATATTGAATATGCCATGGGTAGCTTGCCAGGCTCTGCTGTGCGGGCAAGATACTCTCGGTAGCTTGCTGGGCTGTCCGAGAGGGGTGAAGGAATCGAACCCTGGTCGGTGTGTGCAAGGCAAACACCCTATCACTCCAGCCCATCCCAACAATAACAACAGCAAAAGTGAAAGAAAATAAAGAGCAAATTAGCCATGATCATAATCGTGGCTAATTTGGCCACCCATGAAAGAATGGCTTTGTCTAAGAAGGACAGCAATTGTGCTGAATAAATATACTCTTTTTTGGAGGGAAAAGGCACACACGGCAGTGCTCAGGGCTTATTCCTGGCTTTATGTTCAGGGATGTCTCCTGCTGGTGCTCGGGGCACCATATGGGGTGTCCAAGATCAAATCTCGGTTGACCGTGTGCAAGGCAAACACCCTACCAGTTGTACTATCTCTCTGGACCCAGTATAACTGACTCTTAGTATCCATCTCTTTGTTAGTATTTTGGGTAAATAATTAATTTTTTTTCTGCCATACTTACTTTTTCAGGGCTTACTTCTTGCCGTGAGTTCAGGGATCACTAAGGGTCACTCCTGGCAGTGTTCTGGGGACCCAGATCAGCTGTGTGAGGGCAAGTGCCCCACTCACTGTATTATTGCTCTGGCCTCCTTTTAATGTTTTGATTTTTGGCTCACACCTGGCAGGACTCAGGACCTATTCCTGGCTCTGAGCTCAGGGATCACTTATGGAGAAACTTAAGGATCACACATAGTACTGGGGATTGAACCCTGCTTGTTCAAGGCAAGCACCCTACCCACTGTACTATCTTTTTATCTCCTCATTCTCATCAGTGGAAAACTTATTATCAAATATTTCCTTGTCAATAGCGCCGTATTCTTGGGGGATAAATTCCAACAAAAATAGTGAGTCTGTTTTGAAACTCCAACAACAATAGTGAGTTTTGTGTTGAAATATGGAATGTAATCAAGGTAAAGAGAAAAGGAAGTGAAATTATCAGTCACGCACGGGGTGGGGGGTTTGGGGGGTGAGGGGTGGGATGTATACTGTTTTGTTTTTGTTTTTGTTTTTGTTTTGTTTTTGTTTTTATTGGTGGTGGAATATGGGCACTGGTGAAGGGATGGGTGTTTGAGCATTGTATAACTGAGATATAGACCTGAGAACTTTGTAACTTTCCACTTGGTGATTCAATAAAATAAATTAAAAAAAAAGAAAATGGGTCCTGTTATTTATAATGAGCAATACAAAATAAATTATTTAGACCTTCTTTGGGGGCAGGTTTTGGGGGTCTGGACGGAAACATTTGAAATGTGGTGGTGGGAAGGTGCAATGGTAGTGGGATTGGTGTTGGAATATTAAATGTAATAAATTATTGTGAACAACTTTATAAATATAGTAGCAGTAGCACAGCACAGTCGTCACATTGTTCATTGATTTGCTTGAACGGGCACAGTAACGTCTCCGTTGTGAGACTTCATGTTACTGTTTTTGGCATATCAAATACGCCACAGGTAGCTTGCCAGGCTCTGCCGTGCGGGCGAGATACTCTTGGTAGCTTGCCGGGCTCTCTGAGAGGGAAGGGGGAATCCAACCCGAGTCAGCCACGTGCAAGACAAACACCCTACCCGCTGTGCTATCGCTCCAGCCGCTAAGAAGAGAACTTTTTAAGCCCCAACTTTAGGTAATGCTAGTATCTGTCTTTCTGTCTTTTCTAAATAGTCCTGACTTTTGGCATTTTTTCCCCTTACTAGTCTTTTCAGTTATCTAACTGAATTGTTTGTACAAATAGGCACTTTTGCCAAGCTTTTGCCACAAAGTTTACAGGCTTGTTAAAGAAATGGTAATGCTGAGAGATTCATTGCAAGTTATTACTTGTAATCTGTGTGTAGGGTGTTTGGTGTCTTGTGGTATTTGTTTATTTCTAATTCCTTATGTAGCAATATATATAAGCGGTTGGCACACTTTTTCATGTTAAGAGATAGATGGTAAATTATTTAGGCTTTCTGACAACAACACTCAGCTTTTTCTTTGTAGTGAGAAATAGCAATAGACAATAAAAAATGTATGTGTGTTTGTGTGCTGGTAAAATTTTATTCACAAAGCAGTCATCAAATGGATTTACCTCATGGACGGTAGTGACGATATATGACAATAAAGAGACAAACAATTGCATATCATAATCTCCATGAGCAATTTCTTTTTGTTTTTAATGTTCCTTTCCTAAAGAAAGGGGGAATAGGAGGGCCATGGCAAAATGAGTTACGTTTAGCTTACATTTGTAATTTTGGAGCTAAAAGTCTTACACCAAACTTCTTGTCTGTTTTTGACATATGAAAGGGGTTATAATGTGAAGCTGGAGCAATAGTGCAGTGGATAGAGTGTTTGCCGTCCAAGCAGCTGATCAGGGTTCAATCCCCAGCATTCCATATGGTCCTGAACACTGGGAGTAATTCCCGAGTGCAAAGCCAGGAGTGACCTCTCAGTGTTGCTGGGTGTGCCCCTCCACTCCCCTGAAAAGAAGGGGCTAGAATGTGTGATTTTTAGCTTTGTTTAAAATGCTGCTCCCATTTGCTATTTTCTCCTATCATGGGGAGAAGGGTTTTCTTCTTTTTTCTTCTTTTCACATAAAGACCTTCTATTAAGGGCTGATTAACATCTTGAACTGGGGATGTGATTTTGCAATAAAGTTCATGCCTAGCATGTGTGAGGCCTTGGTTTCTATCCTCAGCTACACACACACACACACACACACACACACACACACACAAAGACACGTAGTGGGAGTGGGGAGAGAGAGAGGAGAAGAGAGGAGAGAGAAGAGAAGAGAGAAGAGAAAGACAGAGAGAAGAGAGAAGAGAGCTGAATAACTGCTCTTAGATAGCCTCTATTCTTTCTCATCCCACTTGTATGGCAACTAAACTTCAATGGCCAACTAAACAGTTTTTATCATTTTGGTTTTCTTAAGTTGAGTTAGTCATATAATGAGTTAGTAAATTTAAAGAAAAGCTAAAAATATTATTTCTTCTAAAATGTTTAAAGATACCAAAACGGCACTGAAGCAAAATCTAGGATGGAGTTATTTCAACCAAAACCAAGTCCAAAGGTTATACATGTTTGCCCTCCTTACCTAAGAAAAGAAGATTCTCAGGCCAATGAGCAGATCTTGATTAACTCTAGTTTCTTTTTTCATAGTTAGCAAACTTGCTGCTATTATTTGTTGAAATGTGTCTTCCCAAGATGTATATTGAAATCCTAACTTCCAGTAACTACAATTGTCACATGATTTGGAAATGAGGTCTCTGCATGTACTATCATCTGAAGCTAAGGTCAATACAACCAGCCCTAATGTAACATGAATTGTGAATTTATAAGAAGAGAGCAATTCCGAGAGCAGTTCAGACAGAGACCCCTAACACAGAAATGCCTGTGAGAACAGAGATGCAGGAAGGAGACCCCACATGATGGGAGCAGAGATGGAAGGATTAACATGTTAATTACAACATGGATGGCTGGTGACATTCAGTAGCACACAGACTCTCCGTCAGAGACCCCCTCAAGGAACTCCCCTCTGTGGCACCTTGATTCATACTTGGAGACCCTAGAACTGTGAAGACAGTGCATTTCTATTGTTTTATGATGCCTAACTTGTGGGACTATGTTATGGCAGTCCCCCCATTGCCACCCCCCCCCCGAAAAAAAAAACAATGACATTTTATGGGACTGACATCAAAGGCTGATATTAAAAGACTCAGGGTCAGAGAGAACGTTCAATGAGCTGAGCACATACTTTAAATGCTAGAGTTTTGGGTTTGATCTTTGGCATCATATGGTCCTTTGAGCCCTGAGACACCTGAGCACAGAGGCAAGGGGTGTCCCAGAGACCCACTGGGTGTGCTTCCCAAAGGAAAAGAAAATTAAATAATGACTCAAATGCTTTTGCTCACATAAATAGCCTTTCCCCTATTGTTTAGAATCCTCAATAATGAAACAAATTTACTGATCCTGGCAGCATATGCTGAAGTTCCTTTCCTTTATTTTTGGCCTTATTAAGGTTCTAAATTTATTTTTAAGGTGAGATAAGATTTCACCTTAAAAGAGATAAGATTATTGATTAACAATATTTGGAGGCGTCAAGTGCACTTTCAAAAAAATGTATAGAGCGAGGCAGATAAAAGGCCTTAGTAGCGTCACAAAAAAGAATTTTTAAATATACAATGCAGAATTGACTCATTTATTAGAATCACCATGCTGTACATTATTTTACGTGAGTTATTTATTTTATACCTAGAAGTCTATACGTTTTTGTTGTTTTGAGACCATATCCAGCAATACTCTGGGCTTACTCCTGGTTCTGTGCTCAGAGAATCACTAATGGCAGGCTCAGAGGACCATATGGAGTGCCATGTATCTAACCTGGGTAAGTTGTGTGCAAGACAAATACCTTACCCTCTGTACTATCTCTCAACCTAAGTGGTATCTGGCTGGAGTGATAGCACAGCGGGTAGGGCATTTGCCTTCCACGAGGCTGACCCGGGTTTGATTCTTCCACCCCTGTCAGAGTGGAGAGCCCGGCAAGCTACCGAGAGTATCTCACCTGCACAGTAGAGCCTGGCAAGCTATCTGTGGCATATTCTATATGCCAAAAACAGTTACAGGTCTCACGATGGAGACGTTACTGGTGCCCGCTCCAGCAAATTTATGAACAACGGGATGACAGTGACAGTGATTATTTATTTTATTTAGGCACTGTGGAGTCATATGCACTACCATTGTAGCATTGAGGTCTGGAGTGATAGCACAGCGGGTAGGTCATTTGCCTTGCACGCAACCGACCCAGGTTTGATTCCTCCCTCCCTCTCGGAGAGCCTGGCAAGCTACCGAGAGTATCCCGCCCACATGGCAGAGCCTAGGAAGCTACCCCTGGCGTATTCAATATGCCCAAAACAGGAACAACAAGTCTCACAATGGAGACTAGTTATTGGTGCCTGCTCGAGCAAATCAATGAACAACGAGACGACAGTGCCACAGTACTACTAGACACTGTGATTTATAAAGCTTTTAATAACATTTCCCTCCAGCATTCAATGAACCTACTCCAAACCCATCAGTGTCAGTATCCCTCCACCCAAGGTTCCCTACCCCTCCTCTCCTCAATCCACCTCCTTAGCAAATTCCTTTCTACAATTTACTTATTATAGTTTGAGTCACATGCTTATGATACTGTTGGCTTATGGTCCTGGTGTCCATAGTACCTCACTTTCACTGCCTCCTCATTCCTTCCCTCTGCTTCTTGTTCCTTGTCTTGTCACTGATTTATCTATCATTCAGATAATCTGGTACTTCTAATTAAAAAAATTCACTTTAACCCTGCCTGGAGGTCTCCTCCCACCTCCTTTCTGTAGTGGGAGAAAGCCTGTGCCAAGGGCTGTTGGGCAAACCTTCAGCAACTGATAGTCCGACTGAAAAGGCACGATAAGTCAGCTATTGTATTGTATAGAATGGGGACTGAGAAACAGAACAAAGCACTTTATTGTCTAAACTAAACAGTTGGGTTATATGGCTAGTATTCACATGACTCCTTTTACCTATGTCTGTGCTTGTCAAGGAGAATTCTCCCATGTCTTTGTTTTTATTTAGGCATTTCCCCTCTGACTTCATCTGCATTGGAGAATGTGGGTGTAAGGGAGGCCTGTTGCTTGGTGGTGCAGAACTGGGCATAGATATAGGCTGTTGTAGACATCTGACCTGCTGGAGAGTCCCTGGAAGAATTGTAATAGCTGATATTTACTGAGTGATTATTCTGTGTCAAACACTTCTATAGGTGTTTGACAGGAGATAATTCTTTGCCCTAACAGCCTAAGGTCTTTTATTTTTAAATTTTTTTTTGTTGAATCACCATGTGGAAAGTTACAAAGCTTTCAGGCTTAAGTCTCAGTTATACAATGCTCAAACACTCATCCCTTCACCGGTGCACATATTCCAACACCAGGAACTCCGGTATACCTGGTATACCTCCCCCCAATCCCTGCCCCACCCCCCGCCTGTGTAGCTGATAAATTTCACTTTATTTTTATCTTTACTTTGATTACATTCATTTTTTTTTTTTGCTTTTCGGGTCACACCCAGCGATGCACAGGGGTTACTCCTGGCTCTACACTCAGGAATTACCCCTGGCGGTGCTGGGGGACCATATGGGATGCTGAAAATTGAACCTGGGTCGGCTGCATGCAAGGCAAATGCCCTACCTGCTGTGCTATCACTCCAGCCCCAATTACATTCAATATTTAAACAAAAAACTCACTATTATTGTTTGGAATCCCCCCCCTGCCCGCCCCAAGTCTGACGTGTTGAAAAGGAAGCATTTGATAATTTGTTTTCCATTGTTGACAATGAAGAGATATGAGGTTTTGGATTTCTGTATTTTAGTAACTAAGTTCAGGGAAATTTCTGCCAGAAATTGCATCACTGCAATCTCGTACCTCCCTTTTGTGGTTGTCATAAGATGGTGGCCGGGGCTCAGTTCATAGTCTAGAGATATTTCTGCAAGAAGCTGCTGGTGCCCAAAATAGTTTAGCTGGCCTCCGGGGCCATGGTCGTGCAGCAGCGGAGAGCCCAAGGTCTTTTTAATCCTCACTTTACAGCCTCTTTGATAAGTAAAACTTGCCCAAGGTCATGAGGATAATGAGACCAGGAGGTAAGAGTATGAATAGTCTTGGGCAATAGTCCCCATCACAGGTCTTTCTCCACTGAAACCAGTGATACTTATGCCCTTTTCACAGTGCAAAATTTAAATCCTTGTGCTTACACAAGATTCCTGGATTATCTTGGCAGAAAGGGGACTGAAGTCCTCTGGAGAGTAACTCTAGGAAATTCATGATAGGATCATTTCAATGTCTCAATCTTTGAGTGATCAAGACTGTGTGGGCATCATTAAAAAAATTCCTGAGTGCATGAGCCAGGAGTAACCCCTGTGCATTGTCAGGTGTGGCACGAAAAGCAAAATTTAAAAAATTTCTTTCACTCTCCCCCTTCCATTCTTCATTGTGAGTGTTGTTTTCATGATGACTGGGGTTGCACACATGCCTGGCTGTGGTGCTCGCTAGAGATATAACGCAGTGGGCATACGTGTGGCTGTGGTGCTTACTGAACTTTGCATTCCTTTGGTTGTCGTGGTTGTACACATGCTCATCTGAGATCCCTGGTCTTTCGATGAAGCATACAGGGTCTGGATATTTTGCTCATCAGGGGCACACCCGTCTACTGTGGACCTTATGTACACTTGGCTGATGTGTGGCCAGAAATCCTTCACAATGCCGGCGATCGAAGTCAGTAAAACTGCCAACCTCAAAGAGCAGAGCTGTGAGAATTGAGCTCATATGGTGGCATGGGGTACTGAACTTACATCCATGTGCTTGCAATAGCAGGTATTCTAAAACACACCTACTTCTCCAGGTCCTGGGGCATCATTGTTAAGCACTTACATCTTCTCCAATTAAGTCCACTCATTGGAAATGTTACCACATTCTCAAAAATAAATATTTGATCTTTTTTTTTTACTGTGCTCTTATGCAATAGAATGAGCGCAATAGAATGAATGACTATAATCATAAGCCTTATATCAGCATTTCAGTGAATGATGAAATGCCTCTAAGAGGGTGATCCCCAATTTTCTATAGCCTAGTGAGGCCATAGTCACTCAATCATTTTATGCCCACAATAGCCTCACTCAACTTGTATTTACTAGATCTCTTCATAGCATCATTTCCCTTTGTGTTTGATTTAATCTCCTGTTGTTTTGTTTTCATGGCCTCTAAGCAGCCAGAATCTGCTTCCAATGAAGCCAGAAAAAGACCACACTCAGTGACAGAGGACAATGAAAGGGGAATATTATGGCTCACCAGTCAGGCATGTCTCATTCTACCATAGGAACAGCCCCAAACAAGGACTTAATAGTGGACGATGTGGAAGGAGTGGCTTCCTGGGAAGCCAGGAGAGAACCAAGTTCAAGAAGAGCCTATTCTGCTCTTCTGCTCAGAAGGAGACACTTGTGTTGACATGGATGGAAGACCAGACATAAGAGAAGCATATCCTTCTCGGCAGCAAGATGACTGTGACCAGAACAAAATGTTTGTCTGCTATGAATGTTGCTTACGTTGAAAGAAAAGGCTGAGATTAACCTCAGTCAACCTCTGGCATTCATCGAACAGTGAATCCACGGAAGCATGCTCATCTCAGAACGTAACTCTGCTGGAAACCATGCGTGACTGTGGGTGTGAGTTGGCCCGCTTCCTTACAGAACGTTCCTCGCACACATTTGGAGGTGGAGTGAGTAGGGATTGTTAGAAATCCAAGGAAGTAGGGCTAGAGGTTAGCGGACTCGTCTGAGGAGTTCCTGCAGGCTGCTAAGGTGGGAAGCAAGAGAAAGTGTTAGGGAAGAGGAGTTAGAACTGTGATAATGAGGGGCTGGAGCAATAGCACAGTGGGTAGGGCGTTTGCCTTGCACGTGGCCTACCCCGGTTAGATTCCCAGCATCCCGTATGGTTCCCTGAGCACCACCAGGAGTAATTCCTGAGTGCAAAGCCAGGAGGTAACCCCTGTGCCTTGCCGGGTGTGACCCAAAAAGAAAAAAAAAGAAATTCAATGGTGGAAGGGGTACAGACCCCTCAGTTTCAACACATCTTGCAAACATTAAACAAATGAAGGCTATTAAACAGACCTAAAACAACTTGCATAGAAAATAGATCCTAGTTAAGAAGCAATAGAATGGTCCCACTATGACACTGAGAAAAATGGACAGGAAAGTAAATGGGAAAAGTTTTCAATTAGCAATAATTGCACTTCAGATAAACAGCATGGGCTAGGACACTGCCACTGTGCAGAGCTAACGTAAAATAAATGAAATGACATGGCATATTTATTGCTCAGGTTGATGGAAACACAGTCACGGATGTAGCCAAGCGCTAGCACCCCCGTGTGGGCTGAGTGGTTCACATAAGAGAATGGCCATCTGGAGCAATAGCACAGGGGGTAGGGCGTTTGCCTTGCACGCGGCCGGCCCGGGTTCGATTCCCAGCATCCCATATGGTCCCCTGAGCACCGCCAGGAGTGATTCCTGAGTGAAGAGTCAGGAGTAACCCCTGTGCATTGCCAGGTGTGACCCAAAAAAAAAAAAAGAATGGCTATCCCACAGAGATTTTCTCAGTTGGAGTAATCCAAGTGATAAGCAAAGATGTAATCTTCTAGATGGGAAAGAAAATAAAAAGAAACATCAACAGAGTAACATAGGATTTCCCTTTATTTTAGTGGCATTACTGGGATGCTCAGCTTACATCAAGAATAATTCAAGAAATATTTTCTGTAAACAGAGATCATATGATTGGGTCTTGGGTTTGTCACTCTACTAAATGAAGTCAGCAGTTGAATAGGACATGGGTCTCCTCTTCAAATCATGGGATAATCCTGTGCTATCCACATGACGTATCACAGTCGAACTTTTATTTTTGGGCAAATAACCATTCCCTTAGAATTTCACACCTTCTGGGAGCTGTTGTACCCCAGTTGTCAGCCACCATCTTAGTGCTTTATCATTCACAAATCTCTCTTGTCCTCTCTCTACTATATCTGTCTCTTGGTTCTCTCCTTCCTTCACTTCTCCCTTCTGTTCCTTCCCTTTGCCACCACTCTTCATCTTCCTTGTTCCCTTCCTTTCTCCCCTCTTTGTTCCTGTCCCTCCTTCCTTTCCCCTTCCTCAGGGAGGAGGGGTGTTCCTCTCATAGTAGTAGCACCAAGGGCTTCCTGCTTCATGCAGAGACTACATCTCAACAGCTTTCCTGCTGTCTTCCCAGCCCTGGGCTTCCAACTGCTGTCTGAACTCTTACTTCCTCTCCTCACAGGGGTTTCTAATCTCTGAGTTCTCCCTCTTCCCTTTCTTCATTGTTCTTTACATGACCAAGCATCATATGCACATGCTTAGCCGTGGAATTTGCTCACCTGTGGCTGTGAGACTCCTCTGGGATTGCTCATCCGGTGTGGTGATTGTGGGAAAACAGTTGTGGTGTTGGCATCAGCGGGTGGCATTTTTATTTTAGCCATGGTACTTACACACATGCTCACTAGGGGCAGCACCCCTATAGATTCCTGTGGATCACTGAGGTGCTCACAAGGGTTACAATTTTTGCCTTAATTAAATTTTTTAATTGGGGTATCATAGTTTACAAGAGTAATAAACTCAGGGGCCAGAGTGAAACTACAGCACATCAGGCATTTGTCCTGCACATGGCCAATCCGGGTTCGATTCTTGGCATCCCATATGGTCCCTGAGCACCACCAGGAGTAGTTCCTGAGTGCAGAGCCAGGAGTAACCACTGAGCATCGCTGGGGATGGCCTGAAAGCAAAAGCAATATAAAATAAAGTAATAAAGTCATTAGCTTATAGTTGCACTTCATCACCCATTCAATTCATCAGTGTCTCAAGAGCTTTCCAACATTTTCTTATGAACCACACCCCCCCAACACCCAGTTCTCAAGTTATCTAAACCCTGTCTTAGGCTTTGTTTCCATTGGGGATTTTCTAATCACTTTCTTTGTGTTTTTAAATTTCACTTATGAGGCGAAATCATCTGGTATTTATCTTTATTTTGACTCATTTCACTCAGCTGTTGACACCCTTTCATTTCATCTGAGTTGCAGCAAACTGCAAAATGTTATCTTTTCTCAGAGCTGAATAGTATATTGATCGCACAACTTCTTTGTCCATTACCTGTGACTGCGTGCTTGGATTGTTTCCATATTTTGGGTATTGTAAGTTGTGGTACAATGAACATAAGTGTACGTAGAACTTCAGGGATGAATGATTTTGTGTAGTTGGGGGATTCCCACAAATGGAAATGAATGGAAGTGGAATCACAAGTCGTATGGAAATTCTATTCACAATGTGTTTCGAAGTCTTCAGACTTTTCCAGAGAGGCTTCCTCATTAACCTCAATAGTGAACCAGAGTCCTTTCACCACATCTGGGTTGCACTGCTTGGTCATGGTGCTAACACACCTTTGAGTTGTCATTAGTTTTGGGTTTACATAGTTGCTTGCTGAGGCTCACAGCCTTTCAGTGGTAGGGCTCACACTCACACCTGGCTGCAGTGAGGCCACAAATTCCCTGTGGAGTAGAGATCACAGATGACATTGCTGTGGGGCTTCAGAAAGAGACCTGTCGAGAAGGTGCCCAACATGCGGCTGCTACTCTGGTCACCCAACACACCTCATGCTTGCAGTCCAGCTGTGCTATGGCGCACAGTCCTCTCCAGGTTCTTTCCCTTTCTAAAATCTTTCTCTGTCCTTTCAATATTACGTCAGAAATATTGTCTGAGGAGCATTGACTGTCTTATCCAAACCTTTTAAATAGCTTTCCTGACAAGTGCACAGTTGGAAGCCTGCCTCAGGTGCTGGGGGAGAAGGCAGTTAGGATAGAGAAGGGACCACTATGACAAAGATAATTGTAAGTGATCACTCTGGACAGGTACTGCGTGCTGAAAGTAGGTAAAGGAACGAACATGATAACCTCTCAATATCTGTGTTGCAGACCATAGTGCCCAGAGGGCAAGTGTGTGTGTGTGTGTGTGTGTGTGTGTGTGTGTGTGTAAGAGAGAGAGACAGAGACAGAGACAGAGAGATAGAGATAGAGAGGTAGAGAGAGACAGAGACAGAGTGACAGAGAGAGATTGAGAGATAGAGAGAGACAGAGACAGAGAGAGACAGAGAGAGATTGAGAGATAGAGAGAGACAGAGACAGAGAGAGACAGAGAGAGATCGAGAGATAGAGAGAGAAAGAGAGAAAGAAGAAAAGTGCCTGCTGTAGAGACAGGCTAGCGGGGGTGGTGACAGGAGGAAAAGTAGTCACTGGTGGTGGGAAATGGACACTGGTGGAGGAAAGAGTGTTGGATTATTGTATGACTGAAAGCCAATCATGAACAGCTTTGTAACTATGTATCTCACAGTGACTCAATTGAAAAAAATGTACCTTGCCAATAAATAAATAAATAACTTTCCTAGACTCTTAGCACTCAAGAATGGATAAAACATCTCTTACTATTTGACCATCATGGTGCCACATGCTTTAACATACAGTACTGCCTTTCATTTTCATCTTATTTTCACATATTAGGAACAGAACTTTAAGAAGTTAAATGATAGACCAACTTCACAGAGCTCATGATTACTGCGTGTCC
Organism: Sorex araneus; assembly: GCF_027595985.1. Taxonomy (NCBI): domain Eukaryota; kingdom Metazoa; phylum Chordata; class Mammalia; order Eulipotyphla; family Soricidae; genus Sorex; species Sorex araneus. Next base: position 88,319,161 of record NC_073305.1, read on the forward strand.
CTGGGCACTAGGCAAGGGGAGTTATGGAAGCTGTTTCTGTCCATGGAGAATTGGTCTCCTGGGCCAGGAGGAAAACCCTGCAGAAGTCTGGGTTAGAGTCTGTTAGCTAATATGTATTGGGTGTCGCCATGTGTCTTCAAGTGCACTTCGATTGTATTTTCTTACTAATCATTTTAGTTTCCCTGGACTGACCATGCATGGGGCTGAGGATAGGTAAGGGAGAAGGGACCAGCATGACAATAAATGATCATGAAATGATCATGCTGGACAAGAACTGAGTCTTAAAAGTAGGCAAAGAGATATACCTGATAACCTTTCAGTATCTGTATTGCAAACCACACTGCCCAAAAGGGAGGGGGGGAGAGAGAAAAAAGGAGGAGGAGAAGGAGGAGGAGGAGGAGGAGGAGGAGGAGGAGGAGGAGGAGGAGGAGGAGGAGGAGGAGGAGGAGAAGGAAAAGTAGGAGAAGGAGGAGGTGGAGGAGAAGGAGAAGGAGGGAAGGAGGCGGCTGGGGGTGGGGGTGATGGGGGGGGAACTGGGGACACTGGTCCTGGGAAATGTACACTGGCAGAAGGAAGGGTGTTAGAATACTGTATGACTGAAGCATAATCATGAACAGCTTTGTAAGGGTCTATCAATAAAAAAATAAAAAATAAAACATTTGGTCAATTTTTAAAAAGTAAAATAAAATAATTAGAAAATAAAATAGAATAGCCATGCTATTTATTATCACTATTACGACTATTTACTGTAACTATCACTATCACTATGCCCTCCCCCTTACAGATAAGGCACCAAAGGCAGAGAGCTAGCTAGTAAGTAGCAGGACAGAGTCAGACACAGCCGGATGACCTGGGACACCTAGGTTCTTACTTGCTAATTAAACAGAGGGACGCCTATTTCTGGTTACTGAGGTGATGGAGGAGCGGCATTTGTATTGAGCTTAGGGATGGGAGGAAAATCCCTGATGAGGACAATGAAAGATAATCTCTTAGAAGGGCAGAGCAGAACAGTGGCAACAGTATAGCCCCAAAGTGAGCTGACAATGGACAAGAAGCTAGGAGATCAATGGACCTTGCAAAGGCTGCGGGTCAAACCGGTAGAGTTTTTTCCCTTGAACTTTTAGAGACTTGAGGCTTTTTCCAGTTGAATATTGAAGATAATGAACTTCACTATAATAGAATAAAAGTGTCGTTATCTGTTCTAGAAGGCTACTCACATTACTAGCCCCATGGCTGTTTCTACTCAGTGCTCTGAGCCTCTGGATCAAGGAATGCTTTCTCAGGTAAAATTGGAACTCAAGTCCACATTCTGCCTTGTGAAGGGATCTTGGACCCGTTAGCTCATTTTCATCACTTTGGGCAAGTCTAGGGTTAATAATGCATGTCCCAGCATATCTTTCAAGATATGAGATGGCTAAGGAGGGAATGGATGAGCAAAAAAAGCTTCAAAAGAAAGGTGTGTAACTCTAAAGCATCACATTTTTTTTTTTTTTTTGCTTTTTGGGTCACACCTGGCAAGCACAGGGGCTACTCCTGGCTTTGCACTCAGGAATTACCCCTGGCCGTGCTCAGGGGACCATATGGGATGCTGGGATTTGAACCCGGGTCGGCCGCGTGCAAGGCAAACGCCCTACCCGCTGTGCTATCTCTCCAGCGCCCCCAGCATCACATATTTTTATTATTCTAATTGATAGACTCTTTTACTACATAATTGCCATGGACAGTAGCAACAGAGAACACAGTATAGAAATGCAGTAAAATTCATTTGTGGCATGTTCCGTTGCTTAAATATATCTGAACTAATTTAATCCACATGTTCTGTGAAGTTAAAAAATGCCATTTTTTTTTTTTGGCTTTTTTTGGGTCACACCAGGCGATGCACAGGGATTACTCCTGGCTCTGCACTCAGGAATTACTCCTGGTGGTGCTCAGAGGACCATATGGGATGCTGGGAATCGAATCCGGATGGGTTGCGTGCAAGGCAAATGTCCTACCCGCTATACAATCGCTCCAGCGGCCCACCCCATGCCATTTCTTAACAAAAGTTTTTGTTTACCAAAAGCTGAATCTAGGTACAAAGTTCTAAGGTTGTGAACCCTTAGACTGCTTCCCAAGGCAACTAGGCGACAAGCCTTACTGAACTTCTTGGGAAAGTCCGGAAGACAAAGGATACACTTCATGATGCTCCTTGATCTGAGTGCACAACACACGATGATGGTGAATTTTTGAACATTTTTAAAACACAAAAGTTTGCCTCCTTGCTCTGTCCCCATTAGATAGAATCTTCTGCTCCTGGATCAATCCCCTGAGGCCTGCACAGACCCCTGCAATTAGACGTGTTGCATCATATAGCAATAATTTGTTTACTTGCCTGTCTCCCCAGCCTCTCTGCTCTCATCTCCACACTCCCCCGGGAACCAGGAGACACGGTCTAGTCATTTTGGATCTCCAGCATCTAGCGGTTGTTAGACACAACAGAAGCTCAAAGAGTATCACCGATACTTTTTTCTATAAAGATTCACTTATTTTGAAGGCCCAAACTTAGGGACACTTAAACAGCAAAAAACATGCTAAGCAAAATTTAAAATAAATTTTATTTCTTTTAATAAGACTTAAAAGAAATAAAAGGTAAACAGTTGCGAAATCTCAAATCCTCTGAAGGAATCTATAAATCGGTAACAAATCATTACTAAATTAATTTAGGGGGATGTCATTTGCATTTGTGTGTGTGTGTGTGAGAGAGAGAGAGAGATAGAGAGTGAGAGGAGAAATAACACACATACATGTTGCTTTAAAAATCTGTAACATTTTTGAAGTAGGTATCAGTTTATTTTTTAAGATTTCTGATAATAATTGATAGGATATAGCTGAAATCTTTCTCAGTAACTCTATCTGGTCATATCAAAGCTCAAGAATGGTTTAAATAATAATGAACTTTTCATTCACCAAATTGCAATATGAGTATCTTCTATGCTCCATAATGTTTCACAAAGTGAAGGATGCCCTCTCTGGAGTGGTGCTGGGCAGGAGAGGGGTAGTAAACTCAGGTGCTACTGTGGGGTGTCTTCTGTTCTCCTAGAGAAGGTAGATATCTGGTGGGGGTTGGAAGTAGGGGCATCAAAATATTTTTTAAATTTTTTTATTTTTTATTTTTAAATGAATTACCATGAGGTACAGTTATAGACTTACAAACTTTCGTGCTTACGTTTCAGTCATACAATGATTGAGTACCCATCCCTCCACCATTGCCCATTCTCCACCACCAATGGGCATCAAAAAATTTTTATCATGGGGCTGGAGTGATAGCACAGCAGGTAGGGCATTTGCCTCGCATGCAGCCAGCCTGGGTTCCATTCCCAGCATTCCATATGGTCCCCCAGCACCACCAGGAGTAATTCCTGAGTGCAGAGCCAGGAGTAACCCCTGTGTATCACTGGGTGTGACCCGAAAAGCAAAAAAAAAAAATTTTTATGCTTCCCAAAAGGTGGTGGTAGAGCATAGGTCTGGGAACCTCTGCTTAGGGGAAATCATGGATGCACAAGAATGCCTAATTATGCTTGAAAGAAACTACATTAGGAATAGTAATTTTATTTTATTTTTTTTGAGTCATACCCAGCGATGCTCAGAGGTTACCCCTGGCTCTGCACTGAAGAATCACTCCTGGCGGTGCTTGAGGGACCATATGGGATGCCTGGGATTGAACCTGGGTTGGCTGTGTACAAGACAAATGTCCTCCCTGCTGTGCTATCATTCCGGCCCCCATAGGAATAGTAATCCTACCAGATTTGAATCAGAGTAAAATGATGGATCAAAGCAAAACAAAATTATATTTATTTAATTACTTATTGATTGGTCTTTGGACCACATCCAGCACTGCTCAGAAGTTACTCCTGGCTCTGTACTGAGGACTCTATATGGTCCTAGGGATTAAAGTAGGATTGATTGCATATAAGGCAAAAACCCACTACTACCTCTCCAGCCCCAACATACCTTTATCTTTATAGTTCTGGTGATGCTTGCCTCAAGCCATGCTGGGAGGGGGCCTGGTGGCTCAGATCTTGGGGTGATTACATTGAGTTCAGGGCACTGTTTGATGTTTAAGAACCATCAGGGGGCTGAAGCTTTAATACAGCGGGTAGGGCATTTACCTTGTATGTGACTGACCCAGGTTCAATCCCCAGCATCCATAGGGTCCCCCAGGCACCGCCAGGAGTAATTCTTGAGTGCATGAGCCAGGAGTAACCCCTGGGAATCGCCGGATGTGACCCGAAAAGACAAAAAAAAAAAAAAAGGAACCACCAGGGCCACACTTGTGGAGCTGGAGGAGGGGGTGTCACGCAGTCCTTGGGGTGGAACTCAAGGTCCAGTACATGCTAGGCATGGGCTCTGTGACCTGGCTTCTCCCTCCAGGCCTCCCAACAGACTTTTAAATACAGACAAATGCCCTGTGCCTGTGGATGCTGACACGCAAGTGCTTTGAAAGCTGAATTAAGCCGGAATATGCCCCTGCCTTGCATGCGGCCGACCCGGGTTCGATTCCTCCACCCCTCTTGGAGAGCCCGGCAAGCTACAGAGAATATCTCGCCCACTGAGCAGAGGCTGGCAAGCTCCTCACAGTGTATTCTACATGCCAAAAATAGTAACAAGTCTCACAATGAAGACATTACTGGTGCCTGCTCGAGCAAATTGATGAGCAACGGGATGACAATGATCCAGTGATCACCCTGAACTCAACAGTCTTACATCTCACCATCCTTCACCTACAAACCCAGGGCAGGTCCTGATTCTCTTGGGTCTCTGCCCAGGCTTGACAGTTGAATAGCAAGGGCATTAGTTTTCTACTGCTGTGAAACAAATCATCCCAACCATCTGCTTTCAACCACATAAATGTATTACCTCAGTTCTGGGTTCACAGAGCTAGTTTCTTTGCCCCAGGCTGCAAAATGCTATCATGGACATGTTGACAGGGTGGGTTCTTTAGAAACGCTCATTATTCCATGCCCATTCAGGCTATTGTTAGCAAAATCCAGTTCCTTGCAGCAGCAAAAACTGGGGCCCTGAGTCCCTGCTAACTGTAGGGGGCTGACAGTGGCTTCCAGTGGCCTTTCTTTAACCTTCGTACATGGACGCCACCTCCTAGAGCCAGCGACAGTAGAGAGTCCTCATAGTTGGAAGCTTGCTGATCTCTTCCTCTGATTTGTCTTTCTGACCAGAGCTAAAGAAATTTCTGGGCTGTTCAGGACTCAAATGTTTGTATTAGCTCCTTGTCAGTCCACAGCCTGAGCCTCTGAGAACTTCCTTTTGCTGTGCCACAGGACACAGGCAGAAGACCCAGACTTTAGGGTGTGGATACACTATAAGTCCATGATAGGGTGGCTTGTGAGAACTGCAACTGCAACTTCTCTGTAGACAATTTTTGCCTATGGTGGCCATGTTCCTCTCTTAGCTTGTTTTATCAGGCAGACAGCACATTTAGCTGTCTTTTCTGAGTTTTTTTCCTATGAGCAAAAACCAACTCAGCTTTTCAAGAAAGAAGTTGTCCATTGCATATACTTTCCCCTGGGCTTTTAGCCTTACGTGTGTGTGTGTGTGTGTGTGTCAGTATGTGTGTGTATTTGTTTGTGTTCACCTGTTTGTGCAAGGTTCCACCACCTATTCTTAGTACAATTTAGGCAGCATTGACAGTTTCAGCAGAAGCTTGACTCTCACATATATGACTCACATCTAAGGGCCATTTGTTCAAGTCTGACCTTTCCATTTCATCTGTAAGTTCTTAACTTATCTGATTTTATTCAAATAACTTAAAAATGATTTTCTTTTTTAAACTCTTTGAAGGAAACATGTAAGTCAGCAGCACTTTAAAAATATTTCCAAATAATCTTCTCAATAACAATCTCGACAGAAAATTCTGAATTGCCACCAGCTAAGTCATCCAAGTCATCTTCTGTAAACACATCAGGCAAACTGATCCTTTACATCACAGTTTCCCTATTTCACAACTTCCTGGGGAGCAAATTTAGGCTTTCCTGAAGATAAACATCTTTATGCAAACCATTTGTCTGAAATCATTTTAGAGTGTTCACGGGTGTTTTTAAGATAACTCTGGTATGAATTACAGACATTAGAAGGATTTTGATGCATCTTCAAGCAAGAGTGTCTCAGTCCATGCAGGTAAGCCAGTATTACGGCAATGAACAAGACAGACAAGGTGCTCATTCTTAACACTTTGTAAAATAAGTATCAGAACCTAACCCATGACGCAGTGTGCAACAGTGTTCAACAATGTAAGGGATGATGTGTTGATGTAAGAGCTAGTCCTACCACCTAGAAGGAGAAGTCTAAGGGTCACAGCCAGAAAAAGGGAACTGAAGGTCAGAAAGGCTTCTGGGGAAAACAACACCCGACCTTTCTCTTCTGCCCTCTGCTCTTCTTTGGCTCTTTCTATAAGGATTTATTTCTTTTCTTTTTCTTGGATAAACGCAGCTCATCAGTCAAAGCGTCTGAGTTGAGTTGATTCTGGACTCAGAGGTTGGCTGCCCAGAGTGCGCAGCTAACAGAATGAGCATGATGGAGCTTGGGACTGAAAAATTAAAAAATTCAAATGTGGCCAATTGGAGGACTTTGACCGTATCAAAGTTTTTTGAGGGCAAGTTCTAAGTCAAGTTAGCCCCAGGGAACACAATATCTGCCAAAAAGCAAATACTTCTTAATTTAGTTAACTTTGCCTGATCTAAATGAGTATGCTTCAGACACCAGTTACTCTCAAGGATCCTGATACTTTGCTCTCTCGGGAGAAACAGCAGCTTGTTCAAGACAGAGCTCTAGAGCTGAACATGGTGCACAGGAATGTCCAGCAAACCTTAACTAATCAAGGAAAGGGTTCTTTGTGCATACAGAATTTACATGGCTACCTAGATGCGAAACTGTGTGAAATAAAACATTTCTAAACTTGAAATTCAGCAATAAATGGGAAGGTTTTGCAACAATTAGGGAAGAAGACTTGGGAAACAGATTGTAGTTTGAATGTAGTTTACTCTCCTGGTAAGAATTTTTCTCTCCTCTCCTCTCCTCCTTTTCCTCTCCCCACTCCTCTCCCCTTCCCTCCCCTCCCCTCCCCTCCTCTCCTCTCCTTTCCTTTTTTTCTCTTTTCCAATATCACAACTGGGGCTGGAGCGATAGCACAGCGGATAGGGCATTTGCCTTGCACGTGGCCGGCCTGGGTTTGATTCCCAGCATCCCATATGGTCCCCCCCCCCCCCCCCCCCCGAGCACCGCCAGAAGTAATTCTGAGTGAAAAGCCAGGAGTAATCACTGAGCATTGATGGGTGTGACCAAGAAGGAAAAAAAAAAGAAAAGAAAAAACTCACAACCAAGAATAACAAAAAAAGACACACACATGTTTGGAACATTGTATGGGTTCAATATGACCATTGTCAGTGGGATTACTCTTTTTTAAAATTTGTTTATTTCTTTAATTGAATCACAGTGAGATGCATAATTACAAAATTGTTCATGATTGGGTTTCAGTAATATAATGTTCCAACGCGTTTTCCTTTCTGTTTAATGGGGCCATATCCAGAGATCCCAGAGGGCTATTTGTAGATCTGTGCTCAGAAATTTAGCCCTGGTGATGCTCAGAGCTGAGGGGTGGATAATATGCGGTACCGCCTACTAAACTGGGGTGGTACTTTAAGCCCCATGTTTGACTCAGGACTTGCTTTTTCTTATGGTGATTAAGAACAGATAAACCTCTATCATGCCTTCATATCTGCTCTCCTATCTCCAAACCATGATGTAATGGGAGCCTTTTGTATAGCTGGTGGGAAGAATCTAGTCATTTATGTCTAGCTTATAGTACTAAGTATTTTAGAAGTAGGTAGGTTAAGAAGAGTTTACAGTATTATAAAACCAGAGGAACAGGTGACCTAAAGAAGGAAAGGTGAGAAGAAAAGTCTTCTATTAGGTTGCCTTCCTTGATGATTTGTAGAAACCAGATGGATGCCAACTCTCATGGCTTCCAGAATAGGTTTAACACAGTATGTGGTAGACCTGTAAAGGCCATGCACAGAGAAAGGGCTGTCTAGGCTTGTTCTTCAGGAGAGGAAAGACAAGATGTAACAGGGAACCTGAGCGCAAGTCTTATGACCCAAGAAAGAGGGAGATGAGGACACAGCTATGGTATGAATGTATCCAAAAGGGTATTGTAAAAGGGCAGTTTGAACAGGGCAGTTTGAACAAACTTATTGTTCTACAACCAGAAAGACATGAGCCATGGTTTCCAAAATGTAATAGTTCACTGCACGGCATGAACTGTTTTCATCTTTTTTTTCTTTTCGCTTTTTGGGTCACACCCGGTGATGCACAGGGGTTACTCCTGGCTCATGCATTCAGGAATCACACCTGGCGGTGCTCAGGGGACCATATAGGATGCTGGGATTCGAACCTGGGTCAGCCTCCTGCAAGCAAATGCCCTACCAGCTGTGCTATCGTTCCAGCCCCTGTTTTTCATCTTTGATGAAAATTTTTTTCTACTGTGCTCACATGATTCCCCTCTCCCCCTCACACACACATTACCACCCCCACCCAGCTATTGTACACTTACTTAGGATCTTATCCTTAGTCCTGACCAGAGATATGGATGAACTGATGTAGAACCCTTTCAGATTTGACCCATCAAAAATGGATCCTGCTTAGTGTCCCTCTCTAATCAAAGGTAGAAACAACCCCAGGATTGATGTGTCCAGGTTTCCGAATGTAGAACCTACAAAGGAAATCTAAATGTGTACAATAAGCAAAGTAATAAAAAAATAGATAAGTTACCCATCCATATCACAGACACTTCCCTCTCTGGGTGCATGTCAAAATAGTGAGGATGAGGAGGAAAGGAGAGAGAGATCTTTGTCTCTATAATCAAAGAATCTAAGTCTTCCCATTTGATTGTGGCTACTTCCCAGTGAAATAATGGTCATTTATAAAGAACTTATTTAAATATTGCAATCACTGTTAGAGCTCTGATTGAGCCAAATCCAAAGAGTCATTTATCTACTGTCTGTTCTACTCTATGAAGTGTTCCCTGCCCCCCCCTCGGCCCGCAGCCCCCGCCCCCAACAACAAAGGTCTAAGGAAATGAACTGCACAAGATTTTCAGGGGAGTCAGTCTCCAAAGATGACCCCGTTCCAAAGTTTGGAAAAGCCTTTCCATCCTCACAAGTCTCTGAGGAGCACAGAGTCTGAAACTGAGGGATCATGGTAGGGGCCTAGGCAGTCACAACTAACCTAGTCACAAACCAACCTGTGAATGTGATAAGAAAGGAAGATAGAAGGGACTGAGGAGGTTATTTCTAGGGTCCTGACTCATGTTTCTCTCTTCTTCAAGGCTTGCTCCCTTTCTGAAATGAACTTTCGAATGCACTTTCACACTTCTCTAGAAAGCCAAAGGTAGCTTTGCTTATCTTCTGTTCTCCAGTCCAAACTATGGGAACCCCTTATCTTGGCTGGTGAGAAGAATTTTGTAGTTTGTACCACATGGTTTGATACATTACTAGAGGCCTGGGTATAAGGAATGTCCTTAAGCCATTTCATATGTGTCATGAACTGAACTGATGAATTGGTCTGTGCCTGTGGGAGGGAATACAAACCTTTGGAGAAGATTGATGTTCCGTGAGAATTAAAAAAAAGGAGAAAAGAAAGAAGGAAAGAAAGGAAGGAAAAGAGTAAAGGAGGGAAGAAGGAAGAAAATGAAGGAAAGAGAAAGAAAGGAAGGCAGAGGGGCTGGAGCAATAGCACAGCGGGTAGGGAGTTTGCCTTGCATGCGGCCAACCCAGGTTTGATTCCCAGCATCCCATATGGTCCCCTGAGCACTGCCAGGGGTAATTCCTGAGTGCAGAGCCAGGAGTAACCCCTGTGTATTGCTGGGTGTGACCCAAAAAGCAAAAAAAAAGAAAGAAAGAAAGAAAGAAAGAAAGAAAGAAAGAAAGAAAGAAAGAAAGAAAGAAAGAAAGAAAGAAAGAAAGAAAGAAAGAAAAGAAAAGTCAGAGAGGAAGAGAAAAGAAGAAAAAAAACAGAGAAAAAATGATAGGAAGGAAGGAAGGAAGGAAGGAAGGAAGGAAGGAAGGAAGGAAGGAAGGAAGGAAGGGAGGGAGGGAGGGAGGGAGGGAGGGAGGGGGGGAGGGAGGGAGGGAGGGAGGGAAGGAAGGGGGGAGGGAGGGAGGGAGGGAAGGAAGGGGGGAGGGAGGGAGGAAGGAAGGGAAGGAGGGAGGGAGGGAGGAGGGAGGGAGGGAGGGAGGGAGGAAGGAAGGAAGGAAGGAAGGAAGGAAGGAAGGAAGGAAGGAAGGAAGGAAGGAAGGAAGGAAGGAAGGAAGGAAGGAAGGAAGGAAGGAAGGAAGGAAGGGAGGGAGGGAGGGAGGGAGGGAGGGAGGGAAGGAAGGAAGGAAAGGAGGGAAGGAGGGAAAGAAGGAAGAAAGGAAGGAGGGAAGAAAGGGAGGAAGAGAGTGAGGGAGCGAGAGAGGGAGGGAGGAAGGAAGGTGCCAATTAACATAAAGTCTCAAATTCTGGGTACCTGTTTTATATGCTCTAAACTGGGAATATAGTACCAGTTGATTTCTTTTGGGGCCAATCTATCTGTTTACCTAGTTAACAAGGTTCAGAGAAATTTATAATTAAAACTAATGTTGCTCCTTAGCATTTTTACACATAACTAAAATGATTTTAGCAGTATTATTTTTAAACTGCTATATCATATCAAAGGTTGAATGTCTTTATGTTGGCCATATATATATTTCACTTGTTTGAAAGGTGAGGTGAAAGAAAAATACCATGAGTGTTTGCCCATGCAGCAATTCACTTTCATTTCATACAGATAGTTTCACTGCAAATCCAGTCTGTGGTCCCGTGGAAATATTAAAATCTACCCTTAGTCTCAAACCACATTGAACCTAAGAATTCTAAATGGTCATGAATGTAGGCTTTTGTTGAGTTTTGAAGAGAGTCACTACTGAAGTTTTACACTGTTTTTCATTATGTGGCCTTCAAAGGACTGCAACAGCTTCTCAAGTAATTATTAATTCTTTTTCTTGTTGTAGTTGTGTTTTGTTTGTTTTGTTGTTGCAGTTGTGTCTTCTTGAGGTGAATCATAATTAAGATGAAACTGAGAAAAACAAATGCTCAATAATTACAGAAAGGACAGTTTAAAATACCCATATTTGATCATTTACTTAGCTTGTTTTAAATGCAACTTTATTGATAGTGATGAAGTGCAAGTATTACATACACTTTAATTTGTTGCTCCTTATAAAGTAACAGAATGTTTTAAGCAATGACTTAGGTTTTTGCAAAAATTTGCTGAATAAATACATTTGGGAGGTGTACCCAAGGCAAATATTTTTATTTCAAATTCCCCCAGAGGGAAATTTACGTGCTCTTTATTCTCAGAATATACTTAAAGGTGTATCTTTCATATTTTAGGAACTTTAATTCTCATAGTTCTCATGAAAAATATTTAAGAAACCATGTTATCTCTTTTATTAGAATGAAAAAATACTGGAAAACAATTCCTTTGAATGCTGCCTTGTGCTAGAAAACATACTCATTAGTGGCTTGTATAAAGATTCAGATCATTCAAAGAAGAATTCAGAAATATTATCCAGAGTAGATTACATAAATTCATTTTTCTCTAGCTCAGGGGAAAAAAACAAAATGAAGCTATTTTATTAGTTTTTCTTTAGCCTATGAACCTGGTTAAATTTTTAAGATATTTGTCAATATCCAAAAAACTAGTAAAGGTTTTTTTCCTTAAGATTTATATTTCTAGGTAATCTCTATTTGCAAACATTTGTAAAAGTAGTTACTATAATTTCTGCTCAAACTAAATCACAGAACCATTCAGTATATTTCACTTTCTTATTATTTCATTTTTACCTTCTCACTAGTAAAATTTCATGTTCATCTAATCATTGCCATGAGGGGATACCGGGGCAGTCTCAGCCCGGGCCGGAGATTCGACTGGGGTGGCCATGCCTTTGCAGAGCCGCTGGATGTGGAACGAGCAGGAACCAGAGACAGCTTTAGGATTTGGGGTTCCAGCAAGTGCTTGCAACCATGTATGGAGACTGTGAACTAAGCTTTTGCTACATGCTGTTCCAGGAAGGGAAATGAATCATTTTCGAACTTAAATCTCCCTGGACTTAATTACTATAATATAGAAATTGTAAACTGCGCGGCCGCAGTAGCGGCCGCGCGACTTTTTATCTCCTCATTCTCATCAGTGGAAAATTTATTATCAAATATTTCCTTGTCAATAGCGCCGTATTCTTGGGGGATAAATTCCAACAAAAATAGTGAGTCTGTTTTGAAACTCCAACAACAATAGTGAGTTGTGTGTTGAAATCTGGAATGTAATCAAGGTAAAGAGAAAAGGAAGTGAAATTATCAGTCACGCACGGGGGGGGGTTGGGGGGGTGAGGGGTGGGATGTATACTGGTTTGTTTTTGTTTTTGTTTTTGTTTTTATTGGTGGTGGAATATGGGCACTGGTGAAGGGATGGGTGTTTGAGCATTGTATAACTGAGAACTTTGTAACTTTCCACTTGGTGATTCAATAAAATAAATTAAAAAAAATCATTGCCATGAATTTTATCAATCAAAATGATCACTGACCTTCTATTTATAACTTTCTTACAGAATAGATTGGAAAAAGAAAACTCATTTGAAGTTGCCCAAAGCAACTAGTGTAACAAGAACAATCAATTTGGCACATAGAACTTCACTTAAAACCAATCTATCTTAAGACATTAAAAAGATTGCACTCATTTGTGGAATATAAAGTAACAGAATGGGAGACTAACACTCAAGAACAGTATTGATAAGTACCAGGAGGATTACTCCACAGCTTAGAAGCCGGCCTCCCATTCTAGAGGAAAAGGCAGCTCAGATAGAGAAGGGAGCACCAAGTAAAGGGTGCTAGGAGGGCCTATTTGGGATGGGAGATGCGAGCTGAAAGTAGATTATAGACCAAACATGATGGCCACTTAGTACCTCTACTGCAAACCACAACACCCAAAAGAAGAGAGAGAGAAAGCAAAGGGGAATGCCCTGCCACAAAGGCTGGGTGGGGTGGGGGGAGGATGGGGTGAGGGCAGTGAAAGGGATACTGGGATCATCGTGATGGAGAATGGGCACTGCTGGAGGATGGGCACTTGACCATGTGTGACTGAAATGCAAGCGCTGATTCACTAATAAAAAATTTTTAAAAACCCCAAAAAACCAAAAAAAAAACAATCTATCTTAAAGCCTAGCTTCTGGGAAACTTTTGCTTCACGTCTCTGACCTTCTCAAAAAAAAAGGAGGTTGATTATTAAATATTTTATTATTAAATAATTAAAAAGAGTTTAATTATTTTATCTGCTGAGTAACACGCCACTTCTCTGATAGGATACTTTACCTCCTCCCCCCATTTTGATTGAGGTAACACGATAGGCAATTCTGTTAATGAAAATTTCATGCATATTGGTTCCAACACCATACCTAACACCACAGTAAGTACCTGCTTCCCTCTACCAGTGAGTATCCCAAGGACCCCACCTCTCCTCTGCCTTTCCAAAAGCTCAGTTCTGTAGGCCAACTCTCTGGTTTTGTTGCCTTTGGCCATTTATTGCAGATACTTTCATCCTTCCAGTCCACTGGACTGGAGCGATAGCACAGCAGGAAGGGCATTTGCCTTGCATGCAGCTGACTTGGGTTCGATTTCTCTGTCCCTCTCGGAGAGTTCAGCAAGCTACCAAGGGTATCCTGCCTGCATGGCGGAGCCTGGCAAGCTACCCGTGGTGAATTCAATATGCCAAAAACAGTAACAACAAGTCTCACAATGGAGACATTACTGGTGTCCACTCCAGCAAATTGATGAACAACAGGACGACAGTGCTAGAGTGCAGTGCTACTTTCATCACAGGACTTTGGCATGACAAAAAATAACAAAAAAAAGTTATCTTCTTTCAGAAAATAAAAGGAACTGCAAGGTTAGATCCTAAGATTTGTGAGTGTAACTGAATGTAAGTTTAAGACACCATAAAAATGAAGCAATGTTTCAGTTAGGAAACCTGAAGAAATGGCCAAATTTTTCCACTAGCAATGGCTTCTATAGTCGGGTTAAGCAATATGTTTCTCAGATGCATGAAAGGCAACTTAGTGTTTTAATTCAATATGCTTCTTTCAACTCTCAGTATAGGATGATCCACGATATTAATATTGCAATAACTCTAAATTCTTTTATCCTATCATTTTCATAGATCAGAAACTAATTTTCCAGCATCATGCTGTTCTTTGTCTTACTGACATAACTTTTGAAGCTGAAGAACCCACTAAGCCTAGAGATGTGTATCTTTGTTGTTTTCTGGTATAGAAAATATATGAAATGTTTATTTCAAACTATTTGCTCGGCTCTAACATGACTAGGTTCATCACTAGAAAGCCCCGTCAAGATTTTACATAGCTTATTCATCAAGTTCTGATAGATGAAAGGCTCTCTCATTTCAGCATCTCTCTTTATTCTTCCAGAATAAAATATGAAAACTGATTTTTATATTATTCCAATCTTTAGGTTCTCTACCTCATGATACTTCTAAGATCTCATTGGAGACACAAGTGTACATCAAAGAATTAGGCCTATTTTCCCCACTTCTTATCTATCATCCACAATAAACCACTTTGAAAAAAAAGCCTCAGGAGCTGGAGTAATAGCTTGCACGAGATCAACCCAGGTTCAATTCCTAGCATCCCCCGAGCACCACCAGGAGTAATTCCTGAGTGCATGAGCCAGGAGAAAACCCCTGTGCATAGCTGGGTGTGACCCAAAAAGAAAAGAGAAAAAAAAGTCTCAAAATAGTCTAGTCTCGGTCAATGGTTGGAACAAACCACACGTGTGGGAGAGGCTGAGGGTAGGTAAGATAGAGAAGAGACCAGTATAACAATAATAGCCAGGAATGATCACGCTGGGCAAGATCTGAGGGTTAAAAGTAGGTAAAGTAGGTAAGGGACATTTTTGATAATCTTTCAGTATCAACGTTGCAAACCACAATGCCCAAAAGGAGAGAGAGAGAGAGAGAAAGAGAGAGAGAGAACGAGAGAGAAAGAGAGAGAGAGAGAAAGAGAGAGAAGAAAAGCACCTGGCAGGCAGGGGGTGGGGGGTGGGGGGTAATGGGAGGGGAGGGAACATGGGGACACTGGTCCTGGGAAATGTACACTGGTGAAGGGATGGGTTGGAATATTATATGACTGAAATGCAATCACGAACAGCTTTGTAAATAGTCTATTTCAGGATAATATGCAAAAGGTGTTATGGCCATCTCCTAAATTTATAAGATGTGGCCAAAATAATTTAATAAGAGTGAAAAGTTCCTTTTACCAATTATTTTGCAAGAACAAAAGACTATCTATTAACCAGTAGATAAATTGGTAGTTTAAGGGCCCAATGATTGCACTTGCTCCATTAAACTAATTTCCCCTCAGTTTTATTTTCTACCCTGGGAAGGAATCAAGGGAACAGATTTCTTTAGATTTGTTCTGGTTTTGGAGATGTACCTCAAGCTTGGTGTAGGTAAGAAACAGTTCAGTGTTTACATTAAAATATTTTTTCAAGATTTTCAATGCCAGGGATCAAACCCGGGCCTCACATAGGTCAGACAAATGCTCTATTGCCGAGTCACGCTCTCGAACCCTCAGCCGATGTCTTGTTCTTAACATAATATTTATAGCTCATATCTGAAGTGTCATATGGTGCTAAGAGTATTATACATGCTTATAGTCTTTACCCAAGTGTTACCATTAAATTTCCCGAAGAAGTGAACATAGATAAGGGATAATACAGTTCCCCCAAATATTTTAAGTATAAATATTGTAACTCTAGAAATGACATACCAAAACAAGGTAGAAGACACGGGGATTAGTGAAAAAAACAGTATGTTTCCAAAATTTTATGTTTTACCGTTCAAATAAGTTGTTTTATTTTTTAAAAATCCAATTGCACTAAACCATAATAGAGAAATCACTTTCTCTTCAAAACAAACTATCAAAGAATAAAATTATAAATTATAAGAAAGGAAAATACATATCATTTACTACAATCATTCCCTTTTTTTTGCAACTTGGCGGACATGGAAAATGATGCTGAATGAATATACTTTAATTAGGAAAGCTAATCTGGAAGAGGTAAGATTTAAAAGCTTAAGAATGGTCATATGCCATTTTATATTTTTATGTGAAGTGAATGGTATTTTAAAAAAATCAGAATATAATTTATACCATAGAAACTACAATAGCATGGCGTTAACAAGACTTACTGCATTTTTGAAAATTGTTAAAATGCTCTTCCAAGTTTTAATAAGAAAACATTTTGTTACTATGTATTGATTAGTTAATGGATTTACTATGATGACCAGTTCATAAAGTATACAAATGTCGTATCTTTTTTGTACAATTGAAGCTAATATATGTTAATTATTTCTCAGTTAACAAATTAGAGTTGATATAAAATAGAAAACATTATATTTGCCAACGGCTGCTCCATGAAACCTGCTATTGTCAAATTCAGCAATTCAAAATCTGTTTCCTTCATTTTTAATCACAAAAAATAAAGGGAGAAATTAATCAACTACTAGAGGGTGCATAACCTTTAAGTTATATAAGCTATCAAGCAAATGCTCTTTAAGGACTGATTTCGTTTGGAATTTTTCCTTCCATCAGAGTCAAAAGTATCTTTAACCGTCTTTGTGTAATAGAAAGAGGATCAGGCCCTCATAACACTTGCAATTACTTTGACAGTCACTTGAAGGGTTAAAGTGGAAATACTTTTTAAGAGAAACAAAAGAAAAATGTTTTAATCTCATCAGCAAATACCAGTTCCTTCTTTGTGAGCAGGATTCTATGACCGAGAGTACTTTAGGCTACTGCGAGGAGAAAGAGGGGACTTAAGCTAAACCAGAGGTAGCAAGTTGACAATCCCTAGGTGAAATTCCTGTTATTTTGCAGCCGAACTTGGTTCTGCGCTTTAGGGCCTCTGTCTCGGGCTGCCTTTCAAAATCCTTACTCAACCACGTCTAGGAAAAGAAAACTGCACTCAAGTACTGAATTGTTTTAAGTCCTTATGGATATAGGCACACTTCCGTTTTCAAATTCAACCTTCAAGTCATTCTTTCAAACTTCTAAAGAAAGAAAAAGAAAAAATAGACTCTTGTCCCGTGGACTCTGTTCTCTCATGGACTTCCTGTAGACTAAAGAAAACTCTCCTGCGCGGGAGGTGAGTGCTGTCTATTTGGGAAACGGGCCAGAAAGGAAGAACTCTGACAACGCATTCGGCCTGCCACCCTGTGGCCGCTGCAGACACTTTCCCCATTCGTTGGCAAAGACCCCGAACTTTGCTTAAGAGAAAAAAAAATAATAATAATAATAAATAAATAAATAAAACTCGACAGAGGTAGATCACAGCATCCCACGACGTGTGCCTCGAAAAACTGGAAGATGCAACCATTGCAGCAAAT
The DNA here is from genome assembly GCF_027595985.1 of Sorex araneus. NCBI lineage: Eukaryota > Metazoa > Chordata > Mammalia > Eulipotyphla > Soricidae > Sorex > Sorex araneus. The sequence goes on from NC_073305.1 coordinate 88,336,688, forward strand.
GCGCTCTACTTTCCTGCCCGCTACCTTAAGCCCGGAGCCCCCGTGGGTGCTCCCCGCGGGTGCCCGCGTCTAACCTGGCCTCAGATGCTGACCGGCACCGAGGACACGGAGCTGGCGCGCGATTCCCGGGCCACGTGGCCCGGCATGGCGAGCGTGGCGCAGGACACACCCACGGTGGCCTCGGGCAGCTCGTCGTCCTCGGTCCACTCGTTGAGCTCGGGGTGGAAGCACTGCACGCACTTCTTGTACTTCTTCTCGCCCTCGTTCCAGCCGCCGAGCAGGTAGGCGCGGCCGAGCAGCGCCGAGGCGCCCGCCGTGCTCACGCCCACGGGCAGCGGCGCCGCGTGGCTCCACTGGCGGCTGGCGGGGCTGTAGCACTCCACGGGCAGCACGTCCACGCGCTCCCCGCGCGGGCCCAGCTGGCTGCCGCCCATCACGTACACGCGGCCGGCCAGCGCCAGCGCGCAGTGCCAGCCCCGCGCCGCGTGCAGGCCCGGGAGCTCCTGCCACGAGTCGCTGGCCGGCTCGTAGGCGCACACGGAGCGCGAGTAGGCGCCGCCGAGGTAGCCGCCCGTCACCAGCACGCGCCCGTCGGCCACGGCGCTCGCGTGGCAGCAGCGCGCCGCCTCCAGGCCCGCCTTGGGCAGCCACTGGTTGGCCGAGGGCACGTAGCACTCCACCGATGCCAGGCTGCCCTCGGCGTTGCGGCCGCCCACGGCGTACAGCAGCCCGTCGAACACGCTCAGGCTGAAGTGCGTGCGCTTGTGCGTCATGCTGGCCAGGTGGATCCAGGTGTTGAAGCGGGGGTCATACCTGCGAACGGCAGAGAGACGGGACCCGCGTGAGCAGCCCCGGGCACCCGGGTGGGCATCTGGGCGCGGTCGTGGCGAGGAGACCCGGGACCCAGCGCAGCGCCTGGACTGGAGTCGCTGGTGTTTTATGTGCCCATTGATGGACTTGTGTGTGTGTGTGTGCGCATGTGTGATGTGTGTGTGTGTGTGTGTGTCCTTCTCCTTTTCCTCCCCCCCCCCAACTTATAAAACCTTAGCACCCCACTAGGAGGGGATCCTCAGCTCCAGAGTGAGTTCTCTGTCGTTCAGGAGAGTTGATGAGCAAAACTTAGAGTTGATGAACTAAAAAAGTGCAGGGAGGGCCGGGAAGCTAGTTGGTTGTGGCGGCAACTAAAGGGAACACCACTTTCAGGTCAGTTGTTCTGTCTTTTTCAGATATCAACCATCCCAGGCTGACGTTCACCGCGTAAGGACAATAGGACTTAACTGATTGGCTCTCTCCGTTTCTTGAAGACCCTATTCCTCATTCCTTTCTCCTGGCCATTGCAGTAGGAAAGGAGACTCGCTCATGCAAGTTTTCCAAATGGAAATCAGGTCCCAAAGCATAAAACCTCGATTTGGGATATGTTGCTATTTTCTAGCATTTGCAAGTACTCAAGATTTTTCTGTAGGGAATCTTCACTCTCTCCCTCCAGCCCCCCCTGCCCCCACCACACAGTGTTCAATATATCGGTTATTATGTTATAAGCACTGAAATCAATATTGCAGAGATGGTGCGTTTCCAAAATGTGGAAAATAGTACATGGTCGTAGAAACAGACCTTGATCCTTTGATTTCATCTTCATTTCTGTCTTACTTAACCAAAATTTCATTATAGTTAAGTTAAAGACTAAAAAGCAGGTATTTGAAATCTTTTTTTTTAAGTGGATTTTTTTTGGTTTTTTTTTGGGGGGGGGTCACACCTGGTGATGCACAGGGGTTACTCCTGGCTCTGCACTCAGGAATCACTCCTGGCGGTACTCAGGGGACCATATAGGATGCTGGGAATCGAACCCGGGTTGGCCTCGTGCAAGGCAAACGCCCTACCCGATGTGCTATTGCTCCAGCCCCAGGGATTTGGAATCATTTAAGTGGCATACATACATCACTGTATCACCGTCTCACTGTCATCCTGTTGCTCATCGATTTGCTCGAGTGGGCACCAGTAACATCTCCATTGTGAGACTTGTTACTGTTTTTGGCATATCAAATACACCATGGATAGCTTGCTGGGCTCTGCCATATGGGTGGGATACTCTCAGTTGCTTGCCGGGCTCTCATATTATAAAATAATAAAGAATATTTCCCATTCATATTGTATGCATTTCTGGATCATTTTTGGTTTCTGATACAAGGTAAGTTTATAATGTCCAACAATAAAACAACATTTGAATTACATTTCTGAAGGATTTACTATTCTTTTCTCTACATTTATTTATTTATTATGGGTCTCGGGCCACCCTTGTGATGCTCAGGGGTTACTCTTGACTCATGTACTCAAAGAATCACTCCTGGCATACTCAGAGGACTATATGGGATGCCAGGGATCGAACCTGGGTTGGCCATATGCATAGTAAGCACCCTACCTCCTGTACTACATCTTTTGCCCCAGTTTTTACTCTTCAGTGCATCCGAATATCAACATTTTTATGTTTCAATTTCAAATAATTAATGTTACATTTTAATGACTTCTGAAAACTATGAATTAGACCGTTTTCAGTAGCAATCACTTAAGATAAATTCTGTATTTTATTTTGGTTTATGGGTCACATTTGGCTCTGTTCAGGGTTTACCCCTGGCTCTGCACTCTGGCATCATTCCTGACAGGGCTTGCGGGACCACTTGTGGTGCCAGAAATTGAACCTGGGTCAGCAGCATGCAAGGCAAGTACCTTACCTGCTGTACTATCTCTCCAGTCCCCAAATTTGTATTTTTAATTTTTTCTTAGCACTTGATATTAATAATCAAGTTTTTACCTATGATCTTCAGAAAGATAGTGTGCTGTAAAGAGGACCTGAGTATAAGAAAATGAAAAATGTCACTTATAAAGTAGTGGTATAATTTCTCTAGGTATCATAATCCTCACATGCAAAAATCAGAACGATGCTATTTCCCTTGCTCACTTCACAAGCTTAATTTGGAAATCTAGAATACTTAATATGTATGAATAGATTACATAATTAAAATGTATAGATATATAAATATATATAAGGTGGCATTATTATTAGTGATTTTCTGAGACAATAAAACTAAGAGTATGGCTGTCAGGGAAATTTTATAATATTGAACCATTTCAGTTTCTAACAAAAGGATCAAATACCTGCAGAAATTGTTGACTGCATGCTTGGCTTGATTTCTTGCATCATTCTGGTCTTCTCCACCAGCCACATAAAGAAATCCATCCATTACAGCCACACACTGATTAAAACTCTTGGCTGGCATTTCTGTAAGCTTGCTCCATCCATTTTCAGGATCTTTATACAGTACGTCTCTACTAAGGGACTTCTCAGTAAGTCCAGGGCGTCCTCCGACAGTGACAAGGACGCGACAGGCCCCTCGAATTCTTGTGCGTCTAGATTGCAATGTGTTTTGATGATATGGAAGTAAATGATAGTTCATAGCATCTACAAGAAGTTTGTGACAATCAGCATCTTGCATCATTCTTGGTACAGACTGAACATAATTGACCAGGTCTTGTGCAGAGATGGTACCAAAGCGAATATTACTTAGGAGATCTGCAGCATGTTTCAATCTCTTTTGGTCAAATTCTAGCCATTTCATTGCAATCTGGAATGCTACTATTTCAGAAGGCAACTGTAGGTCATCATCTATAAGAAGTTCATTAATTTGCTCAAATGTAAGTTTCATAAACTTATCTGATTCTGAGAACTCGAGGAAGTTATCCCGGATAAATTTCTGGGCTGCTGCTTTGGCGTTTTTTAGAGAGTATGTTTCGGCAATGTTGGCAATATACATGCAGTTCTCAATGCTCATTTCTCGTATCAGAAAATCACTGCACATCTTTACAAGGGTGTGAATCTGAAGATAAACAGCAGCAGAAATAATGCTTCCTATTGTATATAAGGAGAGAGTCAGTTTTCCTGTGTAGGCATATGCAATGACAGTAGCCAGGCCCAATGGTGAGATATCATTGAGGTCTACCCTTTGAGTAGATGGATCTTTTTTCAGGATGTTGTAAAAGTACTCACTGCATGAAGCCATCACTGACTTGTGAACATCAAAGGATTTGGTTTTGGTGCCAATGACTAAGTCACAAAGGAAGCTCTCCTGCCGCATTTTACTTAACCCTTCCAAGAGGTTGGGGCAATAAGAAGCATCTGTTAACTCAGAAGAAATGCAGCTAAGGCCATTGCCTCCCTCAAGAAGTCCATTCAAAGCATTCAGTTTGCTTAGGGGGCTGTCTTCTACAATTATCGTCATCTCATTGATCTCTCCCTTGTTCTTTTTGACAGTCTTCTTTTTGGGGGCCATGTTGGAAAACACAGTCACAGGCAAGAGCTTGCTAAAAAACAGACAAAACCACAGTGTTTTTATTAACTTTGGGCTTTGAAATGTTACGTTGAAGATATTTTCTTCTTCACAAGATAATAACTTTTTAATGGAAATGATAGATTGGCCCTCATAAAAAAGACTTCAAGACTTACATTCAACTAAATGCACATTTTATTGACAGATCATTTCATGATCAAGTATAAATTCTGGAGAGCTTTATATTATCAAGGTCTAAGAGATTTTCCAGGGGTTAGTACACATGTCAGAAAAGTCCCCGGTCCTTGTTTATTTCCCAGCACTCACATTTCCTGAGCATCTTTTATTTTTCTTTTTGGGTCACTCCCGGCGATGCACAGGGCTTACTCCTGGCTCTGCACTCAGCAATTACTCCTGGCAGTGCTCAGGGGACCATACGGGATGCTGGGAGTCGAATCCAGGTAGGCTGCGTGCAAGGCAAATGCCCTACCCGCTGTGCTATTGCTCCAGCCTCTCCTAAGCATCTTTAAGTGTGGCCCTGAGAGCCCCCAAGCACTGCAGAGTCCAAGCAGCACCACATCCATGGGCCATAACTTTCAGTCACCAAGTCTATGGGCTAAGAATCACTGAAAGTGGCTCCCAAGTCCCCTTAAGCAGCCCCCCCCCGCCATGCAGATATATATTATCAATTAAGACTGATCCACAGAGCTATGTTTCCAAGAAAGCTTTTTCAAAAGAACTAACCACAGGCAATGTTGGTGGTCTAGTGGTGAGCATAACTTCCTTCCAGATATGTCTCTGACCTGGTTATATGGTAATTATAGAACAGTAGCAAATATCACTTGAAAGGCTTAGTTTTATCTCATAGAAAGTGAGTTGCAACAATTCTGAAATTTTTTCCTCAATAAAGTATAAAATTATGGGATCTATGTAAAATGTATGCTTCGAATATCAATGTCTATCGTGTTATGTACATGTGAAAATCAATGGGTAGGGCCAGAGAGATAGTGAAGGGGTGTAGGTACATGCTATATATGCTGCCTACCAAAGTTAATCACTGGCACTGCATATGGTCCCCCAAATACCACCAGGAGTAAGTACTGAGAACTGCCAGGTGTGATCCCAGACAAACAAACAGAAACAAATGGTTAAAATAAGGGGAAGGGGAAAGGAGGTGGATGTCGAATAAACTGTGTATTTGCATGCTCGTTTATGAATCTGTACAACTGAAACCACTATTAAAATTTTCTAGCTACAGAGATCTTCACTGCCCCTTGTATCTTGGCAAATGTTCTTATACTTGGCAAATTGGAGACTCTGCTTCTCCATTTGCCATCAGCCCAACTTGGGGACTGCGCTATTGCTTTTCTTACACTAGAGGCCCCTAAGAATGATAAAGGCAAAGGCTGAAAAGATAGTACAGGACTTAAGGCACTAGTTTTGCATATGGCTAGCCCTGATCCAAATCCTTTGGTATTAATATATGGTACCCTGAGCACTAAACTCAGAGCCAGGTTTGCCCCTGAGAAACACTAGGTATGATGCAACATTTTCCACTCACCAAGGAAGATAGAATAAGGGCCATGCATCTTGTGTTCTAAGCCATACTGCAGGGAAGATCGACTTCCTCGTTACGGGTCACAAAAACTCAGAGGTTCTATTTTGTTGTTGTTTAGGCTTTTTTTTTTTGGTGGGGGTGGAAGGCTGATCCACACCTGGTGGTGCTCAGGGCCCACACCTGGTTCTGTGCTCAGGAAACCATTTGTGGTTCTATAATTCGAATCCACGTTGTGACCTCAGAGGCATGCTTTGAAACTCTGAGGCTCCGTGCTTACAAAGGAAGAAAGGGAAGCCTGCAACAGAAGCTCTGGGGCCTTCGTACTGAGGACTTTCTGGGGAGTACAGACAAAGGGCACATCATATTGGGTATGCACGGGCATGGACACACACACACACATACACACACATTCACACTCATATATGCCATTCTGCCAATATGCCATTCTGCTAATAAGTACTCAGTTTCCCAATTTGGTTCTTTTCATTGCTATTAATTTCTTTTTTTGAGGGGGAAGGGTCACACTTGGCAATGGCTAGGAGTTACTCCTGGCTTTGCACTCAGGAATTACTCCTGGCAGTGTTCAGGGACCATATGGAATGCTGGGAATCGAACCTGAGTTGGCCGCATGCAAGGCAAATGCCCTACCCGCTGTGCTATCACTCCAGCCCCCATCATTGCTATTGATTCTTATGGATTTGGAATCCTTTATTGGATGTTTTAAATTCTATATCATGATTTTTTTTTCTCAGTAAATTTGTCTGCTTTTTTTTTTTTTTTTTTGCTGTTTGGGTCACACCTGGCGATGCTCAGGGGTCACTCCTGGCTTTGCACTCAGGAATCACTCCTGGCAGTGCTCAAGGGACCATATGGGATGCTGGGAATCGAACCCAGGCTGGCTGCATGCGAGGCAAATGCCCTACCCGCTGTGCTATCGCTCCAGCCCCTGTCTGCAATTTCTTTTCCAATATTTACACTTCTTATTTTAATTTCCTTAACCCTAAATTTTAGAGCAATATTAAATATTAGTAGGAAAAAAATAAAAGGGGGCATAACCCAAGTAGCACATGTATGCCAGGAAAGAGGGGACAATTGCTTATCATTTCCACTCACTCATTTGGTCATGGTATTGGGCTTCTCACACCTGGAGCTGGATTGACTGTGTGGACTACTTGAAGGAGGTTATGGAGGAATTAGACATTTACAAAGATGAAATAATTGTAAGTAGTTAGATGTGAGAAGTCACTCACTATGTCCTCTGGGTCTTGCTGGAAATCATCAGTAACGGCGGCCACAATGGGGATCTAAAAAGGTGTACACTTGTGTATATCCACTCACTAATAGTCCAAACTGTAGCCTGGGTGGTAAAGGATACATACATTTTGAAGGACTCCATTTTAATTGATTAAATTCTGCATTAGCCGAAGGTAGATAGGGGTTTTAATTAACTGTTGCTTTATTGAAAGTTTATCTTCCCTTTCTTTTCTTTTAAAAAGAAAAGCACTGAGTGCTTTGTTGCCAACTGCTCAGGGACTCCCACGCCAGGTAGCTGAGGCAGTCACCATGGTTATCATACCTGAGGGATGGTTTTCCTGGGAATGGATGGGAGTGTCCCCTAGCTGTGCCAGTGTGAGATTTTCCATACCCTTTGCTATTCTTCCTCAAGCACAACAGGCTGGGTTTCATTCCCTACCCAGGAGGCCCTAATGAATTGCCCTCTTGGGATCAAAGAGAGGGAAAACTTTGCAGGCTTCCACTGAGACTGTGAGCGGCTCGAAGTGTTTACATGGTCCTTCCCATGGCAAGACACCCTGGAAAGAGGAGCAGGTGTCCCCACAGCAGCTGAGGTTGTGTAATGGGATGAGCAGTTATTTGGAGGCACTCCCTCCTTCCTGTCACTTCCCTTTTTGGGGGAAAGAAACTGCAAAGGATGCAAAGGGCAGTGAAAGGCAAGGTTCCCTGTGCTGTCAGAGTTATCCCTTCATCTGTTCCAAAACCCACAGAAACTTCCTCCATTTTACAAAGGATGCTGGCTTTTTAATTTTTTCTTTTTTGGCAGGGGGTGGAGGCACACCTGGATGTGCTCAGGGTCTATTTCTGGCTCTGCGTTCAGGAATCATTCAGGGCAGTGCCCCTGCAGCCATATGTGGTACCATACCCACTGTACTATCTCTTTGGCCCCATGAACAACAATCCCCTCTCTCTCTCTCTCTCTCTCTCAAGCTGGGGAGAAGGGAAACTGAGATACTATCCCATGTTCTCTTCCTTCCCCCACTGCAGATAGTGACTGTTGGGTCATTTCTAGGATGGTATTTCATGTGAATACTTACATAATCTGGACGGACCCTTATGTAATGTGGACCCTTTCCACCATTTGACAAATTTAAGTGAATTACATTTATAATGAACTGGAGCAATAACACAGTGGATAGGGCATTTGCCTTGCATGTGCACGACCAGGGTTCGATTCCTCCATCCCTCTCGGTGAGCTCGGCAAGCTCCTGAGAGTATCTTGCCCGCAAGGAAGAGCCTGGCAAGCTACCCATGGTGTATTCGATATGCCAAAAGCAGTCACAACAAGTCTCACAATGGAGACATTACTGGTGCCCACTTGAGCAAATCGATGAACAATGGGATGACAGTGCTATGACAGTACTACAGTGCTACATTTATAATCAAGCCATAACTATAAATTACCAAGCATGGTTTACTTTATGTATTAAATGTAACCTGTGACCTCCATTCATAGCTAGAATAATAAATAACTGGCTAGCTCATTATTAGTTGAGGGTTTTCTATGCTCTAAGCCTTGGGTTAAGTTCTGGGTTAACTTCACATATTTCTCAATTTAAACATTCCTAAAATTCTGAAAGGTGATTTATATTATGTTCATTTTACAAGGGCAGCCCTTAAAGTCTAGAAAAATTTTAAAACTGTGACTAAGGTCACACATATGTAATGTATTGTGGAATAAAATCAACCCAGATTCAACCCTGGCCCCTATATTCCTTCCATACGTCCAAGGTAGGTTCCCATGGTTGTCCCTGTCATTAGGAAGAGACCAAGTGAAGTGGGACTGAGGTTTATCACAGCAAACATGGACAAGGAGTACATGAAACAGTTTTCTATAGCTTCAAACACTAAAATAGAAGAGTTACTCTTTGGATGTAAAATAACCCTGTTTGGGAACAAGCGGCCTATGGATTTTGTTATCCCACTGGGAACAAGGCTACAAAAACCAATTATTAGGAAACAGAACAAGTCACGGAAGCTTTTACTGAGTTGATTTGTCAGAGAACCAAGTGGACTCCTGTGATGAGTTCAAAGTGAAATAATCACATTTTGTTTAAAAACAATTATCCATTTTGTTGGTTCAACTTAGCATAGTCCTGGCTTTTATCGATAAAGTATTCAGACTCTATGCATGAAGCTAATTATTGTTCAAACTGGACAGACAGTATAAGGATCCCAAGCTAAAGCCTTTGGTTTGGGTTCTGATGAATATTTTAGAAACATAACTCTTTCTCTTTCCTCATCATGTTCATGTGTGCGTGTGCGCATGCAGTGTGTGCATGCATGCGTGTGTGTCTGTGTGTGTGTGTCTGTGTGTGTGTGTGTGTGTGTGAGAGAGAGAGAGAGAGAGAGAGAGAGAGAGAGAGAGAGAGAGAGAGAGAGAGAGAAGAGAGGATTGCAAGGTGGAAGGGTAGAAATGTAGTTTTTAAGACCAATGTCTTGGGTTGCCACAGAACAACAACAACAAAAAGAGCTTTGGTGTTCATTTCACTCTAACCATCTGAGAGATCTATGGCAAAACATCCATCATTTCACTATTTTATTTTATTTTATTGTTTTTGGGGCCACACTTGGCTGTGCTCAGGGCTCACTTCTGGTGGGCCAAAGGTGGTGCTAGAGCTTGAACCCAGTTGACTGTGTGCTAGGACAACACCTACCCACTGCACTATCTCTCCAGTTTCGATATACAGCCTTTGAACTTTTCATTGTAATCACCAGTCAAAATAGAAGATGAGGGCTTTATAGTGCCACAATTTTACAGAGTTAAGAATGAGCATCCTGCTTTTACTACCACAAAGTCCAGTCTGGTCCTCTATCACCTCTCTCCTCAGTGTGACCTTGCAGAACTCTAGAATCAACTCATTATTAGTTACAGAAAAACCAAGACAAAAAATTTTCTACCTAGAAGCATGATGGCCCTCTGAGCCTTTGTTACTAGGCTAGCAAATGAAATGACAAGATGTCCAGTTAAGCTTGAAATTCAGATAGATAAATTACAAATCATATTTTATTTTTTTCCACAAGAATTTTTAAAACATTTTGTTGATTGAGGTACATGGCTTACAAATCATATTTTAGTACAGTATGTTCTGTGTGATAATATTTGGGGCAATTGACACTAAAAAGTGGATTTTAATCTCCTATCTGGGTGCCCTGCTCTGAGTTAATTTCAGGTTAAGTCCATGAATTCCATGATTTATTTTTTTGCTGGAATATTATGAGATACATCATGCTTATCTAATTTTTTAAGAAGGCGAGATTCTCAAAAACGGTTCATAACTCAAGATAGATAGAGGCACTGGACTTGAGAATAAGGTTATCAAGACCAAGGTACCATCGTTCTGAACACATTCTACGCAGTTCTATGGATGGACACGTTTCTGAGAAATCATCTCACTTAAATCAAGTTTCTCTTGTCCTGAAACATGTCTCAGAGGAAAAGCTGAGATGAGAGGAAAGAATTGTCACCTTTATATTGAAGAACCTTCTTGTTTTCCTGCTCTCCTGTCCCTCTCGTTCCCCTTCTCCTGGGAGGGATTCTACACCCGGAGCTGCAAAGCCATGTGTGCTGAGGTGTCAGTCACCCCCCTGCCAGAACGAGTTGGGATCCCTGACCCCCTCCTTTGCCAAAGGGACAAATCGGCTGCGCCTGCGCCCGGTCCTGCCACATTCCAGGCGCTGCATCTGTCCCCACTCATCAGCACCAATCCCGGAATAGAAACACTCCAGCCTGTGCCGCTTGCCATTTTAAGTTAAGTCCAACTTAAGGAGAAGGGACTGAGGGGGTGTTTCCACTTCACCATTTTATTTCCAGCATGCTCTTTGTAACAAAACCTATGTCAGTATACATAGAAGTACAGATTTAGAGCCGGGATGTGTTTCACACGGTTTGAGATTTGTTCTGTTGCAGGTGAAATTTCAATTTTGATGGTTATCACTTCTATTTCTGATCATTCAATGGGTAAATCGTTTTTTTTTTCTCTTTGGGAGGGTGGGGGAGGCAGGGGAGAAGCTTATCAAGGGTTAAGTGTTCACCTGCTTTTGATCAAAATCAGGATGGCATTCGAAACTTTGCAAATCAAAGGGAAGCATTCCACGTTTTCCCTCTTTTCTCTAGAAAACAGAAGCAGCAAAGCTTTAGAGACTATAAAGCTGCTTTTTGAAAAAGACAAACAATCTCGCTTTTCCAAGTCACTCTCCCCGCCTAGCTCTCCTCTCATTTCGGGAAAATGCTCTCCGGTCCTTAGCCTCAGTTTTGTGTCGTGAGCGATCTGACCCCCAGCCCCGTAGAGCATCCCCTCCACCCCAGTCTCTTCCAGCCCCTACACCCCGGCCTGCACCCCAGAAGTAGAAGGCAGAAATGGTCCAGCCTGGCCCAGAGCTCCTTACCCTCCCGTGTGAAGCGGCCTCCCAGCCTTGTGCTGGTGAAGTTGCAGCAGCCGGTTCCTTGCGGGGAAGCAATCTATGAGAGAGAAAGAGAGGGAGAAGGGAAACCCCGCGGGCAAGCACCGGCGGCCACCTGCAGAGTCAGGACAGTTCTTAGTGAGTCTTTGCAGTCCCTCCGGATAAGGCAGCGGGGCTGGGCTCCCAGCAAGAAGCTCCTCTCCCTCTTTGGTCTTCAGCTCCAGGGCACTTGGGGGCAGAGGGCGGGGCTCCGGGTGGGGGACAGGGATTGGGTTGCTGGACCTGCTCAGTTGTTTAAAAAAGAGAGAGAAAAGGGGGGAAAAATGCCCAGCCCTTGTTAAATTGGGTGTGAGCAAAGAAAATTAATTTAGAGGGTATTTAATTATTAGAAGCAGAGATTAGAGCGCATGTCCTTGGTGAGAAGGAGGAAAGACTGCTACAAATGAGCTCGTGGAAGGGTAAATAGCCTGGTCCTTGGAGATGGTTGAGTTTATAAATAGACTGTTCTTTAGCAGAGGAACACATGTTTAGGAGGAAGAGGTGCTTTCTCTGGGAACTTCACCGAGGGCACCGACCTTAACAGTTAGAGCTCACTAGACTGAAATTCCTGCTGGATCCCTGGGTGTTCAGTGGGCCCTGGGAAGGTGTAAGCGGAACATCTGCAAGTTGCGAAAATGTCAATTCTGGTAGGACGTCATATTAAAAAATATCAGAGCATTCTGATGGACCAGAAACTTTTAATAGATACCGAGAATGTTAAGTGGAAGCTAAAAAAGGTGACCTGATATGAGGGTATGCCACAGAAAAATCTGTTGTGGAAAGTAAATATTCTAATCACGTATTAGTCATATCATGTGAGGAGCACTGTTTGCACTCTGATAGTCGAGCAATTAATTATTCTGCATCCTGAAGAAGATTAGAGTGAAGAGAACTTTAGATGTTGTGATTATTCTATCAGAGCCCTCTGAGAACAAGCAGATTTAAGAGACCCCATAATGGAAATGTTTGGGGGTTGTTGTACAGAGAGGGAATTCAGCTACAATAGCCTGGCAAACTCCTGTGACGTATTCATATGTCAAAAACAGTTAACAATGATGGGTCTCTTTCCCCTGACCCTGAAGGGCCTCTAATGCGGCACCATTGGGAAGGACGAGTAAAGAAAGGCTGCTAAAATCTCAGGGCTAGGATGAATGGAGACATTACTGGGTCCACTTGAGCAAATTGATGAAAAACTGGGATGACAGTGATACAGTGATTTATTTATTTATTTATTTTGCCTAAGGTGTCAAAAATCAGGTTGTGTGGATAGAAATTTTAGAGAAATAAATTAAAAATAAGGAAGAAAAACTGATAACACCTGTGGCCTAATGATAAAAATGGACTCAATGATGAAAAGGAGCCGGTTTCCTATGCTTCAAAGGATCTAGCTAAGAGCAACTCGAGGTGGGGGGTGGAGGGTTAGGGGGGGCGGCTGGAAAGATAGTACAGCAGGAAGGGTTCTTGCCTTGCTCATGGCCAGCCTGGGTTTGGTCCCTGGCACCCGTATGGTCTTCTGGGCCTACTAGGAGTGATCCCTGAGTGCAGTTAGGAGGAAGCCCTGAGCAGAGTGGGAGTGGCCTTCAAACCTAAGTGAATAAATAAGTAAATAAAGCTCTGGAACTGCATGTCATGGAAGGAACTCTCACTCTGGCTGACCACCTGCACTGGACCTTCTCTGATATCATGGCAACTCTATGATTCTACTTGTATTGGCTTTAGTTTTCCTGACCCCTTTCAACTCATTGGATATCATCTCAATTGCCACTTTCCTGTTCCCCCTTCTAAAAAGTTGAAGTTATCATTGACATATAACATTATAATCGTTTCAGATTTCTAAAAGTGATTCAATATTAATATATCATGAAATGGTTACCACAAGTCTCATTAATATCAGTCCCCATATATTGTTACAAAGTGTATTTTATTTTTTTGCAATGAGGACTTTTAAATTACCACTTCAATTTTATTTCCAGCCAGGCTTTTAGTAGGAGAAAGGAATTTGATTAGAAACAAATCATTTGCTCTCATTTTCAGAGCATCAGCCCAGAATGAGCTTGAAGTAAATTAAAGTTCTTTACTGTATGGTTTGCATGAAGATAACAGAGGAACATTCCAAGTGATCCTTCTTAATTCCACTTCCTTGACACCAGTAATAAGAGCATTCAACTCAAGTCTCAGTGTGTTCAGATCAGTTTTATGTCAGTGTTTATAAAGAGGACAAGAGTCCTCAAGAAGTAGCTGTTGGAACCAACTTAGTGTTGTCTTCAAGTCCACTTCAATTCTACTGAAAGAGTGCTGAGTTACTTCTTCAATAGCCTATAATTTGAAGTAGTAGTATGAAAAAAAAAGGAAGAGTAAATGTCCAAATAGAAAATATGATATCTCAATGAAAATAGCATGTACAGAGTAACTACCTTATTCTAGTATTCAACTATTTCTATGGCTGATGTGCTGGAAATAATAGAGGGAGTGGCATAGAACATGGGTAGAAAAGGAACTCTGGAGAGTAGGTTGTATTGTATATTGAGGATCTTAGCCTATACCCTGCAAGCAATGGGGATGCACACATTAGATTTTATTTTATTATTTCTTCTTATCTTTTTCTTTTGGGGTCATATCCACTGGTCCTTAGGGCTTCCTCCTGGCTCTGTAGGAAGGAATCACTCCTGGAGACACTTAGAGGCAGAACTGGTGTCAGCCATCTGCAACAAACAAACAAACAAACAAACAAACAAACAAAAAACCCCAAAAAACCCACTATGTAAGAGATACTTGTACAATATCTCTCTGGTCTCTGAATTTTATTTTTTAAACAGACATATCATGATGAAAGTTGTAATTTAGAAGAAATAGCCTTGTTCTTAGGGAGTACATAAAGAAGAATTTAGAGTTCTTCAAAGAGCCTGACATAAAAAGTATGATGTAAGTTATTAGCAGATTGGAATAGATGTCCTTGGTGGTATGGTCTGAAGAAAGAGGTGGATTCATCAAGTTGTCATCAAGAAGTAAGATGAGGGGCTAGGAATGCCATGCAGACCAGAAGGCCCACTGGGGGTCAGTGGCCAGATTGCAGCCTATCAACATGTTTGTATATTTTTCTCAAAATATACAGCTGTGGCAAAGTCAGAGTGTTGGATTTAGTTGCTGAGAGAATTTTGCAAGGTGTCTAATTTATTTGTTTCCATTGTTGGTTTCCATTTCTCCTTCACCAGCTTTCCCTTCCATGTGACATAGACTGAGATCAACTGTAAGCACAATGACAGATGGTGTCATTATTTATTTTGATCACTGGTGAATTCTAAATAATGAATTCTAAATAAACTGTGTTTGGCACCAAGTAAATGATCAATATTTGTTTGTAATAGAAGAAGTAAATGAACCAATCAACTTTGATTAAGAGGAATTCAGAAGACAAGAAAGTTAAAGGGAGTATGTCAGTAAGTATTATAATGACAAACCACAGATCTGAACTAAGTTAGGAGGGAAAAGAAACCTCAAGGGTAGGATTTTTTTCTTGTTAATTACTGTAACCCAAGAATCAAAACAATGCTTAACTAGTAGTAGATACTCAGTAAATAGACATCGAATGAAAGATAGAAACACTGACAACACAGTAAAATAAAAAGATAAAAGTTTTGTGATTTTTTGCTTTTCATTATTCAAATTGTCTATTACAGCAAAAGTTAACACTTTTCTAGCAACGACAAGTGCTAAACATAAAATAGATTTTATATTTGTAAGAACATGGGTGATAAATACCTTAGTTCCCACAGTATATTAATATGTTATAGATTACAGCTCTGATAAGTCAGTTGATTATCAGTTATTACAGCCACCAGGAAGCCATTCAGAATGCTGCTTCTCAAATTTCAAGTGCCTAGTAATTACTAAGTTAAATATTAATTCTGATAAGGAAGGTCTGAGATTCTGTCTTTCTAAGAAATTCACAGATAGTGAAAACGTTGCTGGTGTGAGTTCTGCACCTTGAATAGCAAGGATTTAAAAATGCTTGAATACTTAACAACTGAGAGAAGGGATTTATTCATAAGATAATAAAAATCATCAAAATCTACTTAATGTTCCAATACCACCTACAAATCTATCTGGATGAAATCCCCAACCTGTCCTTTTTCAGAACAACTCCACTCCTCAGAGCCGACTCTGCTAGTGATTTGGATGACAGACATTGTGTCCTGTTCAGGAACCCTATTCTCTCAGTTCTCCCCAACTCTTTCATATCCTTCCTTCCGTATCTACCAGTGAATCTCCACCACCAATCAATGGCACACAAAACCCATTTTCATAAATATAACAAAACTCAATTTAGATCCTATTGTACTCCAATTATTGCAATTTTTGTTGGTTTTCTTTGATGGGGGTGCAGCCGACAGTGCTCATGTATTATACCCAAGATCATGCTCAAAATTTGTTTCTAGTACTATGGTGAGGCTATATGTTGCCAGGGATTGAATCCAGGGTTTCTGCTTGAAAAACATGTGCTCCGTCCTTTGTGTTGTCTTCCCAGCCATAACACTGAGTTTCTTTCTACTGTATAGGCAAATGTCCCAGTTGTATTATATAGATCTGGACTTGCTGCCTCTAGTTACTGTTTCTCATTTTCTCCTCAACTAAATCTGTTTGACCTTCCACGGAAGTGCTTTTGTCAAGGTCATAAATGAATCCGAGTCACAGTTTTTTAGACATTTGCTAGTGTTTGACCTTTCAAAATGATTCCTTATATTTGACCAATAACTCCTACTAGAGTGCTCCTTTCTCATTGAGTTTGAGTTTTCTCAAAGTTCTTTGGCTGTTTCTCCTCATTCTTTTTTCCAAGTGAAAGATCTGCCAATCCTGAAGATTAAAGTGCTCCAGATCTGTCAGACTCCTCTAAGATCAAAACCATATCTGGTAGATTAGCCTATACATTCCTGACTGTCTCATGAGCTTCTTTAAAAAAGGTAAATCGGGTGATGGTGGGAAATTTACACTGCTGTAGGGACAGGTGTTGGAACACTGTATGACTGAAACCCAATCATGAACAACTTTGTAATTGTGTATTTCATGTGATTCAATAAAAATTAAAAATTAAAAATAATCTAGGATCCTTACTTACTCTCCCTCTCCACCACGCACTCCTGTATTCATATCTGATTATTCACCATGTCCATTTATCAAAGATCTGTCATTTCTTTGCATTGGTACCAGTCTGGCCCAAGTCACTAACACCCTTACCTGACTATTGCCAAATCTTCCTAAATAGTCTCCTTGTTTTCAGTCTTGCTTCCCTTCAAGCCATCCACACTATAGCCAAAGTGGTATTTTCAAACATAATAAAGTAATCCCCTTGCAGAAAATTCAACAACTTTGCATTTCCTCAGGAAAAATATCCAAAATCCTCTGGCTTATTAACTATTGGATTTCTGTCTACCATTATATCCTCATGCAAAGTCAGTTTTCTCCAAACTCCTCAAATGTATTATACTTACTCCCCTGCCTGAAAGTCCTGCTATTCCAAGTATTGGCTTTCCTCTCTCATTTTTATCTAATGTTTCCAGTGCATCATTTGATGCCACTTACTCAAGGAATACCCTATTCAAAATGTTAGGCCAGGTTTGCACTCTCAGGATGACTTCTATTTCCCCCTCTGTCATAGTTAATGATACCTCATTGGTCAGTGTCATAAATAATAAAAGGTGGCTTTTATTAGTACTTATCCTATACCAAGTACCTTATGGTAGGTAGCTTCTAATAAAGTTCCAAATGATCTCTGTCTTCTGGGATTAATAACCTCACAAAATTCCTAATCCAGAGAAATTTTATTTTTAAACAATAGAATACCTTAACATTAAGGGCAAGTGCTTTTTAAATTTACTTTTTAATTATGTCATTGTGAGATACTTCAAAGTTGTTTATGATTGGGTTTCAGTCATACAACATTCCTACACCTGCCCCTTCATGAGTATACATTCCCTCCTCCTCCTCCTCCTCCTCCTCCCCTCCCTCCTCCTTCTATTTCTTCACAATACAGGTATTGAAAGGTTATCATGTATATCACTTTACCTACTTTCCACATTCAGTTCTTGTCCATAGTGATCATTTCCAATTATCATTGTCATAGTGGTCCCTTCTCTGTCCTAATTGTACTCACCCTACTTACCATTTGTAGCAAGCTTCTATCAGTGGAACAGTACTCCTGGCTCTTATTTCTACTGTCTTTGGTTATTAGTCTCATACCATGTGTTTCTTATATCCCACAAATTCTTCTTTGTTTATCTGTCTCTTGACTCATTTCACTCAGCATGGTACTCTCCATGTCCATCTGTTTATAAGCAAATTTTGTGACCTAATTTTTCCTAACAGATGTACCAAAATTTCTTTATCCAGTCCTCTGTTCTGGGGCACTTGGTGTTATTTTCAGATTCTGGCTATTGTGCATAGTGCTGCAATGAATGTAGAACTGCAGATGTTTTTTTTGTTGGTGTGTGTTTTTGGGCCCCCAAGATATATTCTCAGAAGTGGTATTGCTGAGTCGTAGAAAGTTCAATTTATAATTTTTTTAAATTTTATTTTATTGAATCACCATGTGGAAAATTACAATGCTTTCAGGCTTAAGTCTTGGTCATACAATGCTGAAAAAATCTTTCCCTTCACCAGTGCCCATATCCCACCACCGAAGACAAAAAAAAAAAAAAAACACAGTACACCTCCCATCCCGCCCACCCCCGCACCCCACCCCCCGCCTTGTAACTGATAAATTTCACTTTATTTTCTATTTACTTTGGTTACATTCAATATTTCAACACAAACCTCACCATTATTATTAGGAGCACCCCACTAGAGTCAGACCTGTTGTGAAGAGAAATGAGGTTTTGTATTTCTGTACTTTAACAACTAAGTCCAGGGAGATTTCTTCCGGATATTCGATCATTGGAAGCTTGTAAACCCCATCTGTGGTCGTCATAATATGGCGGTCCCCACGCCCTTCATCCCCGGGAAGGGACAGGTGAGAGAGAGAAATACCTTTCCCCTCCCGGGCGGGGATGGGTCACAGCTTAGTTCTCTGGCTGGAAACAATCTGCAAGAGCAGTCCATGTTGTAGTTGGTTCAGCTGGGTCTGGATTCACGTGGGTGCAGCTGCGGAGGAGCCACACACGCGTGCGGCCCCCGGGGTCACATCTCCTCAATTTATAATTTTTTGAGAAATGTTGGTATTGTTTTCCAAAATGGTGGGACCAGTAGGCATTCCCACCAGCAATGAAAGAGAGTCCCTTTCTCCCAGCTGGCACGGATGCTGGGAGAAAGGGACTGGTTCTTCTTGTTGTTTGTGCCAGTTTCCGTGCTGTGAGATATCTTATTGCTGTTTTGATTTGTACCTCTCTCAAGATTAGTGATGTAGAGCAGTTTTTCATGTGCATTATGGACATTTGTATTTCTTCTTTGAGGAAGTATCTGTTCATTTCTTCTCCCAGTTTTTTGGGTGGGGCTTGATGCTCTTTTTCTTGTAAAGTTCTACCAGTATCTTATGTATATTGGATATTATCAGATAGGCATTGGGTAAATAATTTTTCCCACTCCATGGTCTGTCTTTGTATCTTTGTCACCATTTCTTTTGAGGTGCAGAAACTTCTTAGTTATATGTAGTCCCATTTGTTAATCTTTGCTTCAACTTGCTTGGTCAGTGGTGTTTCGTCTTTGAAGATGCTTTGAGCTTCAATGTCATGGAAAGTTCTACCTAATTTTCCTCCATAAACCTTACAGATTCAGGTCTGATACTGAGGTCTTTTATCCATTTTTATCTGATGTTTTTGGTACATGACTGGAGTGATAGCGCAGTGGGTAGGGCATTTGCCTTGCACGTGACTGACCTGGGTTTGATTCCTCCATTCCTCTTGGAGAGCCTGGCAAGCTACCAAGAGTATCCCGCCCACAAAGCAAAGCCTGGCAAGCTACCTGTGCTATTCGATATGCCAAAAACAGTAACAGCAAGTCTCACAATGGAGATGTTACTGGTGCCCACTCGAGTAAATTGATAAACAACTGGATGACAGTGTGACAGTGCTACAGACATTAGAAAGAAGTCTGAGTTCATTTTTTGCACGTAGCTGCCCAGTTTTTCCAGAACTACTTGTTAAAAAAGGCTTTTCTTGCTCCACTTAATATTTCTCTCTCCTTTATCAAAGATTAAATGATCATGTATTTGAGGGTCTCTGTCAGGATATTCAACTCTATTCCACTGGTCTGTGGGTCTGTCTTTATTCCAGTATGACGCTGCTTTAATTACTACTGCTTTGTAGTATAGTTTGAAGTTGGGAAGGTGATGCCTTCCTTCTTTTCCCCAAGTATTCCTTCAGCTATTACTGAAGGTTTATTCTACCATATGAATTTCAGTAGTGTTTGATCTTTTCTTTGAAAGATGTCATGGGAATCCTTATAGGGACTGCATTGAATCTGTATAATGCTTTGGGAAGTATTGCCATTTTACAATGTTAATCTTCCCAATCCATGAACACGTGATATGTCTCCATTTCCTCACGTCCTCTTTTAAATCTTGAAGGGGTGTTTTATAGTTTTCTGTGTATAGGTCCCTCGCCACTTCAGTTAAACTGAGGTAACTGATTCTGAGGTACTTGATTTTCTGAGACACAATTGTGAACTGGATTTTTAAAAGCTCCCCTTTCTGGGACTGGAATGATAGTACAGCAGGTAGGGCATTTGCCTTTCATGTCACCAACTCGGGTTTAGTTCCCGGCATCCTGTATGATCCCCCATGCACCACCAGGAGTAATTCCTGAGTGCAGAGCCAGAAGTAAGCCCTGAACATTACCAGGTTGTGACCCGAAAAGCCAACAACAACAACAACCCCCCCAACCCCTCTTTCTACTCTTTCATTATTTTCATTATTTGTATATAGAAAATCCAAGGACTTTTGGGTATTTATTTTGTAACCCGACACTTTCCTATACAAACATATTGTTTCTAGGAGTATTTTTGTAGAGTTTTTAGGATTTACTAAGTATAGTGTCATATCATCTGCAAATAGTGAAAGCTTGACTTCATCCTTTCCTATCTGGATGCCCTAGATTTTTTTTTAACTAACTTTTATTAAGTCAAGCACTCTGCCTCAAAGTTCTTAGATTAATAGGCATCTACACTATAGAAGGGTTGAGTCTTCAATGATGTTATGTTGAATGAGGGTTAATTGTCAGCTTTCATATGTAGATTTGTTCATGCCTAAAAACAACACTCTCAAACTCTTAAGTTGAAGAACTGTTCTTTGTTTTGAAAATGCCATCATGATGTTAGAAGTCCTAGATGTGAATATGATGTTTGCTTTCAAGGTAGACCAGAAGACCAGAAGAGTATTCCTATCTTTATTTGTTTGGTTTTTTTTTTTTTTGCTTTTTGGATCACACCTGGCGATGCACAGGGGTTACTCCTGGCTCTGCACTCAGGAATTACTCCTGGCGGTGCTCAGGGGACCATATGGGATGCTGGGAATCGAATCTGGGTCAGCCTCGTGCAAGGAAAACGCCCTACCCGCTGTGCTATTGCTCCAGCCCCGAGTATTCCTATCTTTAAATGTCACAACAGATTGGATAGTCTGCTTACGTCAAGAACCTTTCAACTATATTGAACACAGTCTCAGTACAATTGACATGTCTAGATGTTATTGGGACAGGCTGTACAAATTCACTGAATTATCTGAAATCTCCATGAAACTCTTTTATTTCATTCATTGATCTCATTTTTATTTTCCCCAAAGTAAGAGCTTGATGGGAGCTTTGAATATATCTGAGTTCTTGAGCTGAATTTTATTTACTCAATGCTTTATAGAAAAGGATAGAATTTTGAAACCATAAAGCACATTCTTTTGTTCCCCCCTTGTAGAGGCAAAATTTTATGACTTGTATCTGAAAATTCTTGGAATATGAACTGTCCTGGTTTTGTCTTTCCCTTTGTAGGAGTCACTAAACAGCTACTCCATGAGGCACAGTGAGTCCAAAGAACACCATCTGGTGTCCTGTGACAGATCCCTGACCCAGTCCTTAGAGGAGACAAACAGGTGAATATTTTGAGCTCCTGATGGCCACTGAACTCCTGGAGACTTTCTTATATTTAAGTGTAATTGGCTAAACCTCTAATTTCCTGAGATGCTTCAGTCTTCCATGCCACGAAGCTCACTGGGGTTTGATTCCTGGCATTCCACATAGTCCCCAGAGCCTGCCAGTGACTCCTAAGGGCAGAGCCAGGGGTATGTCCTGACCACTGCAGGATATACGCCCCCCAGATTTTTTTAAAGGAGGGAGAGGAAAAGGAGGAGGATGAAGAAAGAAGGAAGAGGAAGAGGAGGAGGAGGAAGAAGCAGAAGCAGAAGCAGGAGAAGGGGGAGGAACAGGAGGAGGAGGAAGAGGAGGAGGAGGAGGAGGAGGAGAAGAAAAAGAAGAAGAAGAAGAAGAAGAAGAAGAAGAAGAAGAAGAAGAAGAAGAAGAAGAAGAAGAAGAAGAAGAAGAAGAAGAAGAAGAAGAAGAAGAAGAAGAAGAAGGAGGAGGAGGAGGAGGAGGAGGAGGAGAAGGAGGAGGAGGAGGAGGAGAAGGAGAAGAGGAGGAGAAAGAGGAGGAGGAGGAAGAGGAGGAGGAGGAGAAGGAGAAGGAGAAGGAGAAGGAGAAGGAGAAGGAGAAGGAGAAGGAGAAGGAGAAGGAGAAGGAGAAGGAGAAGGAGGAAGAGGAGCCCCACACCCTCAATTGGAGTCAAGGAATTACCCAGGGTCTTGGACTCATGTCTGTCACTCTACTCCACATTCCAGCTGAGATGTCATCTCCCATGTAGCTTTTCTCTGTAGCTTGCCTGTCATCTCTTCATGCGTTATGCTAAATCCAGTCCCTCTTCACTGATTGACACTTAGAAAAAATCAACCAGAGCATTTTATAGAGCCGACATGACTGAAATTTGTGTGCCATGGAGAGCACTGACAGCACATTAAATGCTAAAAAGGGACTTTTCCCTCCATTCGTGCTAACAGGCCTTCAGTTTCTACCACCAGAAACTCCTCCCTTTTGCCCCATAAGCAACAGCTTCATATTATGCCACTTAACCCCCATATCATGCCACTTAACCCCCACAAATCCCTCACTGCATCTGGAGCACCCTCTTTTCCACCTGCTCTTGGCTTTTCTCTTTTATTGCCCTAGTTTTACTTGATATTGGGGCTGAGCTTCACAGTGCAATGGGTTTGGAAGGAAAAAGCAGCTGACAAAGGATCTACAGCCAGAGTCAACGCCAAGAGCTTCCAACACATAATTCCAGTGGTGCCCCCACCGCCCCCCCCAGACCAGTAGAAACCATAGCTCAAGGTCCCTTAAGAATATCTTTGAGTCCAGGGGCTGGAGCGATAGCACAGCGAGTAGGGCATTTGCCTTGCACGCGGCCGACCTGGGTTCGATTCCCAGCATCCCATATGGTCCCCTGAGCACCGCCAGGAGTAATTCCTGAGTGCAGAGCCAGGAATAACTCCTGTGCATCGCCAGGTGTGACCCCCCCAAAAAAAAGGCAAAAAAAAAATCTTTGAGTCCAGAGAAACCTATTAGCCCCACAGTCAATGTTGCTTCTGCAAATCGGATATCACTGACACTACCTAACCACTTCTGCCTCGTGCTAGAGCAGCTTCCTCCTTTGTTTGTCATTAGTTCCCACGTTGGAGATGAAGGCCTCTGACCACCACACCCACTTGGTGCCTACCTAGTGCCCTAAGTGCAAAGATGCCTAACAAAAAGGCCTGCCTGGCTTTGGCTTCTGTTTGGCTTGGTCCCAATAGAGTGGGAATGTGTCCCCCAATGGAAAAGGGATTATTGTCTGGCAGCAGAAGTCAAAACTGCCTGATCTGGGATTGATTCTGGCACTACATGGTCCTTTGAGGTCAGTCCAAATATTAGCACTTAATGTGTTTGCACTTTCTATACTGAAAGTATAAAAAGCAGACTAGAGCTTATAGACTTTATGCTTACATATAAAATTAAATAGTTCATTAATAATTTCACATTTGTTACTAACCAAAATCAGTAACAAGTCTCACAATGGAGACATTACTGGTGCCCGCTCGAGCAAATCGATGAATAATGGGATGACTAGTCATAAAAGATTAAGTTAAGTAAAATAGATGGATAAAACCAAGTTTTCTTTCCTTTTTATCTTTTAAATACAACTCTTAGAAGATTTAAAGTTATAGATGTGACTCAAATAATGTTTACATTAATGCTGTCTACAAACCTCAATGCACCTATGATGTTCAGTGTTTTAGCAGCCCATTTTCTACCTGGAAAATTCATATCCAAAATGAGAAGAAGCCTTTGAGACAAAATGCCTCTTAAATTATGACACTCACATGAGAAACTTAATTTTCTATGTGTCTAACGCTTAGAATCTAGAAATTGCAATTTATTTCCGCATACTGGGTTCCAGCACAGCTACAGACAACTAAAATATTTTCTTATTGACTGTGATGGAAGCACATTTTAGAACGTAGGTTGTGAAATTATATAGAAGTGTTTGGTGAAAAGAATCACACGCATCATCCAGGCTTGCTTATTCATTAACTTTAAAAGACTACTTTAAAATCTAAACTTAAAATTCTCCTTGAAGACTCATAGATTGCTAGAATGCATTGCAGTCTCCTCCCCGCCACATGGGAGAAACTCATTCTAATAGAGTCCTTCACAAATTCCCCAGAATCTTCCAGACTGTGTCAATACTGTCTTTTCCCTTCTGTGCTGAAATCCCACCATCCCCTCAGGTCACTTCTCAACGTTTCCATTATACTTAGTACTAGTTAGCTTTCCAGCTGATGACAGACATCCTTTGCCTTTGAACTGTAAGCAATTTGAGGGGAAATACTATAATTGTACCTCAAGTGGGCTAGAGCACATGCCTTGCACAGAGAAGGCCTAGAATTGATCCTGGCAGCACATTGTCCTTTAAACATTGCCAGAAGCAATCCCAGAGCATTACTGGGTGTTGTCCAAAACAAACAAACAAACAAACAAACAAAAAAGCCAAACAAAAACACCAAAACGGGCCTGGAGTGATAGCACAGAGGGTAGGGTGTTTGCCTTGCACTCGGCCGACCTGGGTTCGATCCCCAGAATCCTATATGATCCCCCAAGCACTGCCAGGAGTAATTCCTGAGTGCAAAGCCAGGAGTAACCCCTGAGCATCGCTGGGTGTGACCCAAAGAAGCAAAAAAAAAAAGCAACCCCCCCCCACCAAAACACCAATATATATTATATAACATATAATATATGTTCGGGGTGGGGAGGGAAAGTCAACCTACCCCCTCCAAAGGACTCCACCCCCTCCCCACCCCAAGCAGAGCCCCAGCAGCCGAAGACCTTTGGAACGCAGCCACAGCCATGCTCAAGGCCACTACATACTCAGACAAGCCTCACGCATGAAGGAACCGGTAGAGGAATCAAGGTGTGCAGGACCTGGGGCTGAGACCTCTAAGCCTGCTCGGATGGGGACTGGGCCTCTTCTGCCCAGATCCCCCATTTTCCAGTAGCTAGGCGGTCACACCCAGAAACTGCCCCTGGCGCCGTGTAATCCCATCAACAGCCAACATTCAGAGACTATAAAACCAAGCTCCCAGTAGGAGACATCTTTTAGCCTAGTTCTTCCTCTGGGAGAACCTGGCAAGCTAATTAGAGTTTCCTGCTTGCATGGGAGAGCCTCGCAAACTCCCCATGGTGTGTTCATATGCCAAAATCAGTAACAATGATGAGCCTCATTCCCCTGACCCTGAAAGAGCCTCCAATGCCACACTGTTGGGAAGGACGAGTAAAGAGGCTTCTAAAATTTCAGGGATAAGACGAATGGAGATGTTACTGAGACAGCTCAAGAAATTCAATGATCAACGGGGTGATGATGATGATGATAATCATGATATATGTTATATAATATATATAATACATATAATATAGCAACATATGATATGATATGATATAATTTATAACATATTCCTATCAATGGAATCATAATTCAGGCCTGAGATAAAATGTGATTTCACCTAAGGAAACATTTCCTGAAGTTAACTATCGACGTTTCTCAAGATATGGCAGAGTTCTCTTTCACAGCATCTCTTACAATGGTAAGGTAGTTACTTTGGGGAAAAAACTTGCTTCCCAGGGCCTTCCCAATCAGATCCACAAGGTTAGGCCTAATTCTTCTGGTTCCCTTGGATATCTACTCAGCAGCTACTCTCAAAAGACTAGACAGCTTATTTTTATCTGTTTGGACTGGAGCCACAGCACAGCGGATAGGGCATTTGCCTTGCACGCAGCTGACCCAGGTTCGATTCCTCCATCCCTCTCAGAGAGCCTGGCAAACTACCCATAGCATATTCGATATGCCAAAAACAGTAACAAGAAGTCTCACAGTGGAGATGTTACCAGTGCCTGCTCGAGCAAATTGATGAATGATGGGAGTACAGTGCTATAGTGCTCCGGTGCTAGACTTCTTCAGCATGAGTTTGCAGGTGCCCCAGGCTTCTACTCACTAATGCTCATTTGCATCTGTAAATTTCCTCAGGAAGGGTCATCACCTCCTTTTGTTTGTCATTGTGGGTCTCATCTGAACCTCATTCAGGACCCTATATAGGACACCATCTATGTCCCATTTCACACACATCCTTTCATCCTATTTCCCACCCTAGCCACTGCCTCAGCATAAAGTTCTGTGCGAACTACTGTCGACTTTGTGAAGGGTATCATTTGTCAGTCTTTTACCCGGGCCTTGGAGATCTCCCATTAGTCTCTAGTTCTCTGGCCAGAGGAGTAACGTTCTGGGGAAACCACTTGACACATAAACATGCGTAAGTCAGATCTCAAGGTGTTAATGCCTATGGGCTACCCTTCGCCAATGTCCATGGTAACAAAACAAAAACACAGAGCACATGTGTGCAATCTTTATTCTTGAGCTTCTTTGGATGATGTATGAACAAAGCATTGCTCTTCACCTTTGCGATTGCCACATCATTTCCCCACAGTCAGATGAGCTTGAAAGAAACTGGTTTCTTGCAATGTCAAACTTGAAAATGCTATGTGAAAACCTAACTGAACAGGACAAAAAGGGCCCCAAAAGGAACTCAGCAGAGGAATGGGTGGTTTGGTGACTGATCCGAGCTCACGAAGGAGGAAGCCTTGCTGAGGAGCAGTGTGGGAAGGCGGTGAACCAGCCATACTGTTGGGGTGCTCTATTCTGCT
Organism: Sorex araneus; assembly: GCF_027595985.1. Taxonomy (NCBI): domain Eukaryota; kingdom Metazoa; phylum Chordata; class Mammalia; order Eulipotyphla; family Soricidae; genus Sorex; species Sorex araneus. Next base: position 88,363,552 of record NC_073305.1, read on the forward strand.
TTGAGAAACATGCTGAGCATATGAGTGTGAACCTCCTCAACTGTGACTTGTAGCCACAAACAAATCAATGAGGGTCCTGGAGTGTCAATTAATCAACTTTATGTCCTTGTATTTCCCTCTAAAATTCAGAAGGACTGTCTGGAATTAAGAAAACTAAAATAGAATTTAGTCCTATGCTGGGCTGGAGTGATAGCACAGTGGGTAGGGCATTTGCCTTGCATGGGGTCGACCCAGGTTTGATTCCTCCATCTCTCTTGGAGAGCCCGGCAAGCTACTGAGAGTATTGCGCCCGCACGGCAGAGTCTGGCAAGCTACCTGTGATGTACTTGATATGCCAAAAACAGTACCAACGACGGTCTTCATTTCCCTGACACTGAAGGACGCCCCAATATGCCATAGGGATACACTAGCACGTGACAGGGATGAATGAAGACGTTACTGGCGTCTGCTCGAGCAAACTGATGAACAATGGGATGACAGTGATACAGTGATACAGTGATTAGACTATAGCATTTCTTCTTTGTAATGCTTCTCTATAGCCACTTCTCTCTTAGCTCTTTAACTTCTTGTCTCTTATATTATTATTTTGTGTACTTCCTATGCCAGAAATATTTTTCCTCCAGCTTATTCTTTTTTAATTTGTTTTGCAAAAGCATTCCATTTGTATATAGTCAGAAGTATCAATTTTCTTTCATGGTTTAGCAGTTTTACTTGTCCTCATCCTAAAATGATAAAATATATCCTTGTTATTTCCAATAGAAAAGACTTGTTTCCATCTATAATAGATTTGTTATTTACAAACCCATTTGATCAGTAGTTCATATAAAAATGGCCATTTTACTGATGACTTAAAATAGAATTCTTACTTCCAAATGCCATTCTCTCCCCTCATTGAAAAGACTCTGCTTACTTCTGGAATTGAAACACATCCCTGATCATATAACTAATCCACAGATGGGTTTAGAAGTTGCCTCCTTTCACCTATGACTGCCTAAGGCAATTATAATATCTGAAGTCTTAAAGTACTATAGCACAGTCCTCCTGTTGTTCATTGATTTGCTTGAACGGGCACCAGTAACATCTCCATTGTGAGACTTGTTGTTACTGTTTTTGGCATATCGAATACGTCACAGGTAGTTTGCCAGGCTTTGCCCTGTGGGGGAGATACTCTTGGTAGATTGCCGGACTCTCCAAGAGGGGTGGAGGAATCAAACCTGGATTGGCCGGGTGCAAGGCAAATGCCCTACCCGCTGTGTTATCACTCCAGCCCCATTAAACTGGAGGGATAGCACAGTGGGTAGGGCGTTTGCCTTAAAGTACTAGAAGACAAAATTTTCCTTATCAATTATTAGTTTTTCTTTTTTTGACTTTTTGGGTCACATCCAGTGTTGCACAATGGTTACTTCTGGCTCATGCACTCAGGAATTTACTCCTGGTGGTTATTCCTGGCTCATGCACTCAGGAATTTACTCCCAGGTGACCATATGGGATGCTGGGAATCGAACCTGGCTTAGCCGAGTGCAAGGCAAATGACCTACCCACTGTGCTATCACTCCAGCTCCAGTTTTTCCTTTTATCCTTAGTTTCTTGTTTTCAGTGTGGCACCAGAGGTCAAACCACATGAAATATATGCTCTTACCATTGAACTATATTCCTGATTTTAAAAGACATTCTTCTCTGCTTTTCTCCAGATGGATTTAGAATTCTTATGTCAGGTTCTTGAGCAAAATCCCCTTGGAATTTTTACTTAAATCACATTTTAAGGGTCTACTAACATGGGGAGAACTGACATTTTTGCAGCATTTGGTATGCCATGCAGTTACAGGCTTGTGTTTGTTTATTAACACATACATATATTTTTTTCTTCACCAACATAGACCTACTTAATCTCTTGTTAAATTTATTCTGAATTATATGTGTGTGCTATATATCCTGGTTACTTACTCACTCTAATACAGAGGTTCTCATATTATTAACACTGTGTAATCCAAGTTTTGTGTAAACCTACCTTTTCAGGAAAAAATTACTCAGTATCCTGCCCCTTCCCTGAACTCTACCTTTTTAAAGCTAACCAAGAGAAAATAGCTTCAATTGCACTGAAGCTACTAGTGCATTCCTGGATTGTTGCAGCATACCAAGGAATGTGGTGTCACTCTCTTTGGGCAACATTGTAATAGCCAATAAGATAAGACAGATTCAATATATCTATCACCAAATAACCCAGTTTCCCAGATTCATAAAGTCTACTTTGTTTTCTTTGGAGTTATAGAGCTTTGATTTTACAAGTCACTCCTAATGTTTTTCATTTCAATTATGAAACTATTGAGTATGTATTAGAGAAAATTATTGACACAGGGAAAATAAACTAACTCATAAACCAAGGACAATTATTCTTATTTTAATTGTATCAGTTTTCATTCTTTTTATACATGCATAGCTCTTGGGATATAATTGTAATCATATAGTTTAATTCATTATAAAGAATACATTTAAAAGAATAAAGTTATAAAGTTATTCTCTTTAAGAATAATGTATTCAGTAAGCCAGAGCCATTTTGCTAGAAATTCTAGTATTTTATATGTAATTTTTGCGAATGGGTAAACATGCCAATGTAACTTCTGCTGCTGAGATTATAGCGCTCACAGTTTAGTCCCGTCTTTCTGCCAACCTGACTTGTGGGCACGTCAACCTCCCAATAATAGCTCTGCATAGCGAGGCTTCCTCTTGCACACCACACATAGCTGCTGATCTCACTGCACAGTCAGCTGGTCCATTTCAGGCTCTGCCAGACTCGCTCTTACGGCACAGATGACGTGGAAGTTGCTAGGACTTTATAATCCCCTGTAAAAGGCTGGACATGATTGACAGAACTGAGATTTCCAAAGAACTTTTCAAAACCACCTTTGAAGAGGTTTTCATTTACACAAACAAGTGCACAATTTGGGCTTGCACAGATGATTTGAAAATACTAATTTGAAAAGATATCTGGACGCCTATGTTTATAGCAGCATTGTTTACAATAACCGAAAAATGGAATCATCCCAAATACTAACTAGATAAGGAGGCTGTGATAGAGGGGGCTACAGTAGCTGTGAGGGAAGAAATATGGAATAGAAAATGGGCAAGGACAGTGGTGGCACATCTTTTTTTTAAAATTCTTTTATTGATTCACCATGTGGAAAGTTACAAAGCTTTCAGGTTAAAGTCTCAGTTATACAATGCTCAAACACCCATCCCTTCACCAGTGCACATATTCCACCAGTGGTGGCACATCTTAAGAGGATCCTATGACTTTCATCCTCCCTCTGCTTAATGTGGTATGTCAGGTTCATTGATTTCAGTAAGTTGAACCATCCTTTCATCTCTAAATTAAATCTCCTTTGACTGTGGTATATAATTCTTTTAAGATATTGTTCAAATTTGTTTTGTTAGTATTTTGTTGACTATTTTGTTGTGCAATGATTAAGTCCAGGTTCTCATCTACGCAGCACAACTGCTCTACTGCTAACCCACATCCTTGACCCTTGTAAAAGATTTTTGCTTCTATTCATATCAGCAATATTTGTCTGTCATATTTTTTGAGTGTGATGTCCTGTGATTTTAGAGACAGGTTAATGCTGACTTCATAAAATGAGTTTGAAAGTTTTCCCTCATTTTCAATTTTTACAAAAGGTTTTGAAAAGAATAGGTATCAACTTTTCTTTGAAAGTTTGTAATAATCTCTTGTGTAAGCCAAATAATTCTGAGCTTTTGTTTCAGGGAGGCTTCTGGTTACTTTTCCCTTTTGTAGTTCCTGAGGGGTTCCTCTGGTTTTTTATTTTCTGCCTGATTCAGTCTTGGAATGTTGTATGATTCTAAGAATTTGCCCATTTATTCTAGGTTGTGCAATTTGTTGTCATAGAATTGTTCATAGTAGTCCCCTTTATAGTCCTTTTGTATGGTTCTGTAGATTTGGACCTCTTTGTTTCTCTCTACACATATTCTCCTCAGTGAAGTGAAAATCACCTCCCTGACCCCTCTAGTACAGATCACATTGGTCTCTGGGGTGCAAAAAAGAGCTTAAGTCTCTCCTAGAGTTGTGCTACTCTCTCAGTGTCACATATTTTTAATAAATTGTTAGTTCTTAGTTAGTAGGCAACCAGCCCTAGAGGGAAATATATTATTTTGATTCTGCTTTGGGGCAGGGATTGGGTTCAGCATGGAAACTCCGAAAATGTGGTGGTGGGAAGGTGTAATGGCGGTTGGATTGGTGTTTGAATATTAAATGTAACCAAATATGGTAAACTATTTTATAAAATAAAAAAAACATTTTAAATAGTTGTTACCCTTGGAGCAAAGCAAGAAACTTTTCTTGCCATCTTGGTGACATCTCCAAATGATTTATTATTTTTTAATTTTTGAAAACTCTTACTGATTTTGTCACTTAAACTGTGATTTATAATACTATTAATGGCAGGTTTTCACGCCAAAAATTATTTTATTTTAAAACACTTTATTAGTATGCAGGTAACATGATTATAATAACATTAATGCTTATTAGTTCTCTGTACTCCCACCACCTCCAAAATGCCAATAAAGCCCTTCCCCACCATTCTTATGTCACTTCTACTCCACTCCATCTCTCTCTACCCAACCACTCCTCTTTCTTGGTAACTGCAGTTCTCAAAGTCCAAGACTTTGTTGTCATTTGGTACTGTACACTCACTTGCTTTGTTTTGTTATATGACACTTATGAATAGATCACCTAGATCCTCATTCTTCTGTGATGTATTTTGCACATCTAATTCCAATCACGATGTAGCAAAAAGTCGACTCTATTTTAGCTGAGTTGTATTTCATTGTGTGTATAAGCAATTTATATACATATTGTTATGTACATATAAAAATTTTTTTATCCACTGACTCATCATTGGATATTTGAGATTTTTACCGGTTGTGGTTATTAGAACAGTGCTGCAGTAAAAATGGGTATACTCATATCTTTTGAATTAATATTTTGAGTGTTTATGGAATAGATTCCAAGGAGTAAAATTACTGGGTCACATGAGTGTTCTATTTTTTAACTTTTGAGCAATCACCATACTTTTTACCACAGAGTTGACATTCCCACCAAAAGTGTATGGCGATTCTTTTTTTTTATCACATCCTGCCAACACTGGTTGCTCCTATTCTTTTTGATGTAGGTTATTCTCATGTGAAGTGATATCTGATTATTATTTTAACTTGATTTCCTTGGTAATTAGTGATGATTGGCACTTTTTTGTGTGTCTATTAACCATCTGTGCGTCTTTAAGGAAGTATCTCTTCAGCTCTTCGCCCCATTTTTTGATGGCTTTTGTTTTGTTGATTTTGACTTTTGTGACTGCTTTATATATCTTAAATATTAACCCTTTGTCCACATGTATGGTGCAAAATTTTTTTTCTTACTCTGTAGATCCATATCCATATCCAATATACACGGGTAGCTTGCTAGGTTCTGCCGCGAGGGCTCGATATACTCTTGGTAGCTTGCCAGGCTCTCCGAGAGGGGCCGAGGAATAGAACTCAGGTCGGCTGCGTGAAAGGCGAACATAAGTTTCTCAATGAGAGACGTTACTGGTGCCCACTCGAACAAATCGATGCGCAATGGGATGACAGTGACAGTGACTTACTCTGTAGATGTCTTTTTATTTCTCAGGGCAGTAAGTCTTTTATTTGATACAGTCCCATTTATTTATTTTTTGCTTTTGTTTCCTTTATCAATGGTATTGAATCATTGGAATCCATATCATGGAGAGTTCTGCCTCTGTTTTCCTCAATTTTATGGATTTGACTCTACTATAAAAGTCTTTTAATTCATTTAATTAATTAATTTTGCTTTTTTTGGGGGGGTCCACATCCGGCGATGCTCAGGGGTTACTTCTGGCGGTGCCCAGGGGACCATATGGGATGCTGGGAATTGAACCCGGGTTGGCCATGTGCAAGGCAAACGCCCTACCCCCTGTACTATCACTCTAGCCCCCTTAATTAATTTTAAATTTACTTGTGCATGATATGAAAAAAGGGGTTATATTTCTTCCATTTTTGTTGCATAAGACAAATTATTTTTTTAATGTCATTTGTTAAACACAGTATTTAACTTCTTTCCTGTAAATTAACTGTTCATACATCCAATGGTTTACCTGGGCCTCAATTCTATTTCATCATATGAATTTATTATAGTGCCATACTGTTTTTATCAATATAGCTTTGTACTATAAAATCGAGGAATTAGATACCTCTCATATATTTTTTCCTCTCAGAATTGATTTGGTTAGTATGGGATTTCTGTGGGTTCATATAAATTTTAGTTGTGTTAGTTCTATGTCCCTGAATAAATACCATTGAAATTTTGATAGGTATTGCATTAACTCTGCATAATGATTTGAACAGGATGATCATTTTAACATGTTAATTCTTCCAATTCATGAACAGGGAAAATTTTTCCATTTCCTTATGTGTTTTTTCCTATTTTTTAAAATAGTGACATAGCTTTTGATGTGTAAGTCATTCACTATTTTTGCTAAGTTGATTCCTAGGTATTTAATGTGTTTGGAGAGAGATTTTTATATGTTGGTTACAAAACATATAAAAATCTGTTTTTTTAAAATAAAAGCCTGCTACTTTACTATATTAATTTATTGTTTCTAAAAGATTGTTGTAGATTATTTTGGGGTCTTCTGTGTATGTTTTCATGCCATCTGAAAAAAAGTGATAGCTTAAGGGATTTCCCTTGGATTTGTCTATTCTTAAACCAAATATCACACTGTTTTAATTGCAATGGTTTTAGATTATGTTTTGATATTTGGGATGGCAATTACTCATTCATGTATTTTTAAGAATTTCTTATTATTCTAGTGAGCGGTATCCTCCACACTTAATTAAGCTTATCTTCCATGTGACCTCTTTAACCATTTTGAAAAATTCCTTGAGATAATCTCCTCATTAGTTTGATTGGCACATTTACTCTTCATGAATTTGAGAAGTACAAACATCTTTAAATGCTGAGTCATTCAATGTTTTGACCATGAAGTTCCTGGGGTGCTATTTTTGTGGCTTAAAATACAGCCATAACATCTTTTTCCATTACTTTATCAGGTTTATTATAGCTGGTTGTAGTTGTTATTTATAGCCACCTCTCAATATCACCTTAACTTCTTTCCACCCTTCCCTTCTATTTCGATTAAAATGTTATGCTCTCCAAATTCCCTTGGCCTTGTGATTAAGTTCTGGACAATGAAAGCTTGACTGGGATTGCTTAGGAAGTCTCTGCATAGTAGATAAAGCAAAATCATTTATTTAAAAAGTTTTGAACTTTATTAACACCATGGTTTATAACGTTGTTCCTAGTACAGTTGTTTCAGGCATTCAATGATCCAACAGCAATCCCACTACCGGTGTGACATTTCCTCGATCGTTATCCCCAGTTTCCCACTCCATCTCCCCAAGCTTGCCCCCTCGGCAGGCACAAAATAATTTATTTTATAGTGCTTGCTACAATAAAATGGCAAACTGAATTATTAAAAAATAGTTTAGTAAAAAAATTGTGAAAATTGTTATATCTCACAATGGGGGTTATTAAAAAATCACTGAATGTGTATTGAGCTATTTGTTCCTAGTTGAGCCTTAGGTATGTTATCTTTGTTTATTGAGCTTAGTTGACTTCTATGCTAATTTGCCATCTATTCTGCTGTGCTCCTACTGGGCGGTCAGTATAGTGGAATTTTGAGGTACTGAGCTGCCCTAAAGTGCTGCGAAACTGGGTGGTTGTTTACATGGCCACTGCTTCGGGGATATGGGTATAGCTATTGGAACTTCCAGAATTATGGGGGGTGTGATTGGGGAATGGCTGCATGCACCAACTCTGAGAAGACCCCAGAAGAAGCATATTTTATTTGAAAGAGAATTTCTTTATTTGAGGTAAGTGACTCCTATCTCTTTCTTTTCTCTGTAGAAAATTATCTCTACTTAGACATTTCAAGTCTTCCTAGACTAACCTTAACTTGTTTTCTTTCTAGAAATATACCTTAAGATTATTTAGATTTTTTAATGTGGTGACTGTATGACTGTAGTTGTAGTGCATCCTTCAATTATTTATTCCACATTGCATTTATAACTGTAGTCTTTTAAAAAGGACCCTAAAGCTGTTTATGCATCATCAGAGGTGGTGTTAACAGATGGTTACAGAAATCCAGGTAAGTCCTCAAGTTTTTCAAAACTCAATGTATATATATATATATATATATATATATATATATATATATATATTACATAACTCACCCCCACAGCAGAGCCTGGCAAGCTACCTGTGGTGTATTCAATATGCCAAAAACAGTAACAATAAGTCTCACAATGGAGACATTACTGGTGCCCGCTGAAGCAAATCGATGAGCAATGAGGTGACAGTGACAGTGATATAAATATATATGTGTGATATATATCTCATATATCATATATATACATCATATATATCATCTATATATATGTCACCATATATATGGGTCACACCCGGATATGCTCAGGAGTTACTCCTGGCTCTGCACTCAGGAATTACTCTTGGAGGTGCTCAGGGGACTATATGGGAATCAAACCCGGGTTGGCCACATGCAAGGCAAACACCCTACCCACTGTGCTATCGCTCCAGCCCCCGAAGCAAGATATTTGTTTTGCATCACAAAATTGATGCAAAAACATTAAATAATTCAACTAGTATGGAAGGAACTAAGAAATAATAGAGTCACAGTAGCTAACGTGAAGAAGTTGAAAACTAAAACAGTTTGCTTGGAGATGATATCTCAAAAAAAAAAAAATCAAGAGCCGGCCTCTACTGCCCTCCAAATATTAGATGATTTTTCAACAGAGCTTCATTCATACAAGTAACAAATGCCAGGAGTAAAGATGGTTTTTGAGCTTGGAATTTCATCCTTGTTCATGTGGAAATGAGGAGAAAAATCTTCAGAGCAGCTGAAACTGTTCGAAATCTCGATGGGGCTTTCACCAATTGGGATTGAGCCAATTTCAGTAAGTGAGTTTGCATCTGTTGATCTGAAGACTCAGACAACAATAATACCAAGGGAGCAGAAATATTTTTACACTTGAAATAAACCAAGATTAGTGAGTGAAGTCACCAAATTCATGAGTTTTAGTGCCAGGCCTGAACAGGAATTGGCATGTCTTTCACTCTTTTCTAAAAGGTCTCTCTCGAATTGGAGAAATAGGACAGCAGATGAGGCACTTGCCTTGCATGAGTCTAGCCAGAGTTCAATCCCCCAGAACCACAGATGATTCCTACAGCCCGCCCAGAGTAATCCCCGAGCACAGCTGGGTGTGGCTCGAAACCAAATAAAACGATAGAAGTTCCCTCTTGATAGCATATGACCGGATGTTTTTAAATGGTGATTTCAGCTACAGGTTTGAATTTTTTTTAATACTTTGTGGCACATACTAAGGCCAGTATCTGAAAATGCACTAATGAAGGAGTTGATTATAGATGATTGCACCTCCTATTAACAGACACCACAGTAGATTTCCAAAGAGTCCTTTCTGCTCGTGCCTTTCCTCTTTAGCAAGTGAAATTTCCGACTGAGAGAGCTGAGCTACGCTGCTGGACAGCGTTGGACAAAGGCCACACATTCCCAAGCCTTATCCTGGCTACCTCCTATGCATTTCTAGAATACTACAAATTGAGAAGCAAAGCTATTTGCTTACAGTTGGCATGAAGTTAAGGCATCTTCACTTGTTGCAAATAGCCCACCTCTGCTAAAAGAGGAATTCATTTCGTCAGTAGCTAAGATTACTGATTAAGTGAGCACCAATTTAAGCTGTTTAAAAGCATACTAAAGTTAACCAAATAGCTATGATGCTGTAAAAGTAACACAGAGTAAGTAATGAAATACACGCTTAATAAGAGAATCAAGTTGTCTGCATTGGTGTTTAGATGGTGAGCAGGAAAAGCAATAAGAAGATTGTACAGTCTGTTGGAGGGCTGGAGAGATAGCACAGCGGGTAGGGCGTTTGCCTTGCATGTGACCGACTCGGGTTCGATTCCTCTGTCCCTCTCGGAGAGCTCAGCAAGCTACTGAGAGTATCCCGCCCGCACAGCAGAGCCTGGCAAGCTACCCGTGGCGTATTCAATATGCCAAAAACAGTAACAAGTCTGACAATGGAGATGTTACTGGTGCCCACTCAAATCGATGAACAACGAGACAACAGGGCTACAATACTAGTCTGTTGAGACTTAATGTTGTGATAACTTCTGTTGCCGTGTGACTTACAGCAATGCATTTCTTTCACCCTCAAACTTGAGTGATTCTTGACTACTATTCCCCTGTCCCCAAATCTTTACAACGTATCAGCAAGGCTTAAAAGACCTGCCTCCAAAATATAACCAAATCTGCTTACTTTTTCCATCTCTGCTACTCCAGATTCTTTTTTTCTATCTAGAATAAATTATGAAATACATGCTTAATAAAACAACCATTTTTTTTCTGTGTCAGTTTTTCAGTGGTGAGTAGGGAGTACAATGAGAAGTATTATGTTAAAGAATAATTTTATTTTTCTAATAAACGATCAGTTCTGGCTTAAGGATCTCCATGGAATTTTTTTGTGTGCTGAAGTTTTGCATATTTTCCAGGAATCTTTTTAAAATTAATTTGATTAAAAACACAATGATTTAAAAGGTTGTTCATTATACAGTTAGTGTTTCAACACCACCAATGTGAACTTTCCTCTATCAGTATCCCCAGTTTCTTTCCTGATCCTGATCTGCCCCCTTAGGCACATAACAAATTTACTCTGAAAGTCAACTGCCTGTTACTTCTCAATTAGGACCAGCAGAGAATGCAGATGAGATAGGGGTTCAGCCTGTGCAAGAAAACTCTTGTCCTCTGTATTCTCTATGTAGGCTAAAGACCCAGTCAACTTCTGTCACCTAGGACAGAGAAAATCATTGGTTGCCATGCGTCCCTCCCACTCTTTATTTTTTGGGGGGGTCACACCTGGCGATGCACAGGGTTACTCCTGGCTCTGCACTCAGGAATTACTCCTGGCGGTGCTCAGGGGACTAATATGGGATGCTGGGAATCGAACCTGGGTCGGCCACATGCAAGACAAATGCCCTACCTGTGTGCTATCTCTCCAGCCCCCTTCCCACTCTTTTTTTGTTTTGTTTTGTTTTTTGTTTTTGGGTTACACCTGGCTATGCACAGGGGTTACTCCTGGCTCTTCACTCAGGAATTACTCCTGGCGGTGCTCAGGGGGACCATATGGGATACTGGGATTAGAACCTGGGTTGGCCGCGTGCAAGGCAAACGCCCTGCCCGCTGTGCTATCGCTCCAGCCCCCTTACTCCCACTCTTTTTTTAAAATTTTTTTTTTATTTTATCACCATGTGTAAAGTTACAAAGTTCTCAGGTTTATGTCTCAGTTATACCGTATTCAAACACCATCCCTTCACCAGTGCCCATATTCCACCACCTAAATCCCCGGTATACCCCCCGCCCCCACCCCAACTGTATAACTGATGAATTTCACTTCATTTTCTCTTCACCTTGATTACGTTCCATATTTCAACACAAAACTCACTATTGTTGTGGGAGTTATACCCCCAAACAAGATAACCCTACTAAGGAAGCATTTGATAATTAGTTTTCCATTAAAAGATTGTATGTTTTCAGGTTTTAGAAAAGGTCTAACGAGGCCGCGCGGCTCGGATGTGTCCCAGTCCTGAATCCCGGAGCCGTGTTAGTTGCTGCTCAGTGTCGCCATGGCTCCATCTGGAGAAGGTGTGCTGGCTGCACCTCCACCTTCCAGCTCCCCAGTGTTGTTGGTCCCAATTCGGGCTGGAGCATTTTCCGGGCTCACCAGAATACCTGGCCACTTCACTGCTGGTTGTGGCAAGATGGCGCCGAGGGCTCCCACTCTTTTTTTAAAAAAGTTTTTTATTATTGAATCATGGTCAGATGCAGTTACAAGATTTCATGTTATAGTTTCAGTCATGCAATGATCATACACCCATCCCTATGCCAGTGTACATTCTCCACCACCAATGTCCCCAGTATACCCTCATCCCTTCCCAGCCCTCCCCCTGCCTCTGTGGCAGACAATTTCCCCCATATTCTCTCTCTACTTTGGGGCATTATGGTTATCATGTATGGTCCTTTATCTACTTTCAGCACACATCTCCTATTCTGAACGATTCCTTCAACCATCATTGTCTTAGTGATCCATTCTCTATTTCAGCGGCCTTCTCTGCAAGCTCATGAGGCAGGCTTCCAACTATGGGTCAATATTCCTGGCCCTTGTGTCTACTGTCCTTGGGTGTCCATCTCATGTTATGTTATTTTATATTCCACAAATGAGTACAGTCCTTCTATGTCTGGCCCTCTCTTTCTGACTCATTTCACTTAGCATGATACTCTCCATTGTCTATCCACTTATAAGCAAATTTCATGACTTCATCTCTCCTAAGAGCTGCATGGTACTCCACTGTGTACATGTACCTAAGTTTCTTTAACCAGTCATCTGTTCTCAGGCACTCGGATTGTTTCCAGATTCTGGCTATTGTGAACAGTGCTGCAATGACCATACAAGTGCAGATGCCATTTCTACTGTGTTTTTTTTTTTTGCACTGGCGCCTCCCACTCTTTTGTGTCTCCTGTAAGGCATTCACATCCAGCTTAACACTCTCGCCCCTTGCATGTTCCCCTTCTCTGCCTCGGAGCCAGCTTCACAGGAAAGCAACAGGAGAAGACATACAGGGTTCCTCCAATCTCAGCCAGGCCCCTCTTGGAGGTTTAATGATCCACCTTGTTGTTTTGAATGCTTGGGGGCTTTTTTTGTTTGTTTTTGGGGGCCACACCTGGCCATTCTCAGGAATTACTGCTGGTTCTGCACTCAGGATTCACTCCTAGTGGTGCTTGGGGGGACCACATGTGATGCTGGGGATCGAACCTGGGTTGGCTGCATGCAAGGCAAGCACCTAACCTGCTGTACTGTCACTCTGGCCCATTCCTCAATTCTTAATCTTTGTATCTGAGGTTAAGTGAAGTCTAATGGGACAACAACGCTGCTCTGGGGGCCTTGCAACCCGGGTCTCTGAGAGGCCCACTTTCTGCTCTTGCCCTGAGAGGGTTCTCAGCTGGTTCTCCTGCAGCCCCTGAGAGTCCTTCCTGCTCAGAATTTCAGCCTTTTCCATCCTGCCTTGGGTGCAGTGCACAGGCCCAGGAGGGGTCAGCACTCTTGAGGCTTCACTGTGAGCGAGTGTGTGGAGGCTGCTGTCCCTGTCCCACTGAGGACCACTGATTCCGACGGGACACTGGACTCAGGCTCTTCTGCGCAAGGCAAGCTTCCTGCCCAACCATCCAGCCCTTGAGACGGAAAGGTTTAAACATCTCTGGAATTACTTGTGGGGTGGGGAGTGAACTTCCGGCCCTGGGAAGGGAGGGGAGATGCCAGTTTACTTCTCTATACCTAGGATTCTTAAACTGTTTCTACTTAGGACCTATTTTTACCCAAGAAACGCAGCACAGGAGAATGTTCCCAAAAACCGTTATATGGTTGATTTTGAATTTTGGATCTCTGCAGGTTTAGAAACACGTTACATAGTTGCAAAGGTTTTCACTGCCCCACATTCAGTTCCCTGACCCAGCGGGGGTGTGTGGGGGGGCTGTGACACAGTCCAGCTCTCTCCATCTATGCATGGCCAACACATTGACCCATAGTTTAGTTGGTTGCAGAAAGTAGCTCTCAAGGCCTCAGTGAAGGTCTCTTTACATTTCTCTCTGGTCTCCAGCCCTGTGGGATGAGCTCCCACCCCCAAGACCCATACCTGCAGGGATGGAGCGATAGCACAGCGGGCAGGGCATTTGCCTTGCATGCGGCAGACCTGGGAATGATTCCCAACATCCCATATAGTCTAGCGAGCACCACCAGGAGTGATTCCTGAGTGCATGAGCCAGGGATAACCCCTGTGCATCACTGGGTGTGACCCAAAAAGAAAAAAAAAGGGAAAAAAAAGGACCATATGTGCAAGCTTCTTCATTGTCCTACCCCAAGATTGAGCCGTAGAATTCAAATTGTATAGCTTCAGGTGATCTGGTATATGTTTTAGGTTGCTAGTCATTTGAATTTAAAATAGATCATGCACGAGGTGAGATCAAGTGTGGGGGATGTGGTTCATTAAAGTGCCTGCCTTGCATGCGTGAGGCCCTGGGCAGTGTCCCCAGCACTGCAATGTTAATTAATTAGAAAAAGATAAAGGATAAAATGTATCCCGGTAGAGCAGGTTCTTGGATAATGTTTGATCAACATAATTTTGTTTTAGGGTTGATAAGGAAAACAAAATCACGCCAATGTTGATGGAACAATGTCACAGCTATTTGAAGTCAGGTCCTCACCCCCCTTTTTCTTCTTTTTTTTGGGGGGTCACACCTGGTGGTACACAGGAGTTACTCCTGGCTTTGCACTCAGGAATTACTCCTGGTGGTGCTCAGGGGACCATATGGGATGCTGGGGATCGAACCCAGGTTGGCCAAGTGCAAGGCAAATGCCCTACCCACTGTGCTATCGCTTCAGCCCCCCCCCTTTTTTTAAAATGAGAAATAAGTGTGTTGGGTGAGTGGGCTGAAGAGATAGTTCTGAGGGTGAGGCCTTGCACACAGCCTTGCACACAGCTCACCCAAGTTCAGTCTCTGACACTACATTACAGGTGATCCCCAAGCACTGCTGGGTGTGGGCCAAAAAGAAAAAAGAAAAGAAACGAATGTTGATGAGGGTGTGGAGAAAGGAAAGGGAATCCTTTGCTGGTGGGAATATAACTTGGTGATACCTCTATGAAGAATGGTGAAGAGAATAAAAATGAAAATAAAATTATTTTATTTACAGAATAAAAATGGAAGCTTTATATAATCCAACAGTTTAATTCCTAGGTATTTATCCCAAGGAAATGGAAACATTCATTCCAAAAGATATTTACACGCCTATAACTTTAGATGCATTTGTCACAAACACCCAAACATGGAATCAACCTAAATGTCAAGAGATGATGAATAATGAAACAGTAGTAGTCACTCATTGGAGTACTATTTTGCCTTTAATAACAATAAACCATGCCCTTTGAAAACAGATGGAGAAATCTTGAGGTAAATATGCCAAAGTAATATAAGCAAGGAAATGAAAGAATTACTAGATGATATTATTCCTATGGGGACAGGAATTACTAGAGGAAATGAAATGATTAAAAAAACAAACAAACATCACTAACTCCTACACCAGGTGAAAACAACGTTGTTGCTACAGGGGGCTGGGAGGTGGGAGGAGTCAGCAGAAGGAACTGGATGGAGGTGGGCGGGCACTGGAAGATGCTGATGTGAGAGGTGACTCTTTGGTGCAAAGAAAAGTGTGAAGCAAAATCCTGAAATATTGTAAACCAATGAGAAGCCAATGTAAAAATAAGATGCTTTGCTTAAAGCAGCAGTTCCTAAGAACCTTATAGAGCTCTTAGGTGAAGACTCACTGGGGTGAAGAACTTATGTTTTGGTGGCTGTGGTGAATATATAGGGATACTAAGCTATACTCCTGAAATCCTGTAAACCAATGATAAATCAAATAATGAGAGGGGAAGTAAAATTAGACACAATTTTAAAAAGCCCCAAAGAGTGGACTAGATGTGAATACAGCAGGTGTGGAGAGTCTTGGATACTTTGGTGATGGTGAAGGTGCAGTCTCTTTATAAAGTAACACCATTAACATGAACACTATTGGGACCAGTTACCCAAATTTCAATACCAGACATTATAAAAAGAAAAACATTCTCCAAGATTTAAATAGATCAGACAACATAATAACATATTGTTAATGTGCAATATAATGTGCAATGCAGGAAAAATGCATTATAATTATATTTTATATAAAAGCATAAATTAATACTGACATGTTTTGTAAATATATAGTTATATAGTTAAGAAAAAATTAATGCTCCTTAGTTGAGAATATCTTTAGACAGTAGATGAAAAGAGCCATTTCAAGTTGAGAGGGTGGGGCAGATCATTTTTGAAGAAAGAAAAATGCTTTCTATTCACATTCCCTGGCACTTTTCTCTTGAACAGGGGACACTACACCTCATTTTGCACTGGGCTCTGCAAATATGTAAGCCATCCTGCTTAGCCCCTTTTCTCCAACCTATAGCCACTTGATTCCTGCCCAAATCTATCTCAGACTCTTTCAACCACCCTCTTCACCCACCATGATGCCCTTCCCAATACTTTATTCAATTTGCTAAAGCAATCTTTGAAAATGAAGATCCATTTGGTGTCTCTCCACTGCCGGTAATGTACACAACAGAAGTCGTTTTATTAATTTTTTTATTGAATCACTGTAAGATAGACCATCATAAAGCTGTTCATGATTAGGCTCCAGTCATACAGTGTTCTAACACCCATGACTCCACCAGTGGACATGCACCAATGTCCCAACACCCATGTCCCCAGTTTTCCTTCCCTCAATTCTCCCCCTATTTTGGCAGGGTGCCAAATCCAGCTGTGCTCAGAGCTTACTCCTGGTTCTTTGCTCAGGGACTACTCTTAGAAGGGGTCATGGGACCATTTGTGGTGTCAGGAATCAAATCCAGGCCAGCTGCCAAGCACTGCACACACTACCATCTCTTTGGGTCCATGATAACATTTTAATCCCCCTTCTGCCCTGTATTTTTCCCAGTATGCTGTGCTTTATCCATTGGAACTTTCAGTGTGGTGACTATGTTCCCATCCTCCTATGCTGTGTCCCGGTACCGCTTCTTTCTCTGTCTCACTTTCTGGCCCTCCCTTACAACTCCTCTGTCTCAGCAGTCCCAGCTCTGGTGATCCTGTCCAAAGTGCATCCTTAGGGAGCTGCAACTGGGCACTTGCCCCATCTCTTGTTTGAACAGCTCTTTGGTCTTTCTATGACAGCATACTTTTAAAGCATTGTAATAGCAACAATTTTTGCACTTCTTTCTTTCCAAGTCTATGAGCAACTTGGGCTGGAGTTATAGCACAGCCGGTAGGGCATTCACCTTGCACGTGGCTGAACTAGGTTCGATTCCTCCATCCTCTCAGAGAGCCTGGCAAGCTACCTAGAGTATCCAGCCCACATGGCAGAGCCTGGCAAGCTACCCATGGTGTATTCGATATGCCAAAAACCGTAACAACAAGTCTCACTTGGATACATTACTGGTATCCACTCGAGCAAATCAATGAGCAACGGGATGACAGTGATATAGTGATACAGTGATAAGCAACTTGAAGTTCTCATATATATATGTATATATATTAATCAATACAAATATTCATTGTTGGGCATTAAGCTTTGTTCTTGGCACTTTCAGGTGAAAAGTCAGTGAATAATAACAAAACAAGTGTGGGTTCATGATGCAATGAATGAGTCAAAAGAGAGAGTCTGACTAAGCTACAGCTGAGAAAATTGAAGAGAATTTCAGTGGGGGGATAATCTGGTTTATTTCTGCCAGAGATGGTGAAGTGAGAGCTGATTATCTACCAGCTCCCACAGGAAAGAGAGAGAGAGTCCAGGAAGTGGGAATAACATGTGCAGGGTGCATGGGGGAGAGGTAGAAGGACTTGCAGAGGGACCTGTGAACCTGGAGATGGAAGTGAGGATAGAAGGGGGGTCATGGAGGTAGGCAGAGCTAGATTTTGTACAATACAAACACAAGAGTAAGAATAGACTCAGCAGAAATTATGCTACTTTTCAGTGGAAAAACTAAGGTACAGCTGAGTAAATTCACCCTGGGTGAGGGCATGGGAAACCGTTGCTCTTCTAGCATGCCGGAACAACTTTGGGGAGGAAAAGTCAGCAAGATATTTTGTACATCTTCCTGTTCAAACACTTTGAATGTAGAACTTTGCTTCTGGAAACTTACGGTATAGAAAACTTATACTAAAAATAAGGGTACTGGGTTTGTGTGGTTGAGGCTTTGCAGCAAAGGAGAGTTTTGTTACCACTGAGCTCACTACTGTTTCTGAAGAAATTCCTCAGAATTTTTTCTGGTATTCAAATCAATACACTGACAAGGAGAGATGTTTTTACATTTATTGCAAAGGAAAATGCAAATTTAGTGCCAAAGAGATAGTTGAACTGCCCGAACACATGCTTTTCCTTCAGGAAGCCAAGGTTTGATCCCTGGCATCACATGATCCCCTGAGCATCTTTTAGCAACTCCTGAGCAAAGGGGAGTACATCAGGAGTGGCCGCTAAGCACCATTAAGTGGGAGACCTTTATGCCACCCCCAAATTAAAATAAAAACATTGCTGGTTTGATCGGCATTTTAGTTGGTTCCAAGTCTGATATCATTTACTAAGAATGTAGAGTTTGGAAAAGAGTGAATCCGAATAGAAAGTCCCCATGGATCTTGCTATTTGTGTTGCCCTGGAATCACAAATCACTCCTGTCCATGGCAACTGTTTCAAGTAATATTAGTTTGCAACATGGTAGCTTAAACACTGCAGCTTATGCCTGAGTTTTCCTGCCTGGTAAAATGTGGTGTTCCTAGCACATAAGTTCTAAACATTCTGAGGGAGCAAGTATGACTTGTTCACAGGAGTTAACTATAGTTCCATGCATTTGGGAATGTTCTGTCAACCAGCACCCTAGATCCACCTGTGCTAATTTTCCACATTGGGGGTCTCAGCAGAGTGCCAGCAAACTGCATATAAACATTAACACAACCCAAGGACTCGGGAACATGAATTCTTTTTGCTTCCAGCATTTTCCAAACCGGCTAAAGAGATAAAATTCCAACTGGTATTTTGTCTCCTTACCAGTTTCTTTAGCTGAAAATAAGAGATAGTAGTTTCATTCCACCTGGTCGTTTATGGGAATTAACCGAACTGATACAAATAAAGAGCTGTAAGATAGGAGCCATTGTAACTCAACAGCAGCCAGAACAATATGATTACCTCTATCCACAAAGTAAAGGCTTCATAAAGATGGCTATTCCAAATTAAAGAAGTTTGTTTTGGTAAGGCAATGTCTGGTAGTGCTTAGGGGTCATGCCTAGTGGTGTGTGCAGTGCCAGAAATCGAGCCAGGGTTGGCCACATGCACGGCTAGCATCTTAATCCATCTGTTATCCCTGGCTCCCAAATTAAAGACGTTTTAATCTGCAGGGAACAAACTGTCTGAATATATATTAAAATTTCTACAATGCAATCTTTTTATTACTCACCAGAAAGTGACAGAAGCAGACCTGCTTGCTTATTACCCGACCTGAGAATTAAGAGGCAGCCCTTGGGTGTTGAACAGAGTGATGGATCAGGAAAAACCCAACTTTGCCAAATGGCCCTCAAGTGAAACCTAGTAAGGGGGCGTAACTGGGCAGAGATAGCAAAATAGGGTGCCCTTGTCTTTTGTAGGGCCTTGAGCCTCACTGGATCCTCTAGTGAAGTATGCCTAAAACACAGAAACCATCATGAATGCCTTAAACAAGTCATTCTAACCACATCACATAGCCTTGAAAGGGATTGGACCAGGGATAAAGCAGAGAGGAGAAAGTGATAGGCCAATAGTGTTAAGCTCTAATGTGATTGGACCTCTTATAAGCCAAGAGTCTCCATAAGAATGTGTATACTTGGCAATAAAGTGAGGTGTGATCCTGAATCTACTTCCAGATGTGTTTCTCCAAGCACCCATCCTCCTTCGCCCCAGGAACAGGTTTCTGCCCGGACCTGGTATGCAACGTGTCTGGGTGTTTTGGGATAATGGGTACCCAATAATGGAATAACAGCATGCATCCAGGAATCACACAGTTGGTTGGCCACGATCAAACATGAGGCCAAGGAGATGCTAGGGAGCACTGTCATTCCACAAATGAATGTCCCAACGCCATGATACATTTGCTGTTGAGGTAAATCCCAAGCCTGTGGAGGTAAATGTAAAGGAAGCAAACACTGATTCAATATAAAGAATAAAGGTGATCCTGGAGAAGCTCATCTCTGGCTAGCCCTGGGCTATGTGATTTTCCACTTGTTCCTAGCACAGACCCTGAATTTGCAACCGGGTATTGAACCCATGTCCTCACACATACAAATGTTCAACCGCTGAGCTACATCCACTATTGTAAGTTGCCTCTAACCAATATGTAAGTATAAAGCTTACTTATATGGCCTTATGCAAGTTAATTAACCTCTCTTATTGTGAAGAGGGGGGCAGGTTAAGGGTTAAAAACTCGCTCCTGCTAACTGCTGAATTTGCCTTTGTAACTGCTTGGCTGCTTTGAAAGATGTTTTTGAGACCTACTGCTGGGCAGGAACTGGTCACCAAATGGGCCAACAAACTGCTCTAGGAACTGTAAGCAAACATTTGTGCAGAAACAGCTAACAGTTAACAAATGTTGAGATTAGCAAATTAAGTGACCTATGTGTGATTCCCTCTGATCCAATATGTATGATTCCCTTTGATCCAATAGATGTGATCCCCCCCTTTTTTTTTCCAAAACGGTGCAAAAACTGTTTGCTTTTTGAGTTCGGGGCCCTCAGCCCTGCATGCTGTAGGGTCCCGACATGTTCAACTTGTTGTCTTGAACAAACCCCGTGTGTTCGCAGAAAGAGTTGTCTCTGTCTTGTTCTTCCGCGCCTCCCCTGGTAGAGATCTGCTCAACCCTAACATTTGATTATATTCATAATGCTGGCTTCAATGAGCTACTACAGAGATAATCTGTACCAGGTGCTTCAAATTTACTAGTACTTGCCCAAATGTGATAGGATATAATCATTTTCTTTTTCTTTTTTGACAAGGTAGGCCATACCCAGTAGGCCCCTGGAACTCTGCTCTGGGATCATTTCCGAGGTGCTTAGGGGAACCTAGGAGGTACTGGTGATGGAACCAAAGTTGGTCACGTGCAAAGAAAGCACCTTACACCCTGCTCTTTCTCTTTAGTCCATTCTTTTAAAATTCTTGTTTACTAGGTCCCTATGTGTATAGACTATCCACCCCATTCTAGGTTCTCTCTTTCCCTTCACCTGGAAACCAGCCTATTACTTCACCGTATCATCCTCCAATATTTTGAACCATCTGCCCACACAACCCTAATATTGGTTCCTGACATAGAGTGGATAGCATGAGAATTCAATGCCCTGTCTGTGTGGCCAAATGGGATTACTCCCTCTTTGCAGTGACAGCAAGGCTAATACTAGGCGAGAGCACCAGCTCTAGAATTAGAAGGACTTCCATTCAAATCCCAGTTCTGGCATTTCATGGTTCATTTGGCTTTGGCCAACTTAGTCTGTCTCCATTTGATCATCTTTCAAACTGGGTGGCCATGTATGATTGGCAGCTTCTTTCTTGTGTCACTTTACCCTCTCCACGCTGTTTTGTGCCCAGAAGGCATTCTTTTCCTCCTTAGCTTTGATGTGGGAAATTCTGAAGATTGGTTCACAAACCTGAACCCCCCAGGCTATTTCAGACTTTCTCAAACACAGCCCCAGTGTCACTGCTGTGTAATTGTGTATCTTGCAGTATACCATAGTCTTGGCTTGACAGGGTCTAGCTATTATCTACCTTTACTCCTCAGCAGGGAGCCTTACACTGATGAAACCCTAATACTTACATTTTCTGAACAATTTCATGTAATTTCCTACTGTCCTGATGTTGCTTCTGCTGTTCCCTACCAGATTCTGTCTGTACATGAATAGATCCTAACTTTGGGGAATAACCTGGTTCAAACGCCTAAAGTCATTCCCTGCTACTCTACCCTCAAACCAGGAGGTGCAAGAATCCCCAAGTAACATCTGTGTTATCTTTCAACACTTCCTGTTGGGCTATGTTTATATATGTTATATTTCTCATGTTGCTTTGTCAGGTCTGTGCGGAAACACTTCTCTTTTCCTCATCAAGTTCCCACCAACTCCCCTTCCCCCCACTCCTCAATCACAGAAGCTGCTATGTCAATTGAGAGAGTGATTTCAAGTGTGTTAGGAATTGGCGTGTTGTAACCCTGTTTGACAAGAACTTCTCTCCTGTGTTCTTCAGCCCTCTGACTATTTCTGATGTTTCTGTACAGTAGTGCTCAGGAGGAGAAAAAATGATGAGGAAAAACGTCATCTCTAATTTCTCTTTTGAATCATGGCTACTTATAGTTCGTGACAAAATACCATCTAAAATTGTTCACTGGGGTAACCCTGCACAAATGATGATTTATAGAACAGGTGGCAGGCCCTTGAGGGGGAAGGAAAAGTATAAAAAGAAATTTCACTTTCTGCCTTCCAAGGAGGGAAAATAGAATGTATCTTCTAAACTGGGGTCACTGATTCCCTTCTCAATATTAAGAACACAGTGATAAGTATTTGTGGCTCAATGATGTATTGAACAAAATGTCTTGAATTTGCTGCCATGTGCTTTGGGGGGTGTCACAGGTAGGAGGCAGGGTATCTTGCCCCTAAGGTATTGCTCATTTACATGGAGCTATTTAAACTTGCTTCACATGAAGTGTTTAGCCTGTTAAATCCATGGTAAATCGCTTTTAGCCCGGTTGCCTTACAAGAAACCTTGCTTCTTCCAAGAGACTAACTCAGCATCAGGAATCTAGCTCACATAGTAGGGACTCAAATTTTATTAAAATACATAATAGGGCCCCAAATTTTATTAAAATACTTTCCATTCCTGAATGGGTATAAGGAAGAGGACTGTCAAACGATGAATCCATCCACAGGTCTCATCAGTCATAGATGGCAGTTGAGATTTTGCATATGTATATACATCTTTTCAAACTGATTTTTTTATGCGTGGTGTGTGAATGCCAAGAATTGGAATCTCTGGGCTACATGGGACTTTATTCTTAGTTGATTTTATTTTTAGAAATTGTCATATTGTTTTACATAGGGGATGAACCCAACAACATACCCACCAACAACCAGCATGGGTTATTATCCACATTTCTATTATATACCAGTCTCACTGGCAGGAGATGGTACCTTATTGTCCATTTTTGTTTTTATTTCCCTGACACTCATTTTTTCATTTATTTTCAGCCATCCACATGTCCTCTTGGTGGAAGTGTCTGTTCATATCCTCTCCCCATTTCTTTCTTTTTTAAATTTTTCTTCTTGGGTCACACCTGGCGATGCACAGGGGTTACTCTTGGCTTGTGCACTCAGGAATTACTCCTGGTGGTGCTCGGGGGACCATACAGGATGCTGGGAATCGAACCCGGATTGGCCGTGTGCAAGGCAAACACCCTACCCCCTGTGCTATCGCTTCAGCCCCTCCCCATTTCTTTCTTGATAGAATTATCATTGTATCACTGTTGTTCCGTTGCTTATCGATTTGCTCAAATGGGCACCAGTAACATCTCATTTGTCCCTGTCATGTTCAGGGTCAGGGGAATGAGGCCCATTATTGTTACTGTTTTTGGCATATCGAATTAGCCAGGGGAGCTTGCCAGGCTCTGCCCAGCGAGATTCTGCATCACTCTCTCTGGGAGTTTTGTTTTATAGTCTCTGGATCTTGGCCATTGATGAGATTACAAGGTGCCGGGGGGTGGGGAGGGGGTGGGGGGCAGTTTGTGGGTGTGGCTGCCAAGCTACTGGAAAACGGGGGATCTGGGTGGAGGAGGACCAGTCCTGATCCCAGCAGGCTTGGAGATCTCAGCCATGGGTCCTGTAAATTATTCCTTGAACTAATATATTGTGTAAAAATAATCTTCTCCCATTCAGTAGAGTGTCTTTTTGCAACTGGGGAAATTGATTTAAATACTGTTAATAATAGGATTCTATGTATGCATTGTCCCATAGGGTACCTTTTCATTCAATGAGTTTCTTTTGATATATAAAAACTTTTTTTTATGTAGTTCCATTTGTTTATTTTTGTGTTTGCTATCTTTACCAATGGTATTACATTATTTGAGGAAAAGATCCTGAGCATTCTGCTATATTTTTCCTCAATATGTTCTACAGATTCTGATCTAGTTGAAAGGTCTTTAGTCTACATCAAATTATGCCTTGCAGTCTTTTTTCGTTTGTTTATTTCAGATTTTGGGGCCACATCTGGTGGTTCTAAAGGGTTCTAAAGGGTTACTCCTGGTTATGCAGTCAGAAATCACTCCTGACACACTTAGGGGACATTATAGAATGTGAGGGATCGATCGGGGTTGGTACATGTGGGGTCCTATCAACTGTATTATCACTCCAACCTGCCATATAATTCTATTGAAAAAATATTTATTAAATATTTTTTAAAAAATTAAATCAGGGGCTGGAGTGATAGCACAGCGGGTAGGGCGTTTGTCTTGCACGTGGCCGACCCGAGTTCGATTCCCAGCCTCCCATATGGTCCCCTGAGCACCGCCAGGGGTGGTTCCTGAGTGCAGAGCCAGGAGTGACCCCTGTGCATTGCCAGGTGTGACCCAAAAAGAAAAAAATTAAATCACCATGAGATACACAGTCCTTTACCCACTTTCAGCACACGTCTCTCTAACCATCATTATCTTAGTGCTCCCTTCTCTATCCTAACTGCCCTCTCCCCTACCACCTGGAGAAAGCTTCCAGCTGTGGAAGCTCTCTGGCCCTTGTTCCTACTGTCCTTGAGAGTTAGCCTCATACTTTTTTTTTTTAATATCCCACAAATGAGTGCAGTCTTATTCTGTCCGTCCCCCCTCCTTCTGACTCATTCCACTCAGCATGATGCTCTCCATGTCCATCCTTTGTAAGCAAATTTCATGACTTAATTTTTTTCTAAAGCTATATAGTTGTATATAGATTAAACTATGCTATTCAGCAGGTTAGTTGAATGAAATTCATTTTTAATTTATGCTATTTTCTATTTTTGGTGGAATTATTGGGACCTAAATATGAAATTTATCACTTACTATTCTGTTGGTAGGCTCAACTACCAACACCCTGAGAATAAAATCTACTTTTGAAATGTTCTTGATTATAACCACATACAAGGCATCAATAAAATCTTAACTTCGATTAAGTTATTATAAGTATCTGACATTGTATCACAAGAACTCTGACATTGTATCATAAGAACTCATTTTAATATCTACTGCTATAAATCAAACCTCTTCACGGTGCAAGTGCTTGTGACTCTTGACCCAGTGGGATCAGGAGAAGGAGGAAGGACAATGCCATCTCTTCCCCAGCAGAGCTCAGGCTTCACTTCCTGAGAGCTGTAGGGGGAGTGATTGGGGGTCTTAGAGTTTCCTCATGTGTAACGGTTTTTTTGGTAATTATTTTAAAATAGATGAACAGATATCAATGTTAACAGCTGCTCCTGAGGCAACAGCCAAAGGCACACCATTCTAAAAATAGAATTAAAAGGAACAAATGGTATGCTTGACTACCTTATTTGAGGGACAGGATGTGGAAGTATTAAAAAATTAAAAGTATTTAAAAAATTAAAGTATGTGCCAGTAAAAAATTATTTATTCATTTATTTATTTTATTATTTGTAGGATAACATAGCCTCAGGTAGTTTAGGTTTATTGGGTTACTCCCATCACAGTGCTCCCATTCCTCTGTGTTTATTTGTAGCTTCTTTCTTAGTGTTCTGTTGACTTGTATATATTGTT
The DNA here is from genome assembly GCF_027595985.1 of Sorex araneus. Lineage (NCBI taxonomy): Eukaryota > Metazoa > Chordata > Mammalia > Eulipotyphla > Soricidae > Sorex > Sorex araneus. Next base: position 88,389,131 of record NC_073305.1, read on the forward strand.
TTTCTCTTCTCCTTGATTCCTTTGCATAGTTTATTCAGAGCAATATCATTTTTGTATGGACACAGGAAGATTTAGCAAATGGTATGCTTTTGTAACCTGGGAGTCATTTGACTCTACATGATATTTTCCTCCTGGGCAGCTGTTCTCTAGACCTAAGCCTCAGCTGCCCTTACTTCCTAGCACCCCCAAAAGCAGGGTACCAACGAGGGACGGGATGAACCCAGGGCAAGTGGTGAGTTGTGTGCTACCCTGGCATCGAGATGGGCCTGGCCAAAGTGCCTAATGCTTAACTATAAGTTAAGAGCTTGGTCATGGACAAATGTTGTCATGATCCAAACAGTGATAACTAGATTTGGATGTTGCTAGGGTTAGGAATGATTAAACTGGCCTGAGTGCTGTAGTCTGAGTCTGTGGCAAGATGTTGCCAGGAGAGCAGCCTTGCAAACCTCAATGTATCTCTTGCTCTGTCCATACAAAAATAACTAGTATTAAGATGTTAATGAGTGTTTGAACTAAAAAGAGGAGAAAAATACCTTAAGAGTCAGGAAGGGCTTTGGAACACCCCTAGGTTGTGTTCCCTTTGAACCTGACAGCCCTCAGGAAGGGCTTTCTTATGTTTATTTTGCTACCTGGCTTTATGTAGCCTAGGGGCAAGGGCGAGAGAAAAAAAGGGAGGAGAGAGTTGAGAGAATGCGGCAGTAGGATGCAGCAGTAGATCCGGAGAGCTAGGAGTTTGGGAGATGAGAAAGATGGAAGATTGAATAAACGGTAACTAATGAGAAACCAGCTTGGTCCTCGTTCTTCCTTCGCCTGTCCTTGGCCAACGGTTGTCCCAATCCAGTCCATACACAACGGTTCCAGAGCACTGAACATGGGCGGTGAGACAGAGCTGCCCGGAGAGCCCGTGAGTGCACACACAGTCTGGGTGTTTCTGTCCCTCCCTCCCTCCCTCCCTCCCTCCCTCCCTCCCTCCCTCCCTCCCTCCCTCCCTCCCTCCCTCCCTCCCTCCTTCTCCTCCCTCCCTCCCTCCTTCCCTTCCTTCCTTCTTTTACAAAAAATAGTCTCAATTGGATAAGTTCCTATCTATGTGTCCCTTGTGGAGAGTAGGTTGAGCATGTGAAATTGTCAGTATTAGATATAACATGCTGTGAAGTTTTTCATGATGGTTCATATATACTTTAAAGTCCTCTGCATCTTAGGGATACAATGCAGAAAATTTTGTTTTTATTTCATTAATTGGTGTCAAGGGCTGTCAACATTTCCAGCACCATCAATCCCAGGGAACTAGGTGTCAAAGTGAACTCTTCCTGAGTGCATGTTGTCCATGAATTTACAGCCCATCCTTTGTCCAGGAGGTTGATCATTCAGCATTCCTGTCCTCTTTTCTTTCAGAAAATGGGACGTGACATAAACATGGGGTAAGAGAAATCAAACGGCAGCACTGAATATCTACCATAGGTCTACAGTGGGTTGACTGATGTTATACCTGGACATCCTTAGTACTCTGTCTAGAGAAATTTAGGGTTGTTTCGTTTGTTTTGATTTCTGCTCTTAAGTATTATTTTTTTGTAATTATATGTGTAATTATATTACACACACATACACATCTAGTTATCCTTTTATTTTCAACTTATTTAATTTGTATTTTCACTAACATTGCATATTTCAAGTTGATTTGTCACAGACTATGCTCTTGTTTTAAAATGTAAATAACAGGAGTATATAAAGTAGAAAAAGTAAAAGCCCCTTTAATTTCTGTGTCCCAGACCTATAAGGTAAACAAGGTAAAAGATAAACATTCTTTGGATATTAACCTTCTAGAATTTTTTATTTGCCCACACATAGTTTTATGTAAGCATCTTATAAGGAATGATTTTACATAAATGGGTTCAATCTAAATGTAAGTGTTGGCAACTACTTTTCCCCCTTAATAGTATACTTTGGGCTGTTACATTTAGCAAATTAAAAAATAAAAATGTCCAGTTAAATTTGAATTTCAGATAAACAGCGCAAACATTTCCCGAAGTTCTCAACTAAGCTGGCCAGAGTCACTGCAAAGACCCAATGATGCGCTACTGCTTTGGTCCACCAGAGCGGGGTGAACCTAGATTACCCCGCAGTGCTCAGGGCCTACTGGAGCACCTCAGCGGGGGGCATGGGGGATCTAAAATTGATCCAGGGACAGCCACGTGCAAGGCACATATGTTAACCCTGGACTATCTCTTCAGGCCCCAGGCAACACAATTTACTTTGTTGTTGTCTTGGGGCCACACCTGGTGGTGCTCAGGGCTTACCCTTGGCTTTGTACTCAGGGATCGCTCCTGGCAGAGCTCAGGGAACCATATGGGGTGCTTGGGATTGAACTTGGGCCAGAAGTATGCAAGGCAAAGTGCCTTAGTCGCTATACTACTACGCTGGTCCCACTTTTTCTTTCTTTCTTTAAAAAATATTTTAGGTTGTTATAGTAATGTTGCACTGGAGCAATAGCACAGCGGGTAGGGCGTTTTCCTTGCATGTGGCTGACCCAGGTTTGATTCCTCTGTCCCTCTCGGAGAGCCCGGTAGCTACCAAGAGTATTACGCCCACACAGTAGAGCCTGGCAAGCTACCCGTGGAGAATTCAATATGCTAAAAACAGTAGCAACAAGTCTCACAATGGAGACGTTACTGGTGCTCACTCAAGCAAATCAATGAGCAATGGAATGACAGTGCGATAGTTAATGTTAAAGTGTATCACTGTATCACTGTCCTCTGTTGCTCATTGATTTTGCTCAAGTGGGCATCAGTAACGTCTCCATCGTGAGACTTGTTACTGTTTTCGGCATATTGAATACGCCACGGGTAGCTTGCCAGGCTCTGCCATGGGGGCGAGATCCTCTCAGTAGCTTGCTGGCTCTCCAAGTGAGACGGAGGAATCAAACCCAGGTCAGCTGCATGCAAGGAAAATGCGCTACCCTCTGTGCTATCGCTCTAGTCCAGTGTTAAAGTGTATGTTATTTTATTGACGTACAAAATTACTGCACTCCACCAACACAAATGTACTCACAAATCTTCACCACTGCCCCTATGTCATCTACTTTTTTTGTTGTTGTTCTTCTGTTTTCCCCACACCTTTCTCTACTGTTTATGAGTTTTGCAATCCTACGCCAAGGGTTTGTGATTGATTGATACTGTCTATTTCCTTGTTCTGTCTCTGTTCCACAGATAAGTGAGATCATTCAGTATTTGTTCTTTTCCTCTAACTTACTTCACTTAACATGACACTGTCCAGTTCCATCCATGTTGCTGTGAACTGCATGATTTCAGAGCTATATAGTATTCCAGTGTGTATATATAGCATTGTAGCACTGCCATCCCGTTGTTCATCGATTTGCTCGAGCGGGCACCAGTAACATCTTCATTGTGAGACTTGTTGTTACTGTTTTTGGCATATTGAATACGCCATGGGTAGCTTGCCCGGCTCTGCCATGCAGGTGGGATACACTCAGTAGCTTGCTGGGCTCTCTGAGAGGGATGGAGGAATCGTACGCAGGTCAGCTGCGTGCAAGGCAAACACCCTACCCGCTGTACTATTCATAATTTATTTGTCCATCTCTGTTGGACATTTGGTTTATTATAATATTCTTGGCCCTGATTTTGTCCCCAGGAATGAAGGGAGGGAGGGAGGACGGAAGGAAGGAAGTGAGGAAGAAAGGGTGGAAAGAAGGAAGAATGTAAGGAAGAGAGGAAGGGTGAAAAGGAGGGAGGGAGGGAAAGAAGGAGGGAGGGAGAGAAGGAGGAAGTAAAGGAGGGAGGGAGGGAAAGAGGGAGAAAGGGAGAGAAAAAAGGAGGAAGGGAGGGGCTAGAGGATAGCACAGCGGGTAGGGCATTTGCCTTGCACTCGGCCAACCCGGGTTTGAATCCCAGCATCCCATATGGTCCCCTGAGCACCACTGGAGTAATTCCTGAGTGCAGAGCCAGGAGTAACCCTTGTGCATTGCCGGGTGTGACCCAAAAATAAAAAACAAAAAAAAAAGAAGAAGGAGGGAGGGAAGCAGGGAAGGGAGAGAGAAAAGAAGGTAAAGCTTGACTCTGGATTTTAAAATTTTGAGTAAATTTTAGAAGTTATAGACATGTGACATCACTACTTACATCACATGTCATGTTGGAAGCAAGTGCCTCCTCTTCAATAAGCTCTAGTCATGAGTAGTATTGTATTTTTAATTATGCTTTGCTTAGAAACAGTAAGGAGATGACTTCTTGTTTAGTTCATAATGTAAAGAAAGAAAACCTGAGCTGCAGCAATGAATAAGTGATTCAGAGACTTTCTGGCATCCAAAGAAATCTTCGGGAGGGTGTCCACACCAGAGAAGGACGAGAGGAGGGAAGACAACAGCCTCAGAGAGTTTAGCTGGGAGGAGTTTAGTAAGAGCCAGCAATGGAAAATGAAGCATCAACGGACTTACAGTGGAGGGAAAGAAGCTTTGTCACTCCTTGTCCTCAAGGAGACTCCTGGTCCAAAGGGAGATGCTGCCACCAAGCTCCCAGACAGCTGGACCTGGGAGACATTTGCCTCCTGGAGCTGGAGAAGGCTGAGCTGTGAGCACAGTGGAAAGTGGCAGAGGAAGTGGGTATGTCTCTCTATCTCCTTCCACCTTGCACGTATTTCCACTGGCCAAGCCCAACCAAGAAAGTGGACTAATGTGACCTATAAAGGTCACCTCCAGGACACAGAGCAAGACAGACAAGGAAAAACGGACAATAAAATAAAATAAAATAAAAAGAAAGAAAAAAAGAAAAAAGAAATAGCACTGAGGCTGGGGCCTCCACAAACTTAACCACTGGAGATTTCAGAAAATTATCTCCATGCTCTAGGGAAAAAGACACCAGCTGATAATGGATTGTACTTTTATTTTGATCATTCCACAATGAATGTGTGTGTGTGTATGTGTGTGTGTGTGTGTGTGTGTGTGTGTGTGTGTGTGTGAGAGTGAGTGTTTAGAAAGAAAGTACAGGAGCCAGAAAGTAGCCCAGGAATTAGGGCTTGCATGCAGTCAACCTAATTTGATTGATGTCCCCCAGCATCACTGGGGGTGGCCCAGGAGACTCCGGGCAGGTGGCAGCACTACAGGATCCTAACATTCAACCACTGGTCTGGTTGGCTGAGAGTGGCCACAGGGGCCCCACACATCCAGCACTGCTTGAGAGTTCCTACACACAAAAGAATTAATCCATAAAATACTTTAAAAAGAAAGCAAGTTCGGGTTTCAGCTCCAGCATTGTCTAGATTTGCCTTTGCCAAGACCCCTAGATGCATCACGGAGAACAAACCTCTCAATGGCCATGCTTGGGCACCTCAGAATCCTGCATCCTTCCTGTCTTCCCGTGAAAGAAATGCTCCTTGTGCCTGAAGCATCAGTGTGGCCATGCCAACGCTTCTCCAGAACCTTCTGGCGGCCTGAGGCCCATAACCTGGAAACACTCACTTCTCTGAGTTCCACACTGCACCACCACTGCCTTCAGAGGAGTCATTGCTTTCAGACACTAGTGACAACACAGATGAGCGGGTCCTCCACGTATTTGAGTGCCCCCCCCAAACTATTTTCTACAATGCTGCACCACTAACATAGGGAGATTAATTTCTGGTCTATTATCTTAAAAATGTTATAATTGGTGCTAAAGAGATAGTACAGTGGTTGAGCACTTGCCTTGAGTGTGGCCAACCCAGGTTTGACCCCCAGCATCCCATATGGTCCCCTAAGCAACAACTAGGGGTAAATCCTAAGTAATTCCAGAGCCAGGAGTAACTCTTGAGCATTGCTGGGTGTGGCCCCCAAACAAAAACAAGATATAGTTATTCGTAATCTTAATGTGTTATGGGTACTTTGGCAGTGATGGGGAGTTTTCTGCAGAAAAAAGTAGCTCCTGCCTCAGTTTTCACTTTTTTTTCTGAAAGTTCAACAAGATGATCTTGTTTGCAATTGAAGGTCATTTGTAATCAGAATTGTTGACTAAGTAGTCGTCCGTTGTTCACTGATTTGCTCGAGTGGGCACCAGTAACATCTCCATTGTGAGACTTGTTGTTACTGTTGTTGGCAAATCGAATATGCCACAGGGAGCTTGCCAGGCTCTGCCGTGGGGGCAGGATACTCTCGGTAGCTTGCCAGGCTCTCCGAGAGGGACAGAGGAATCAAACCCAGGTTGGCTGCCTGCAAGACAAATGCCCTACCCGCTGTGCTATCACTCCAATACCAATCACAAATAAAGGTGACTGTCATCTGGTGGCTTTTGTATCTATCTACCGGTATATCTGCATGCTGGAATTGAAGAACCAACAGTTTTAGGATGCCCTCTGTGATTACCAGAGTAATTTGTTGTTGTGACTATGTTTTATTAGAAAATGTCAGGTGTGCATGAGCCAACTTGTCCTGAAGCAGTGATGATGATTTGCTTTTGGAAGATGGAGAAATGAAGGATCTGCAGAGAGAAGCCTGGTGTGTGGACATGGATTTTATGCAGCTGGCTTTAGGCCAGACTCTAAGTTACAGGACTGGACTCTCCTTGAGCTGGCTTTGCCCAAGTTCCCAACAATTTCAGTGAACCCACACAAGTGTGTTTCACGTGATTCTGATCTTATCTTCCGTTTGACACGGTAATTGATGTCAGCGAATACCACCAGGGCTCACACTTGCGTGTGGTTTAATTAGCACAAACCACAGTGGCTAGAGTTCCTATCATGTACTCACAACGACAGAAATGAATTGTAAAAGTTGCTCCAAACACCTGCCTTGCTGGCATTCGGTCACAAACCCACAGCCCTGTTGTTGGCACATACACCAGGCACCTGGGAACCCTGCTCTCTACTACCCCCAGCCAGGCCTGGCCAGGTACAGGTAGCAAGCACTGAAGGGGTGAGCACTGGGGCCACAGGTGCACTGTCTGATGTGATGTGACAGCTCCAGCGAACACCACAACTAAATAAATGTGAGAGCACCATAGGGAGGGTGTGTATGATCCCTGCTCCTCACAGCAACATCAACAACCAAGGGAGGGATAGGGGGAGAAGAGGATTCCCCCCACAAATGGGTACAGAAATGGGTGCTGGGGGATTAAACCCAGTGCCTCGGGAATGCTGAGCTGAGCTTGTGCCTTACAGCCTGTCTAGACCCTAGCATCATGCATTAGGTGGTGGTCCAGAGGGGTGCAGGGTAACCACTAGGGTCACTGAGGAGGAGAAAATCCTCCCAAATGTGAGCGTGACCCTCTGTAGTGAACAGACCATAGGGCAGAGAGAGCAGCGAATATTGTAAATGTGGAAGGACACTAATATTGGCTCCCTAGAAACTGGAAAGAATAACTTTAAATGATTTCATTTTCTTCTAAAATATCTCGGAGAGAGAAGAGAGTAAATATTCTGGAGGTGCTCGGAATGCTGAGAAAAATATTCCCAGAGATATCCTATACATTTTTATTCTTTGATTTCAGGGTGAATGTCCGGTTGGGCCACACCCAGCAGTGCTGATGACTGGCTCCTGGTTCTGTGCTCAGGGGTCACCCCTGAGTAGGCTCGGGAGACCATCTGGGGTGCCCCGGGTGGAGCAGATTCAGCTGCGTGCAAGCCCCTGGCCTTTCTATGGAGTTTTAAACAAAGAAAGCAATACTTTACCGATTCTTCTTCCTTTAGCTCTTCACTTAGATAACGCTCCTCCTAAAACGGAAGAGGACGGCTTATCCAAGTTGAAAGCGAAAAAGAGAAGTACATCCTATCTCACTTTAATGAATTTCTTCCACCAGGACACTTGCCACCTTGCACCAGCCTCCCTTCAGCCCGGCACCCGGCGAACACTGTAAACAACACAGCTGCGAGCGGAGCACGCGAGCACCACAAAGGCGAGCACCACGTGATGTGCATCACAGCACTGTGAGCACAGCCCCGAGAGTATCCCAGTCCCGGAGCTTCCCAGCCCCGGAGCATCACAGACCAGCGAGCATCATAGCCCGGGAACCTCACTCCCCGAGCGTCACAGCCCCGGAGCATCCCGGCGGACACGGAAGCGTCGGGGTGGGAATAAAGCGGAATGAATTTCCCCCGGGCCGCAGACGCCAGCACTGTTCCCGTCGCCCTGCTGGTCCCAGCAGCGGGCGGCTGCCCCCGTCTGGTGGAGCGTGTACCTGCGCTCTGCTCTCCAGGACCTGGCGTGAACCTCAGCCGCTCGCGGACTCCACCTTTGCAAACTGCCTCCTCGAAAAGAAAGCGCAAGCCTGAAATCGTGTTTGAAACATGCCCCGCTGGCTTTGCCTGTGGCTATTTTCCACGACAGCACCTGGACCCTGACTATTGGGGACTTCCTGAGAAAAGGGCTAAGCAGCGGTTCAGCATCCCCGTAGGCAGAGTGTGTGTGAGATTCTTTTTGAGGGAAAGCAAGAAATTCAACTCAAACCAACTTACCTACAAAAAAAAGGGGGTGGGTTTAAATTAGGCAACTCGATGTACAAAGATGCAGGATAAGAGTGTCAGGTATTCAATGTTCCAACTCCAGTCCCACCAACCAGTTCCATCAATGGCCCAACTTTCCCTTCTACTCCACCCTTGCCTCTTTTGCAAACTCATTTTTCCTCCCTCCCTCCTTCCCTCCTTCCCTCCTTCCCTCCCTCCCTCCCTCCCTCCCTTCCTTCCTTCCTTCCCTCCTTCCCTCCTTCCCTCCTTCCCTCCTTCCCTCCTTCCCTCCTTCCTTCCTTCCTTCCTTCCTTCCTTCCTTCCTTCCTTCCTTCCTTCCTTCCTTCCTTCCTTCCTTCCTTCCTTCCTTCCTTCCTTTCCTGGCTGTGCTGAGGGCTGACTCCTGACTTGTGCTCTGGGGTCACTCCTATGGGGTTCTGGGGAATGATACGAGGTACTGAGTTTAGCAATTTCTGCCGTGTCTCTGGCTCTGCAAACTACCCTTTTAATATAATTTACTTATTATAGTTTGGGTCACATATTTATCCGTGTATTAACTCTTATGGTTTGCTGTACATAGTTATCTCACTTCTATATCATCAAAATGTCTAAGACCTTTGCCCAATGTCTTTATCATCTCTGTTCCTCTTCTTCCATCTGTTCCCCTACTTCCTTGGCATCCTCATTTCTCTAATCCAGGACCAAGGGTCTGCTGTCATGAGACACCTTCCATCTCCACAATTTGACTTCATTTTCTCCATAACTAGGTAGCTCAGTCAGACTCTTCCCAACACTCCAAGAACACACAGTCAAAGGGAAGTGGGCAAAGTCAGGCGTACTTCCTCGTCCCCTCGCTTTTGCACTCACACCTCTGCTGATCTAGCAGTGACCTTCACCCAAAGAAAGGAGGGCGGAAAGCTTACAGCAAGGATGCAAAGAGAAATGCAGACATGGGCTGCAGCGTTTGGTGGCAGAGGCATGGAGTGTAATCACACAAACCGAGCAGGCGTCACCTGTTGGACTCCAGGCTGTATGCCAGGACCTGCCATCTGTGTGGCCTAGCTGACAGAAATATGGTTAGGTGGCACATATCCGCAGTGTTTGTAATGTGTACAACAGAGATTTTGAAAGGCTAAACATGAGATCTGCCAAAAGCTGGGTGGTTTTGCTTTGCTTTGCTTTACAAGGAGCCACCCCTGCCAGTGCTCAGTCAACATTCTGAGACCCCCCTCACCAAGGCTCCACCCTGCAGTGACTGAAGGTTGAAGTCAGGGCCTTGCATGTACTAGGCATGTACTAGGCATTGCTCTACCACTTAAACTGTCTTCCAAGCCCTCAAAGCAGAATTTTTTTTTTCAGGTGTGACTCCCGGCTCTGCACTTGGGACTCCTCCTGGCTATGTTCAGGGGACCATCTGGGATGATGGGGATTGAACCCAGGTTGGTCACATTCAAGGCAAACGCCCTACCCACTGTACTATCTCTCCAGCCCCTTAAAACAGAGATTTTGGAGAGCAGAAAGACTTTTGAGACTCAAAGGAGCTAGCCCTCAATGGTCTGCTCTTTAAAAATCAGACAGGAAATAAAATAGTTGACCTCAGCACTGCAGATTGAATTCAGAAGGAAGAGGCAGATTAAATATCATACAGGGACAGTGGTTATGAGGTGCAGAAACAATACCAAAACCATAAATGTTGATGCTATTAAACCATGTGATCAAATCTAGAATTTAGTCCTATAAACAAAAATAAAAATTTTAATGTCTTAAATTATTTTCATTAAAAAGAAAAACAAATAAATTTATATTGCCGGGCATGGCATTGGGTAGAGGAATGGGTGGGGGTGCCTGGAAGGAGTTTGTTGTTTGTATTAAGGGAAGAGTGAGCCTGGGGGGACTGTACCCCACGGGACAAGGGTCAGGTGGGGAGATGGCCTGATTTCTGCTCTATAGCGGCATTTCAGATTAAGTTCCTGGACTTAGTCTGGATGAAAAGAAAACGCATGTTCATTAATCCCCATTAATGAGCAGGAGAAAGACAAAGGGTACTCAGGACAAAAGCTGAAATAAGAACATAGAGTGATCAGACCGGAAGCTGCTGTGATCAAACCAGTACTTGTGAATTTTGAATTTAAAGAGGCTTTCCAATTATAGGGTGTTGTGCCCGAATTTTGAATCCCCAGTCGCAGAGAGACCAAGTCCATACACAATAACGCAAAAGCAAAGGAACGTTATTACTAGCCCGAGCCAGTGCTAACTCGAGCTAGGGTCCAAGTCTCATCCAACACAGTGGAGTTTTGACGAAGACCCCCAACTCAAATCACAAGTGGCTTATATGGGGTTCTGAGTTAAGAAGCAATTGATATACTGGTCTATTTTTAGCATTGGCCCTATTATGACAGTGATCAGCAATTTGACAGTTGTTAGTAACAGTTTCTAAGAAGGGTACAGGAACCCTTCATGGCGGGCCAGACCCAACTGCCCAATTCCTTATCTTGGCAAATTACTCAACTGGGAGTCTACTAGAAATTGCAAGTCCTGCTCCGGGGAAACAGAAGCTGAGGCCTAGTTGAGACTTAATAGCTGCAGCTTGTCATGGCATCCGCCTCGCCCTCACAAGGGCAGAGGAGGAAAAGGTCACTCCAAACAGCAGACACTTCCCCAGATCCCCACCCAGAAACCTTTCACCTTTCAGGATCCACTAAGTAACTTGTGGGATCCAGTGCGAAATGAAAAGGCAGGACTCCTCGTTCAAAATCAGTGAGATTTCAAAACTGTCATCAACAGAGCAGGGAATCCATCTAGCGAATATTCTGAGCCATGCTGGGCAACCAAGCCAGAGCTTCAGGTCTTACCGCAGAGAGCACGCTGCAACCCCATGAACAGATGTGAGGACCTCTGCGGCACCACCTCCTCCAGATGCTTCTGATGCAACTGTCCTGTGGTGGTCTGGACCTTGGCCACATTATTAGGATGATTAGAAAGGCATTGGGAAGGGATTGAAAAATGTAAATGTGCTCCATGTAATTCAAGAAGGAACGTTTGAAAATGAGCTAGATCTAAGTCTGTCTCCATTGACTCAATAGACCATATTCCTGTTTCAAATGAAACATTCTGAGTAAGTTGTCCAGAATGCAGTAAAAAGAGAAAAGATGGGAAGCCTCCTAGAGACATAGAATAAAGGTCTAAGACATCCAGGAAGCCTTATTGATGAAGAGGAGAAAGAATAGGAAGGAGATACCATGAAGGGTTACTAGCTGAGAATTTCCCTTCATTAAGAAAGGAAGGTGCTAATTCACACTAAACATGTCATAATAATATATATGTACATATATTATTTGTACATACATGAAGGATAACATTGGTTTGTCCTTTCTGCCTTGCCACAGGGAGCTTAGGTTTATTGGGTTACTCCCATCACAGTGCTCCCATTCCTCCGTGTTTATCTGTAAACTCTTTCTTTGTGCTCTGCTTCCCCAACCAGTCAATCACCTTTATCTTCTAATCAGACTCTGTTAACTTGTAAATATTGCTTTTCTCTTCTCCTTAAGTTCTCTGCACAGTTAATTCAGAGCAATGTCCTCCTCGCATAGACACAGCAAGACAGTTAATGCTATGCTTTTGTAATTTAGGAGTTAATTGACTCTGAATGCTACTCACTCCTGGGCATCTGTTCTCTCAATTTAAGCCTCAGATGCCCTTACTTCCTAGCACCCCAAAAGCAGGGTCCCAACGAGGGATAGGATGGACCCAGGGTAAGTTGTGAGCTACCTTGACATCAAAATGGGTCAGGACAAAGCACCATAATAATTAACTATAAATTAAGAGCATGGTCATGGACAAATTCTGTCATGATCCAAAAAGTAACAACTAGATTAGGACCCTGCTAGGGGTAGGAAAGATTAATCTGGCTTGAGCACTGTAGTCAGAGATCTATAGTGATGCATCCCCAGGAGAGCCATCCTGCAAGCTTAATGTATCTTAGTGTGTCTGGACAAAGTAACTAATATTAAGAAGTAGAATTAAGATGTTAATTAAGTTATTGGGCTAAGGAAAGAAGAAAAACCACTAAGTGGCATTTTGCCCTTGAGGCTGATCCCCTGGCTGCAGGGATCAGGAAGGGATTTCATATGTTGATTGTGCTATCACCTGGGTGTGTGGTTGCTATGGCCAATGCTGAGAGTTGGGAGAAGCTAGAGAGAGATCTGGGTGGTGAGTCTGAGCACAGAGAGATGAGCAAGGGAGACAGGAAGAGACTGGAATGGGGAGTTTAGTGAGATTGGAACAGGCGCGTGGAAATAATGGAATAAACGGAAACTGATGACCAATTAGCTTGGCCCGGTGGAGGAGCGGCACAAGACCACGGAATGCAGGTGGTGAGAGGGAGAGGAAGAGAGAGAGAGAGAGAGAGAGAGAGAGAGAGAGAGAGAGAGAGAGAGAGAGAGAGAGAGAGAGAGAGAGAGAGAGAAGAGCCATGTATATGTATGATGAAGCAGACTCAATGAAAAGAGGAATATTTACAAAGGAAGAAATTAGATATCTGACTTTTAAACAATTATCATTCGTTTTCAATATTATGGAATTTGGGGGACTACTTTTACACCAAGTGATGCTCCAGAGCTCTTACTGGCTCTGCACTCAGAACTCTGTCCTGGCAGTGCTCAGGGAACTATATGGGATGTCGGGGATCAAACCCAGGTTGGCTGCGTGCAAGGCAAGTACCCTTTCCTGCTGTGTTATTGTGTTGGCCCCAAGCTATTTATATTTTTAAAACTTCAGGAGTGACTTCTAGAATAATGTATATTCATTCAAGATTTCTATCTATGGAGGCTAAAACTAAAATCAAACATCAACCATTCTCTCCTGCTTATGAATTTTATCTCACAGGATTTTATGAAATGAAGAGTGAAAGCCCCTCTTCTCTAACATCTTCTAATAAAAAGATGCTCTAAAATACTGTTAAGATGCATAGTTTTTTCCAAAATCCATCATGCTGTTTTGTGCTCTGTTTTTGTCATTTAACAGTATACAAGAAAGAATTTAATACTGGTTTTCTAACTTCATGAACAACAGGAAATTGGAAATGCCAGGGTTCTTGCAATGAGTAATGTCCTGTTTTTAGAACCCTTGTGACCGTGATATCTTGAAACAATCTGAAAACTCAGAGGGAAACAGCATTGCTGATAACATTTTGGATTGCCTGGGGCAGGAGGTGGTGGGACAAAAACTAAAGAGAGTTCTTAACTCTTTTATTCTGAGTGCAGGATTTATTTATTTATTTATTTATTTGCTTTTTTGGGTCACACCCAGCGACGCTCAGGGGTTACTCCTGGCTTTGCACTCAAGAATTACCCCTGGTGGTGCTCAGGGGACCATATGGAATGCTGGGAATCAAACCCAGGTCAGACGAGTGCAAGGCAAATGCCCTACCGGCTATGCTATTGCTCCAGCCCCCTGAGTGCAGGTTTTAGAAGTAAAACATTCTCTATTTGAACAAATATGATGGAATTCTTGGGCAAAAAGTTAGCCTCTCTAAGCCAAAAATGTCTTCACTTAAAAATGGAGCCAAAGGTTCCAATACAGAGGTAGATCAGCTTCCTGCTGTGATCACAGCGTTGTTCTTCAGAAATTTTAATTAAAAAAATAGTTCCTAGGAAGTCTTTGCTTCTCCCAGGAGCCTTGATTCTATCTTCTCAAAACACCCAATGCAGGTCTTCAGCTGTCAGTCCTTCAAACTCTGCAGAGGACTTAGTGACCCAATATATTTTTTCCAGATCCATCATAGAACAATTTCCTATGCACTTCAGTAGGAAGACTTCTTCGATTATATCAGCATCCTTTTCTGTTTTTGGGGGTGGTGGTGGTGAAGTCAGTGGGCCCCTTTGGGTAGCTTATGTGAGTAGGGAGGAGAGATATGGCCACTTTCTCCTGATCCGCCTCTGTCAGCCGGGACCCAGGGTTGTTTGACTCTTGTCTTGCCTCGCAGAAAAGAATTTCAGGAGAAGACAAGAAGAGAAATAAAACATATTTTCGTTGAAGGTTTTCAGGATGGGGAAGGAGGGAGAGAAAATGACAGAGAGTAACATGCTCAAGAAAGCAAGCGGGCTTCTCCAAAGGCGGAGAGAGCCCCTACACATACCCCAGCATTAGACATGAAAAGGCACATCTCAAGAGGGGAGATGCAGGCCACACATGTGCTTGGGCACCACATGTGCTCAGCCTTGTGGGCACAAGCAGCACACGGACTTGGGCAGCATATAGGTGCCCTTCCTTTGTTCATGGTGGCTTTTATTTTTTTTTTATTTTTGGGTCACACCTGGCAATGCACAGGGGTCACTCCTGGCTCTGCACTCAGGAATTACCCCCGGCGGTGTTCAGGGGACCATATGGGATGCTGGGAATCGAACGCAGGTTGGCCACATGCAAGGCAAATGCCCTACCCGCTGTACTATCACTTATTAGCCCCTCATGGTGGCTTTTATAAGGTTTCCCATCCTGCCCCCCCCCCCCCCCCCCCGTGAGGGGCTTCTACTTAGTAAAAAGTTCACTGCTATGGAGTTGCCACGGGGGTAGAGTTGGAGTGGTTGATAGTTTTCTTTGAAATTCCTTTCCTTGCCTTTTGTTCCTGTGGGAGCTTCTCTTGGAGTGGGGGGTCCAGCCTTCTCTGGGTCTGTTACTGGTGCCTGTTGAAAGTCTTATTGGACTTTAGTTCCTGTGCTCACAGGGTGGGGCCTGGGGGCCTTAAGGCTAGGCGGTTTTATTATATCCTAAGAATTCCATCGCGATTCTGTTGCCATTCTGTTGCCATGGTGGGAGGGGAGGGGCTTGCTTATATCAGTGGTGGGGATTCTCCTGGCTCAGTGCTCAGGGATCACTGCTGGTGGTGTGTGGAGGATGGTGCTGAGTCAAGCCAGAATTAGCCATATGTGAATCTGTAGAATCTGCTTTGACACTTTTTTTTTTTCTTTAAATAAGAAACAATCCTGGTTTGGCACAACACTGACTGTACCCATCAGGAGGCCTTCAAGGAACCAACCCAACTCTGCTGGGCATCTTTCTGTGTGTAGCTGTAACTCACCAGTGGTGCATGAGAAAGAGAAGTATGTTGAGAAACAGAACTTAGAAGCAATGCTGAGAGGTGGTGAGTTTTGTTTTATTTTATTTTTTTGGTTTTGGGGCCATACCCAGCGATGCTCAGGGGTTTCTCCTGGTCTCTCAGGAGAGCACTCAGGAATTATTCCTGGCAGTGCTTGGGGAACCATATGGGATACCAGGAATCCAGGCTGGGCCTGTGAGTAAAGCAAACACCCTATCTGATGTACTTTCACTACAGCCCCTGTGAGTTTCATTTGAATGTGTTGAATTGACTGTTGGTAGGAAAATGTCAAGAACTGAGTGGATTATAAACTGAGTTTGGTGATGCAAATTTAGGACTCATTGATGCCTTGAAGAACAGACATAGGAAGACATATCTGGAGAACTACTGTAGATTAAAAAAGATGAGGCAGAATCTGCCCAGAGGCCCAGCAAGATACAATGGTCAGAGGAAGGAGGAAGACCCGAAGTTTCATTCTCAGAAAACACTGGAGGGGATTCTAGGAATGAAGAGCTGTCATCGTGGGGAACTAAAAGGTAAGGAAGGGATTTGATAAGCCTGCTAGATTCCTTTTGTGGGATTGTGGTGGTGGTGATAATGTCGGCAGTTCTTGGAAGTAATGAAACCAATAGGGCCAGAGCTGCAAAAAACAGGAAGCAAGGCCTGAAAAGACCCTCACTTGGCCTAGCAACAGACCCAGAGAAGGCTGGACACCCCCTTGGAGAGAAGCTTCAGCAGGAACAAAAGGCAAGGAAAGGAATTTCAAAGAAGGCTACCACCACTCCCAGCCCTACCTCCCTGGGCAACCTGCCTAGCAACGAACTTTTACTAGGTAGAAGACCCATGTGGGGGCAGGTTGGGGAAATCCTATAAAAGCCTCCTTGAACAAAGGAAGCGCACACATATACTGCCTGAACCCATGTGCTACTTGTGCCCATGTGGCTGAGCACATGTGGCACCCGCGTACATGTGTCTCCCACATCTCCCCTCTTGAGATGTGTCCTTTCATGTTTTCGTGTCTAATGCTAGGGGTGTGTGGGGGTTCTCTCCGCCTTTGGAGAAGCCCGGGTTCTCTCCTGAGCATGTTACTCTCTCTCACTTTCTCTCCCTCCTTCCCCTTCCTAAAAGCCTCAGAATAAAATCCGTTTTATTGCAAGTCT